>NC_041393.1:288279998-288292356 GCF_002162155.2 Triticum dicoccoides | reverse complement strand
GCGGGGCGCGGGCGGCACCGGCGCGGCGGCCGGAGGAGGGAGGCACCGAATGGCGGTGGAGGTCGGCGGCGGCCGGCGGCGGCCGACGGCGGCACGGCAGGCGCCGGCGCGGGAGGCGGCAGGGCGCGGCGCCCAGGGCGGCTTGGGCGGTCGGGCGTCGGCGCGGGGCGAGACCCAGTTTGGCCCGGGGGCGGGCCGGTGATGGGCCCCGCGGGCCCGGCGGCGCGGAGGAGAGAGAGAGCTGGCGGGGTGATGACGTGGCGGCGGGGAAGGTGACGTGGCACAACGCTATTGGACGGAGGGACGTGGCTGGTGGACATGTCCGGCGCGGACGGACGTGTCCGGCGGCGCAAGGAGGATGGAGGCTAGGGTTGCACCGCGAATTTGGACGGGGAGGGCATATTTATAGGTAGAGGGAGCTAGGAGTGTCCAAATGAGGAGCGGTTTTCGCCCACACGATCGTGATCGAACGACCGAGAGCACGGAGGGGAGTTAGATGGGTTCTGGGCCACTTTGGAAGGGTATTGGGCTGCAAAGAGAAAGGGGGGGTTTTGCGGTTACCCGGTTAACCGTTGGAGTACCAAACGGCCTCCAAATGGCACGAAACTTGACAGGCAGTCTACCGGTGCTATACCAAGGCCGCTTGGCAAGACTCGGTCCATTCCGGGAATGTTTAACACCCGCTCACAACGAGAGACAAAAGGGGGACGCCGGAGGGCATAGGAGTGCCGGATTGCAAAACGGACAACGGGGAAAATGCTCGGATGCATGAGACGAACACGTATGCAATGCAATGCACATGATGACATGACAAAAATGCAATACGCAAGCAAATGACATGGCAACAACGGAAGATAACTGGCGGACACCTGGCGCATCGAAACCAGGGCGTTACACATAAGGTCGGGCCTTCCACCCTTTACCAAGTATATAGGTGCATTAATTAAATAAGAGATATTGTGATATCCCAAAATATCCATGTTCCAACTAGGAACAAATTTCATCTTCACTTGCAACTAGCAACACTATAAGAGGGGCTGAGCAAAAGCGGTGACATAGCCAAACAATGGTTTGCTAGGAAAGGATGGTTAGAGGCTTGACATGGCAATATGGGAGGTATGATAAACAAGTGGTAGGTAGTGCAACCATAGCGATAGAGCAAACAACTAGCAAAGAAAAGATAGAAGTGATATCGAGGGTATGGTCATCTTGCCTGCAAAGTTCTCAGAGTTGTCGAAAGCTTGATCCTTGTTAGCGTACTCAACAGGTTCCTCGTTCACGTACTCGTCTCCCGGCTCTAACCAAGGCAAGAACACAAGCAATTGAACAACAATCAATCACGGTGCTATGCACAAGCAACATGATGCAATACATGGCATGATATGCAAGATATGATATGTGATGCTTATGCGTGCTCCGGAGGGGAAAGAATGATCAAGACATCAACTTGGCAAACCAAGTATGCTGCTGGAAAGAGGAGCTGATTTCGGTTGAAATTGATATAAAGATCATAGGAAACGGATGCACAGTTTGCAAATGGCAAGCAAAACAAGAATGACACAATTCTGCGATTAACAGCACGATGCTACTTAGCATGCAATAAGAAACTAAGCTACTGTACTCCAACATAGAAACAAAGGATATGGCAGTGATGTACAAGAGATGCTTGACAAAACATGAACACTGATCTGTGGCTAAAACACACCAGAGCAGGTTCAAACAAGCATGGCAAAAGTGTAAAAGATAACAGCATCACAGACTGTGTGAAAATACTGACATGCCAGAAATAACATCAGGAAGCCATGTTTAGAGCAAGAAAGCAACATGCTACAGGAACATATCGTAGACAATCAAGGCAAGGCATGAATCTACTAAATGCATAGAACAAAAGTCCCTTACTGAACATGAGCCCAAAAGGCCCAGATGATATGATGGCACACATGTAAACATAGCAAGTTTTATTAATAGTTTCAGAATTAGCAGAAAAAACAGAGCATGGCATAAACAGATTTATGATAACAACTTTGCGAGCTTGAATCACTCATCACATAGCATTGCATGACAAAACAAGCATACTAATAGCAAGATGACATGTTCATGAAGCTAACCATGGCAAGAGCAAGTTCATAGGATGCATGTGTCACTAGCAACAACCATGGCAATATGGACTGACATGTTAACATTCTGCCAGGTACATTTTATAGCAAAAGTCGAGCAAGAACAAGACATGCTAGAACACTCCATAATTTCAAGCAGGCACATGGATGGATATATCTTAACCATATGTTCAAAACATCCTTACTGAAGTATCCCAAAACAAGCATGGATATCACTTTAGCATCAAGTTTACATGGCATCAAAATAATAGCAGAACAGGGACTGGAATCAGCAACATCACGAAGCCTAGTTTGCATGCTTCTTCTAGCCACCACACTGATCAAAAAATACATGGAAATCACCTATGTAAATATGGCATGCTGTAGATCAAAACACCTGTAGAGTTCATGCTCATAGGATGCACACACAAAATGCAATGAAACCGACAAATCACCAAGTTCTGTTAACAAACAATAGTTAACATCATATAGCTCTCTTACAACGATTATTTTGGCATCAAGATGAACTCAAACAAGCATGGCACAATGGAACAAAATGAAGAGCATCTCCTAGTGAACATTTTGACATATTATATGCACAAATTGGAGCACCGAGCATGAAGTTATGGCATAATGAAGAGGGCATAAAAATAATAGAGAGCTCCTGGACTTGGTGGAATTTCACCTCCGAAATCCCAGATCTAGGGTTCGACACGCAGATCGATGCAGGGCCGAATCAGGTCACCGGAGTTGGTGCTGGAGAGGAGGGAGATGGCCGGAGCTTGGCGCCGGCGGGATGGGGCCGGCCGGATCTGGTGCGCTCGCCGGATCCGAAGGGGCGGCGGCGGGCGCGGGCGACGGGCGGCGACCGAAACAAGGCGGCGGGGGCGGCGGAGTTCTGCCGGTATTGGCGACGAGCGAGGCGAGGCGGCGAGGGCGCGGGAGGCGCCGGATCGAGCGGCGACGGCGATGGGCTCGGGGGGCCCCGCGTGGGCCTGGCTGGCCGACGGTGGTGGGCGGTGGCAGAGCCACGTGGCGTGCCCCGGTTGGCGCGGGCGTGGTGGCGACTTCGTCCGGGTCGGGCCGGACGTGTCCGATGGCGTAGGAGGGTGGAGCTAGGGTTTCATCTACGCGAAAAATTCGGGGAGGGCACCTATTTATAGCTAGGAGGAGGTAGGAGTGTCCAAATGAGGTGTAGTTTTCGCCCACACGATCGTGATCCAACGACGGGGAGCATGGAGGGGGTTTAGATGGGTTATGGGGATGTTTTGGAGGGGTGTTGGGCTGCAACACACAAGAGGCCTTTGCGGTTACCCGGTTAACCGTTGGAGCATCAAACGGCCTCCAAATGGAATGAAATTTGACAGGTGGTCTACCGGTGGGGTACCAAGGCCACTTGGCAAACCTCGGTCCATTCCGAGAACGTCTTTCTCCCTCTCACGAAAAGAGACAAGAGGGTTGCGCCGGGTGCATGTGGGAGTGTCGGATTGCGAAACGGACAACGGGGAAAATGCTCGGATGCATGAGACAAACACATATGCAAATGAGATGGACATGATGACATGATACGAAATGCATGACATGAACAAAATTTGCAAATAGAAAGACAAAAACCCAACCACAGAGGGAATACCAAACACATAGACAGAAATGGCAAGAGTTGGAGTTACAAATATGGAAAGTCACATTCGAGGTGTTACAGGCAGTGTCCCAGGGAGTTGGGCTCCAAGGTGTTGTCGTCACAATTTTATCATTGCAGTTCTAGAATACCTGAGATTCGCTGACATTGAAAATCTCTTTTATGGAGCTAGTGGTAAGATAACCTCGACGGCACCCAGTACTGGGGAGTTTGGGAGTATTGCCATAACTCATATAACGGATGCTTTTCGAAGATCGAGGTACATGATTTGTGAAGGTTTCTTGGTTATGTGTTGACGGATGGATACAGCTGGATGTAGGGATTGTAAGTTTTGGGTGAGATATATATTGCTTCCCCTGTATCCCCAACACCAGATTGCATAACCAGAAAGTTTTGGGAGTTTTATAGGTGGGAATTCCAGTATCTCTTAGCATTTCTTCCGCAGCTATTTGGTTTGTGACTGGGTAATCCTTACCATTTATTTGTTCCAGTCGTACCTTGTTGTTTTATTCATCATCCTTTACCTAAGTGGCTTCTCACCTTAATGGATGGGTGATGTTAACTTTGGAGTTCATTCATTCAATCCTTGTTCGAATGTTTATTGTCAAGACTATATGTTGCAATTTCTAGCCTTTGATTCTACTTATCTATCATGTCAATGGTGGTTCGAACGGATGTCATCTTCCTCGGGATGGCTCCGCCAACTCGCAACAACCCGGATCGGGGTGAAGGAGATCGATCGAACCCACCACCTCCTCCACCTCCGGAGGCATGGCAAGTTGTCGTGGCGGCCACCAACACCAGCACCCAGATGCTTTTGCAAATCTTGCAGGAACGCAACCAAGGCCAAGGCAACCAAGGGAATCAAGGACAAGGGCATTTCAACAATCAGCCTTAGTTTGCTACCCTCAACCAGTTCCTTGCAAATCAGCCAAAGTCTTTCAGTAGTTGTGTCGAGGCCACAAACACAGATGATTGGCTCGTGGACATCTGCAAGCATTTTGAATGCAGCAATGTCAGGCCTGAGGACTACATCAAGTTTGCTTCTTTTCATCTCATGGACCAAGCAGCTGATTGGTATCAGCAATACAAAGATTCTAGAGGAGGTCGAGTGATTACCTGGGCTGAGTTCTGCCGGGATTTCAAAGCTCACCACATTCCTACAAGTGTTGTTGAGAGCAAGCGTGAGGAATTCCGCAATCTCAAGCAAGGAAGCATGTCCGTGTATCAATACAACATCCAGTTTCAGAAGCTTGCTCGCTTCTCCAGATAAGACGTTCCTGATGAAAAGAGTATGATTTATTACTTTAGAGGTGGCCTCAGAGAGGATCTGCAGTTAGCTCTCGTTCTTGTTGAGCCTACTTAGTTCGATCTGTTCTACAACATGGCCCTCAAGCAAGAAGGTGCTCAGCTCAAGTGTGAGGCTTCTAGGAAGAGAATCATGGATGCAGTTCAGTCTTCTTCTTCCTCACAAATGGCAGCTAAGCAGCAGAAGTTCTACCTTCCTCCTCCTCTGTTTCGTCAGCCTTACGAGCAGAAGAACTCAGGTGGTCGTGGATATTCCCACCCACCCAACCCAGGCTATCAGAGCAAGTCTCAGACTCAAGCTCCAAGGTCAAGTGCTCCTTATCATCGCCCACTCTCAGAGGTGACTTGCAACAAGTGTCAGCATAAAGGTCACTACGCAAACAAGTGCTTCAACCAAAGGCGCCTTCCGCCTCCACCTCCCGTGAGGTCTTCAAGCAATGCAGTGGTCAAGCATAATCCCAAGTTTGCAAAGGTGAACATGATGAATGGAGCTCAAACGGAGGAATCTACTGATGTGATAATGGGTAATCTCTCAGTTAATGACATTCCTATAAAAGTCTTATTTGATACAGGTGCATCGCATTCTTTCATTTCAAGACCTTTTGTGGCTATGCATGATTTGGTTACTCAAGTATTGCCGAGACCATTTTCTATTGTTTCCCTGACTCGGCAAATGACTTCTCGAGTATTCATCCAGGATTCCGTTATCAAGATGGGAAACTATAAATTTCTGTCTTCTCCAATTGTTCTTGGTGACTCGGATATTGATCTAATTCTTGGGATGGACTGGCTTTCTAAGAACAAAGCTCAACTTGATTGTGCTGCCAGAGTGATTCAATTGACACACTCTTCTGAGGATGTGATCATCTATTCCGCTCGTGATGAAACCATTCGGTTATTCTCTCTCAATGAGAAGGGCGAATTAGATGCAATTTCTCAGATTCCAGTAGTTTGTGAGTAGCAAGATGTCTTTCCAGAAGAGCTTCCGGGTATGCCTCCTCACCGGCCAGTTGAATTCGTTATTGATCTTGAGTCTGGTACTGAACCCGTTTGCAAGCGTCCATACAAGCTTGTACCAAAGGAGTTGAAGGAATTGAAGAAACAGCTCGATGAACAAGAGCGTGTGGGTCTGATCAGACCAAGCTCATCTCCTTGGGGTTGTGGTGTTCTTTTTGTCCAGAAGAAGGATGGCATGGACCGACTTTGTGTTGATTACCGTCCATTGAACAAGAAGACAATCAAGAACAAGTACCCACTTCCCAACATCAATGAGCTATTCGAGCAACTTACAGGTGCAAAGGTGTTCTCCAAGCTTGACCTCCGTATGGGTTATCATCATATTCGCATTCGTCAACAAGATATCCCCAAGACAGCATTCAGAACAAGCTTTGGTTCTTATGAATATACTGTCATGTCTTTCGGCCTTATCAATGCTCCTCCAACTTTCTCTCGCATGATGAACTTCATCTTCAACCCTTACACAAATGAATTCGTCTTGGTGTATCTCGATGATATCTTGGTGTTCTCCAAGAATAAGAAGGATCATGCCAAACATTTGAGACTGGTGCTCGACAAGCTCAGAGAGTATCAATTCTATGCGAAGTTTTCCAAATGTGAAATTTGGCTTGATGAAGTTCTTTACCTTGGTCACATCATATCCGCCAAAGGCATTGCTGTTAATCCCGAGAAGGTATTTGCAGTTGTGAATTGGGAACCTCCTCAGAATGTCAAGCAGCTCCGCAGTTTCCTTGGACTTGCAAGCTATTGCCGAAGGTTCGTTGAGAATTTCTCCAAGATTGCAAAGCCTCTTTCCAACCTCCTCCAGAAGCATGTCAAGTATGTATGGAGGCCTAAGTGTGATGTTGCTTTCAACACCCTCAAAGAAAAGCTTGTCTCAGCTCCTGTCTTAACTCCTCCTGATGAATCCAAACCATTCGGAGTTTTATGTGATGCTTCTCTTCAAGGTCTCGGTGCAGTGTTAATGCAAGAGAAGAAAGTTGTGGCCTATACCTCTCGTCAGTTGAAGCCCAATGAAAGGAACTACCCCACTCACGATCTTGCGTTGGCGGTAATTGTCCATGCATTAATAACATGGAGACATCTCTTGTTGGGAAGGCAAGTGGACATATTCACTGATCACAAGAGTCTCAAGTATATTTTCACTCAACCCAACCTCAACCTCAGGCAAACTCATTGGGTCGAAATGATTCAAGAGTACAATCCGAGTATTGAATATACTCTAGGCAAGGCCAATGTGATTGCAGATGCTTTGAGCAGGAAGGCCTTATTGCAATAGCTTAATTCTCAAGCCATTCCAGCCTGATCTTTGTGAAGCTTTCCGCAAACTCAACCTCCAAGTTGTTCCTCAAGGTTTTCTTGCCAACCTTCAAGTCGCTCCTACCTTGGAAGACCAAATCCGTGAGGCACAACTCCTTGATGCCATGGTGAAGAAGGTGAAACACGGTATTGCCAAGGGCTTATCCAAATACAAGTGCTATCGCATTGATGACAAGGACACCTTATTCTTCGAGGACCGGATTGTGGCTCCTAAAGGTGATCTAAGGAAGGTCATAATGAACGAAGCGCACAACTCTCTCCTTTCCGTTCATCTAGGCAGTTCGAAGATGTACCATGACCTCAAGCAGTTGTATTGGTGGACTCGAATGAAGAGAGAAATTGCTCAATTCATGAATGAATGTGATGTCTGCCGAAGGGTGAAAGTAGAACACCAATGACTAGGTGGTCTCCTCCAACCTCTTGCTATTCTAGAATGGAAGTTCGATCATATTGAAATGGACTTCGTTACTGGATTTCCAAAGTCCAAGCGTGGGAATGATGCCATCTTCGTTGTCATCCACAAGCTTACAAAAGTGGCTCATTTCCTTCCAATCAAAGAATCTATCACAGCAGCTTAGTTGGCAGAGCTGTACACCTCCAGAATTGTATCCTTGCACGGTATTCCGCAATTGATCTCTTCATACCGCAGAAGCATTTTCACTTCTAAGTTCTGGGACTCCTTCCAGAAGGAAATGGGTACCAACATTCGCTTCAGCACAACTTTCCATCCTCAAACGAGTGGCCAAGTCGAGCGAGTCAATCAAATCCTCGAAGACATGCTCAGAGCCTGTGTCATGTCTTTCAATATGAAGTGGGAAGGTTGTCTTCCATATGCCGAGTTCTCCTACAACAACAACTTCCAAGCAAGTTCGGGCAAGGCCCCATTTGAAATTCTTTATGGCAGAAAGTGTTGTACTCCTCTCAATTGGTCCAAGACTGGTGAACGCCAACTTCTTGGCAACGACTTGATCACAGAAGCAGAAGAAATGTGTAAAGTCATCCGTGAAAATCTCAAAGCCGTGCAATCGCGCCAGAAGAGTTACTATGATAGCAAGCACCGTGACTTGGCTTTCGAGATCGGAGACCATGTTTACCTTCACGTCTCTCCAATGAAAGGCACTCGTCGCTTTGGTATCAAAGGGAAGCTTGCCCCGAGATACGTGGGTCCTTTCAAGATCATTGCCAAAAGAGGCGACCTTGCCTATCAACTTGAACTTCCGTCCAACTTCGCAAATATGCATGATGTGTTTCACGTGTCACAGCTTCGCAAGTGCTTAAAGACACCCGAGTGCACTATCAACTTCGAAGAGATTGACCTCCAAGAAGACTTGTCTTATCATGAGCATCCCGTTGCTATTCTTGAAGAAACCGAGCGCAAGACTCGCAACAAGTCAATCAAATTCCTGAAAGTTAAGTGGTCGCACCATTCCGACCGAGAAATCACCTAGGAGCGCGAGGGTCACCTCTGTTCCAAATATCTGGAGTTCTTCCAGTCCTAGATATCGGGACGAGATCCTATTGTAGTGGTGGAGTGTTGTAACACCCCGGATGTAACTTTCCATCTTTGTAACTCCAACTTTTGCCATTTCCGGATAAGTGATATGATATTTCCTTCGTGGTTGGATTTTTGTCTCTCGTTTTGCATTTGTGCTTGGTATCATTTTGCATTCCATCCCCATCATGTGCATGGTGGGTTTTTCTTACATATTATGTTGTTGCATGTTCCATGCATGATTCTGGCATCATCTCCACTTCTCCTTTCCTTTCCTTTTGTTCATTTTGCAAGTGCCACTTTTCCCTTCTCTTTTAATGCTCATCTTTTCCCCAATATTCAAGCATCTTGTCCTAAACCTCTGTGCCAAGCTTCACATACTTTGGAGTTGATTTGGTTAGGTTTTAAAATGGCTCAAGTTTGAATTTAATTCAAGCTTGAATTATTTTACTTCCTATAAAAATTCCCAAACCAATTTATTCAAATATTGCATAATTCCAGGAGCATGAGGATGTTCTCATCTCTCCCAAATTCCTCTTCTAGCTTCATGTGCTTTTCTCTTTGTTTTTTCTCTTTGAAGAAAAGAGAGAGGAAAGAGCAGCGACAGCAGCAGCCCACCTGGGTCTCGGCCCACCAGCGCAACCAGCTAGCCCAGCAGCAGCGCAACCAGCAGCAGCCCAGCCAGCCCGCGCACACGTTGCTTCCCCCCTTTCTCACCAGAGCGCCGCACACCCCTCTCTCTCTCTCGAACCACGTGGACACGTGGGTCCCCCGCGTCAGCGAGAGCGGCAGCCACACCCGCCTCCTTTTCTCCTTCCCCTTCTTCTGCTTTTCGCTGTGCCATGGCCACTGGCAAGCCAGCTATCCGCACCGCGCCTACTTAAGCCCCCCTTGGCGTCTGCACCTAGCCCCTAGGGTTTCCCTCTCCATCCTCCGCCGCCGCCAGGTGAGAAAACTCCCCCAGATCCGTCTCTTCTGCCGCTTCCTGAGCGCGCATGAGAGCGTGTCCACGTCACCGGCGCGCACTCCGGCCACCTCCGCCTCGCCAACCACGTCCGTCTTCCTCCAGGACATCGACTACGTCTCCATCGTCCTCGTCCTAGCCTGGGATCGTCAAGTTTGACTACCTCCCTGTCGTCCTCTTCCTCCCCTGCTTTGCGGACAGCAGCCCCGCCAGGTTTAGAGCTCATCTGCGTCACCGTAGGCTCGTCTCCGTCGACCCCGTCGTGTCCTAGGGTGAGCTGGGTAACGTACCTCCCTATCCCATCCATTCCATGGCGTGTAGGCACCCGTAGGACTCGCTCGATCCGTGTCTTTGACGCGCTCGCAGTGCTCCGGCAAAGCCTGAAGATTATGTCGTGCATATCTTTGCTGTAGCGCACCCGCGCGTCCCCACACTCTGGTTTTATCCTAGCCGCGTTCTCCTCGCTGTGCTGGACTCACCCGCGCAACTGCTCCCGCAGTGTAGCATCCCCGCGCGAGCACCAGGCCTCGCCTAGCTCCATGCCTTAGCCACCGAGGCGAGCACGAGCTCGTCCTCGGGAGGGCCCGTACGCGCACGTTCCTTTGCTGCTCCGCTTGCACGCACGCGACCTTAACCCCCATCCCGCACGCCCGCCGGTGCTCTGCAACTGCAGAAGTCGCCGCCGTTGCTTGCCGTCGATGTCAGAACTCTGCTCCGTGTTCATGGCGTTTCTAGGACCGGGACTCTCTCTGTTCCAAGGGTGATGCACCCCTTCTTGATCACAAGCCAGGCTTGTAGCCCACTGGTTGCTCCCGCTCGCTCTGATTCAGTAGGTCTCGGGATCGAGTCCCAGGCTCTACATAGTTTGTTGTGTCCTTTTTATTCAGCATTGTGACACTCACGCCTCGGCCCCACTGTCATACCCACACCCTCTTAGGCCCACTGTCATACACACATGCACACAGCCGCCTCCCTTTCTATATTTTGTTTCTATTACTCCCCGCGCTTTCCATTTATGGAAAGTGCCCATTTTCCATTTTGGGTAGAACCAAATCTGGACATTCCTGATTAGGCATTTTCCCTTTTCTGTCTGTTTCCATTTCAGGTAGTTTCTCAAATATGCATTTTGTGGGTATTTTTCTACAGAGTAACCCCAACATATTATATATGTTTTTGGGCTAGAAAAATCCAATGAATCCAGTAGTGGCATTAGTTTCTGCATTTGAGCAAGTTTGCATGCATGTCATTTTATATCATGTTGTTGTTTTGTCTTTTATGTGTATATATATATGCAAATATGCTATGGGGTAGTTTTGCACATGAACATGCTCTTCATCATGCCTACTTGCTGTTGGAATTAAGCTTATGCCATGATATGTTTTATTTTGAGTTAAACAAGCTTGCAAACATGCTATCTTGAATCTGTTTCTGCCATGCCATTAAATTATACCAAGTCTGGGTCTGTTTATGTCACTTGCCATGTTTGCATTGATGCTATCATCATTTCTGTAGATATTTGGAGCATGTTCACTAAGTGAGTTTTGTTAAGTGCATGTAGTACTAGCATGCCATGCTCTTGATTGCCATGATATATTGTTGTAGCATATTTAAACCTTGCACACAACTTGTTATGTTGCTGTTTTTCAACAGATTGTATTGCATTTTGTTTGGCTTGTCATTTTCAAACCGTGCATCCATTTCCGGTGATGTTCATATTGATTTCATTTGAAATCTCCCAACCTATCCAGTGGCATGCTTGGGTTACCAAGATTGTGCCATGTTCATCGTTTCTCCCCCGTCTCGTTTGCACCCCTTCCGAAGCACCTAGTATGCATTGCACCTCATATCTTGCATTCCATGCCATGTCTTGCATCATGTTTCTTGCGCATTGCACCATAATTGATTGTTGTTCCATTGCTTGTGTTCTTGCTTTGGGTAGAGCTAGGAGACGAGTTCGAGTACGAGGAACCTGTTGAGTACGCTAACGAGGAGCAAGCTTTCGACAACTCTGGGAACTTTGTAGGCAAGATGACCATTACCCTCGATATCACTTCTATCTTTGCTTGCTAGTTGCTTCGTTCTATCGCTATGTTGCGCTACATATCACTTTTTTACCATGTCAAGCCTCTAACCCACCTTCCTAGCAAACCGTTGTGAGGCTAAGTTACCGCTTTTGCTCGGCCCCTCTTATAGCGTTGTTAGTTGCAGGTGAAGTTGAGGATTGCTCCATGTTGGAACAAGGTGATGTTGGCACAGTATCTCTTATTTTAATTAATGCATCTATATACTTGGTAAAGGGTGGAAGACTCGGCCTTATGCCTGGTGTTTTGTTCCACTCTTGCCGCCTTAGTTTCCGTCATACCGGTGTTATGTTCCTTGATTTTGCGTTCCTTACGCGGTCGGGTTTATGGGAACCCCTTGACAGTTTGCTTTGAATAAAACTCCTCCAGCAAGGCCCAACCCTTGTTTTATATTTGCCTCACCTAAGCCTTTCCCTTGGGTTTTCGTGAGCCCGAGGGTTA
>NC_041393.1:288188834-288279469 GCF_002162155.2 Triticum dicoccoides | reverse complement strand
CTAGTGCTCCTCTGAGTGTTGGTCCAAACTAGAGCCCTTTGCAGCGCCCACTCGGGGAAACTTGAGGTCTGGTTTTAGTTATATGGATTGCTCATCCGTTGTGCCCTGAGAACAAGATATGTGCAGCTCCTATTGGGATTTGTCGGCATAGTCGGGTGGTGTTGCTGGTCTTGTTTTACCATTGTCGAAATGTCTTGTAACCGGGATTCCAAGACTGATCGGGTCTTCCCGGGAGAAGGAATATCCTTCGCTGATCGTGAGAGCTTGTGATGGGCTAAGTTGGGACACCCTGTAGGGTATAAACTTTCGAGAGCCGTGCCCACGGTTATGTTGCAGATGGGAATTTGTTAATATCCGGTTGTAGAGTACTTGACACTTGACTTAATTAAAACGCATCAACCGTGTGTGTAGCCGTGAGGGTCTCTTTTTGGCGGAGTCCGGGAAGTGAACACGGTTTGGGTTATGTTTGAACGTAAGTAGTCTTCAGGATCACTTCTTCCTCACTTATATATGATGACCGTTGCGTAGTTTCTCTTCTTACTCTTGTACTCACCTTTAGCCATCATATTTTGCTTATAAATTGCTGCAACTCCACCTCATTACCACATCCTACCCATAAGCCTAAATAGTCTTGATCTCGCGGGTTTTGAGATTGCTGAGTCCTCGTGACTCACAAGATACTACAAACAGTTGCAAGTGCCGATGATACCAGTGCAGGTGATGCTACTGAACTCAATTGGGGGTTTGACGAGGTTCTTGTTCATTACTACGTGTCCTTTCCTGATATCAGTAGTGGAGCCCAGTTGGGACGATCGGGGATCTAGTATTTGGGGTTATCTTCTTTTCATTTGAATTTGTCCGTAGTCGGACTATGTGTGTACTCTGAATGATGCATGATTTATTTAAGTACTTGTGTGAAGTGGCGATTGTAAGTTGTTGGATTTCGGGTTCCGGCAGACCCATAAGGTTCAAACTCTGGGGTGCGCACGGAGATCACTCCCCCTACCGGCTCACGTCTAGTCGCCTCGCAAGGATCTGGGCTACACGAAGAACAACACAAGGGACACAAGGTTTATACTAGTTCGGGCCACCATTGTGGTGTAATACCCTACTCTAGTTTGTGGTGTGGTGGATTGCCTCAGGGGCTGATGATGAACAATACAAGGGAAGAAAAGCCTCGCGAGGGATGTTCTTGTGTTGGTGGTTCTGTCTAAGGTTCGACTGGTCGATCTCCTTTTTTTCCTTGCCTTCAGAGTGGCTAGTCATATTTATAGAGCAAGGCCCTGGTCCTCTTCCCAAATATTGAGCGGGAAGGGCGCCAACAATTGGCCATTTTGAAGGGGAACATCTAGTACACTTACCCTGACTAAAGTTGGTCCTCGCCTGCCAAAGGCTCTAATGATGACGCCGGCTTGGGCTCTACGATGACTTCCATCCTGCCGTTCTGCTGGTCTTGGTCTTGTTGCACCGAAATGGTTGCCTTTGCTTGATACCCTTGCCTGCGCTTGCCCCCTTTGCACAAAAGAGGAAACAAGGACACTGCGCAGGCCGACGAACGCCTGGCGCACGCCTGGCTCCGGTCGTCATGGCTTGCGTCATGGGTACCTCGTGAGGTACCCCGCCTTGAACTCTCCGCCTCCTCGCGAGCCAGCCTGACGAGGCTGCGCCTGAGGAAGCTTCCTGTCGTCCGCCCCGCGAGGCTTGGCCCCTCGCGAGGGTCTTGAGCGTGTTGACGAAGATGGTCCGCACTGGGCCACTCCTTGAGCCACACTTCAGGCCGCAAGTAGGCAAGTCTGGGTACCCCCGTTCCCAGAACGCCGACAGTAGCCCCAAGGCCCAAGGCGCGCCCGGACTTGGCTTAGCAGAGAAGCGTAGGGGCAAGTGCGAAGCACCGCGGGCCCCGACAGCCTGCGGCCTTGGGTGCCGCGTGGCGGTTGATTGGACGTGGGTGCCCCCGCTTCCCCACAACGCCTCGGCAACCGCACGACTTGACAAAAGAGCGGCCTCAGGCTAGGCTTACCTTCTTTGCCTTCACCAGTTATTGTCCAGATCCCCTTTCTTGCTCTCCTCCGTCTTGCTTCCAAAATCCTCCAGATCTGCTTCGATCCTGCACCTTCGGCGAGCCATGGCGCCTCGTCAGACTCTGGTCGGGGCCTGGTACTCGCCCGCTCTAGATCCTCCGAATGTGTCAGAGAAGAACCTCGCCCTCATGCGCCAGATGATAGCAGCACAAGGCAACGAGGGGGCTGCAGCGCTCAAGGCCGGCTCCGCCCTGCCTGAGGACAAGGGGAGCACCTTCTATCCGCTCTTCATGAGCGCCATTGCCGCCAGTCTGGTTCCTCCCTTTTCCGAGTCCCCTGAGGCTGACCCCAGCAGCCGGCTCTTGGGCTTCAAGTTTGGTCAGAGGTTGCTCGAGTCCGTGAACGAGGACCAGTAAGTGCTTGATTTTTGTTTTTCTTCCTGCTCCTGTTGCTGAAGCTTGACGTCCATATTCCTTGGCTAGGCCGGTGCCTGCAGCGAAAAGGCTGAAGGGGGCCCCTAAGGCTTCGCCTGGGGCAACGCTTCCAACTGTGGGAGAAGGAGGTGGCAAGGCTCGAACCTCCCCTGCCCGGTCATCCTCGCGAGGCCAGGTGGGGAGTGCTGGTGTGAGCTCAGCCCCTGTGGCCCAGGCGACTCCCGAGGCGTCCCTGCCTGATGCCACTGCTGCAGCCACCAGGGCTCAGAAGATCCCGACGCATGGCGCTGTGATCACGCTGCCGTCTTCTCCTCCTACTCTGCCAACCGCCGTTTCTCTGGCTCCTTCTACTGTCTTGGATCGTGCTGGTACTGAGCTAGACCGGCTGCGAGAAGATCTTCAGGGCGCCGACCCCGCCTAGTGGCTGGGCGCCTGGAGTTGGCCTCTGGCTGGCTCCGCTCTAACACCTTAGTTCGAGCGGCGCTGGTCCAGGCCGTGACGACCTGCGATGAGGAGAAGCAGGCCATCCTCCAAGCCAAGGCCGCTCGCGATGCCACCTTGGGTGAGGTTGCGGATGTCCGGGGCCGCTGCAAGGCACTGGAGAGCGAGCTGCAAGGCCTGCGCGACCAGCTCGCCAAGGAGGTCCGTGACCGCCAGGAGAAGGAGAAGGAGATGAAGACTCGAGAGGCTGCTGCCAAGGACCGGGACGCCGAGCTTGATGAACATCGTGGTCGATTGGATACACTGGAGCAGGCGTTGGAGGCGAAGAGGATCAAGCTGGACGACAAGGCGAGGGTCCTGGCTGAGGACCGTGTGGCCTTCGCGCAGCTGGAGCAGAGGGCTCGCGCCTCGTTGAAGACACTTTATGACGACGGCCAGGAAAAGCCGCTAGCTGGCGCCGAGGATGGCCCCACCAAGTTGCTTCCCTTCCTGGTCCGCACACTCGAAGATGTCGCCATCGGCCTTGGCCCCACGGCTGAGGCCGAGGCGCGTGTCCTTTCTTCTGCAGCGCTAACGCGTGTCTTCACCCACGACTATCTTCGCGACCCCAATGTCGATCTTGACAGCCTGCTGGAGCCTGCGAGCGGCGAGCTTGCCGCTGCCGCTGCTGAGGTGGTGAAGGGTCGAGCGGAAGCCCTGCTGGCGAGGTTCCGCGCCTTCAACACCAAGCCAAGCCAAGATGCTGCCAACCCTGGGGCTCCGCGAGGTGAAGCTGCCCAGCGCAACTCCACCACCAGCGATAGCACCACCAGAAAGTGACCCTTTTGTGGCTCCTGTCCTGTTTTAGTTCCTGCAACATGCATCATGCCTCGTGGAGGCGTTTAAACTTGTGTTTGGCATTATGAAAACAACCTATGGACTGTAATATTTGCTTTTGAATTCCTTGAGATTTGCGCTTTTCCTTCCTACTTGCTTGTGTTCTACGTCGGCAGAGCCCGGCCCCGCACATACCTCAGCCGCCGTTAGCCCCGACCAGATACCAGGACGGGACCAAGGAGTGAGGGGCTACATGACCAGTTAGGCTCCCGAGTCGCGATGCTCAGGAGTCCCCCTTGACGCGTGAACAACAAGTAGGGAGGGGAGGTGTAGGAGTGGATCTACCGTTCTACGTCAGCAGGGCCCGGCCCCGCGCATACCTCAACCGCAATTAGCCCCGGACGGGACCAATGAGTGAGGGGCTACGCGACCAGTTAGGCTCCTGAGTCGCGATGCTCAGGAGTCCCCTTTGACGTTCAAACAGCCTTCGTACCTTGGCTCCGCTCGGGGAGAGACACGCGACGAACCAGGCCCGAGGGGCCTGGCTGGGTGGCGTGCGCCCGGGTGTGGCCCGGGCGTAGCCCCCGTGCCCAGCCCCCTCGCGTGGCGCTCCCGAGGGGAGACGTTACAATAGGGCCGGACACTAAGCTCTGGGATCCCTGAGGTTAATGCGGCCGTGGGCCACCCTCAGTTGTTTATCACCAGCGCGGAGCATAGCGCTTCCGTATGTGTACGGGCATAGCCGCTCCTCGGCAGTGTCGTCAGCCAGCGTGGAGCATGGTGCTTCCACTGGTGCGTGGGAGGGGGCTCCCCTCCGGGAGGAACCCCCGGGGAGTGTACAGCCCCACCATGACACGTGGCTGGCACGGTAGGGCTTGACGAGGTGTATCTGGGCACCCGTGAGCCAGCGCGAGACTCACGGGGCCCTACCTCAAGGCGGGTTGCGCCTGGCTTTGGGCCTTTGTTTGTAGTGCGTTCCTGCAAGTTTGGTTAGATGCCGATGCTCTACGTCCTCAGGTCCCGGCCCTCGAGCGAGCTCAGCCGTCGCTGGTATGGCAGGTCACAATGCCGTGGACAAGGCAAGGAGGTGAGGGCTGGAGAGCCAGTAAGAGTCCATGAGTCGCGATGCTCAGTTACCCCCCTTTTAACGTGCAAGCGGCCGGCATGAGGGAAGAAGTGTGCCATCACAGGCATCAAGCAATAGTCATGGCGGGTCAAATGTACGACCTGAATAGATGCGAGAGAGATACATGCCACTGGGTCTGGCCCGAGTGGCTTGGGGATAATGCAGCCCGAGGGGCACCCCCAACAAGGTAACCTAAAGGCACAAACAAAAGGGATACATGCCGCAGGGACGGACCCACGCGGCCTGGGAATGATGCGGCCCTGGGGGTGCTCCCAGTCTGAAAATGAAACTCGAAAGATGTCACCTAATGATGTTGGGGATGAAGGGATGCTGAAGTAGCTGACGACGCGCGCTGCGGAGACCGTTCCTTACGAGCCCCCAGGCCCAGGAGCCCCGGGAGGCTCCGGGGGCACTGGCGGCTCTTCAAGGACCATCTCCATCTCTGCCAGGACTACGGCATGCCTGACCTCCTGATCCTCCAGAATGCTCCTCATGAGATGCTGACGCGCGGCAGCCGCGTTCGGCAAGCCAAAAGGCATGCAAACTTAGCTGTGGGGTGGACCTTCACAATGCCCCACGCGCGAAGGCCAGAGGCGCTCTTGAGATGCGGCTTGGTTGAGCCCTGGTACATCAATGCAGACGCGCAGCCCACTATCCTCACATGGATGGGGAGCTACGGCGGGTAAGCGGCGGCTGCACTCATGACTCTTGACTCCCGCAGCTCCTGAATGATCTCGCTGATGAACTCCTGAGGGTTTGGCCCTCCTTGCCTTGTTCCTTCCTGAGGGAAACGCGCTTTGAAGCACGCCTCCAAGTGGTGCCCGAGCGCCTCCCTCGTGATCTTGGCAAAGTCGATGGCCCTCCAGGAGAGAGCCCTTGAGCCTTGCCCGAGGAGGGCGCCGGGCGCGTCTTCCTATGCGACAGAAGGAGGCGCCCCTTGAACGGGCGCGGATCCTGAAGGGCCTGCCTCCCGAGGGTTCGGACCTGGCGATGCCTTCTTCTTCTGAGGGACTGCCTCAGGAAGTCTTCCGCTCATGTGCTCTGCGTCTTCAATTGTCGCGGCTTGGAAAGCTCGCTCAAGGGAGCACACTGCATCCCTCTCCTCGCAAGGCACTGCGATGACTCCACCGCTTCCTGGCATCTTGAGGACATTGTAGCCGTGATGAGTCACTGCCATGAACTTGGCCAGGGCTGGGTACCCAAGGATGGCATTGTATAGCAGGCGAATGTGGGCGACGTCGAAGTCAATGAGCTCGGTGCGGTAGTTGTCGCGCTTCCCAAAGGTGACAGGAAGGCAAACTTGCCCTATCGGAACGGTGGAACCATCATTGACTCCTGAGAAAAGCTTGGTTGCCGGAAGCTGATTGTATGGCACTTGGAGATTGTTGAATGTCTCGACGGACAGGACATCGAGTCCTGCTCTGCCATCAATGAGGGTCCTCGGGACTTGCACATTGTTGATGATTGGGGATTAAAGCATCGGGAGGACTCCGGTCGTGGCTGCGCACTTGAGCTGATCCACTGAGCTGAACGTGATAGCGCACGCTGACCACCTGAGAGGGCGCGTGGCCTTAAGCTTGGGGAGGACTGCATTCACCTCGCGAGCAAACTACTTGAAGATGCGTTGAGAGGCTGGGGCCTGAGTGCCGCCCAAGATGCAAGCGATTGCGCGCGGCTCCTGGAAGCCCCCAGGCCCTTCGTCCTGATGATGGTCTTCATTCCTCCTTGGCTGAGGTGGCAGAGGAGGGAGGCCTGCGTTGCCTTGAGGGCGATCCTCACGAGGCTGATCCCTCCAGCCTCCCTCGCGAGGCTGGTCCTGCCAGCGGTCCTCTCGAGGTCGGTCACGCTACCCTTGGCGAGGGCCACGGTCTTCCCATCATCCTCCTCCTCGGCCATAGCCCCGGTCATTGCGCTCGGGGCGTCGGCCGGCACGCACATCTCGCACGGCCCTGAGCTCTTGGCATTCGTTGGTGTTGTGGGTGTGGAGGTCATGGTACACACAGTATCGGCTGCCCTTGGATGACTCAGGCTGGTCCCTGCCTTGCTTGGTGTTCGACTTTGCTGCAAGCACAGCAATCCCCTTGCACTTCACGTCCTTGACCTTGGGCTTCTTCTCTTCTGGATCGGCAGCCGGAAGCTCGAGGAGGGAAAGGCGCCCTTCCTCCGCCCTGGCGCACTTGGTCGCCAAGTTGAACAGCTCCAGGGATGTGCACAGGTCTTCATGGATCGCTAGCTCCTCTTCCATCTTGATCTCACACACGCCGTCAGAGAAGGCTGAGATGATGGCATCCTCAGTCACCCTGGGGATCTTGAGGCGAGCGTTGTTGAAGCGCTGGATGTACTTTTGCAGGGTCTCTCCTGGCTGCTGCTTGATGTGGTGCAGGTCGCTCATGGCCGGGGGCCGGTCGCGAGTGCCTTGGAAGTTGGCGATGAAGCGAGTGTGCATCTCGTCCCAGGAGGAAATCGTGCCAGGAGCCAGGTTCAGGAGCCAGGTGTGGGCACCGTCCTTGAGCGCCATGTTAAACCAGTTCGCCATGACCTTCTCATCCTCGTTGGCGGCTTCGATGCCTAGCTCGTAGAGCTGTAGGAACTCCGCAGGGTCAGCCATGACGTCGTAGCGCAGGGGCAGATCTGGCTTGAACTTGCCCGGCCAAGCTACACTACGCAGCTCGGCGGTGAAGGCACGACAGCCCGCAGTGGCCACTAGAGGCCTTTGGTGACGAAGAGCTTGATCTTGGAGGTCTCCGTGCGCTGCCGCCAGGAGCAACGCAGGGTCTTGGTGCACTGGACCAGGAGCACGGACATGACGTGCTGGTGCGGGGAGCACAAGGGCAGCTTCTTGAGGACGAGGGATCTCTTGGCAGCTCTTCTCTTGCTGCGCGAGCGTTGGACGGAGCGGGTCCCGTCCAGGGGCCGCGCGCCTTGGGGCCAGGGCGCCTTCTTGAGGGGGAGGCGGCTGAGGCGCCTCGGAAGCTGTGTTGCTCACGCAGGGCGGGGGGCGGTGCAGCTAGAGGGATGGTGCAGGGGATACCCCAGCGGTGCTGACGAGCTCGGTGATGCGGGCGAGCCACTCGTTGTAGAGGTCGTCGACGGGATGGTAGTGCAGGAGCTCTCGCGCCAGGAGCAGTGTGGCGTGCGCGTCCGCAGGAGCGCTGTCGTGGTATTCTCACGGGGGGTGTTGCAAGACGACATATGCCACAAGGGCTTAGTGTGAGGGTAAGACTGCTGCTGATAGGACCGGGAGCGGGTATGCGGGTAGCACGCTGTGGTTTACCCAACTTCGGAGCTATCCGGAGAGATAATACTCCTACTGCTGCATGTCTGAGTGTATCTATCTGGGGTGTACATCAGGCAGTACAAAGTGCTCCTGGAGCTGTATCTGGGATCAGTGCCAAGTGCATCTAATCTGGTATATCGGATGGCCGGATGAGCATGTGTGCTCTAGTGGCCGAATGGCACTTGGCCGTGGGTGTGTGCCTGAGCATGTGTGTGCCCATGGGAGTCCATCCCATGGATGGATGGATGTGTGCCTTTATATAGGCAAGGCTAGCTTACTTCCTAAGCTATGTAGTGTCATGGACAAGTGGGCATGGGTAAGGCATGGTGCATGTCATGCTTGTCCCCTGGGTCACTTCATAAATAGTGCCAGGGGACAAGTGACACTATACATGATGGCATCGAGGTACAGCCGTCTCAATCCGCGGTATGGCCTCCACATCGGGGTCTTGTCGGTGTCGCTTCAGGCTGCAGTCGGCAGCCGGCTGGTTGGCACAGTCGGCAGCCGGCTGGTTGGAGCAGTCGGCAGCCGGCAGTCGGCCGGATAGAGCAGTCAGACAGGGAGCCAGCAGGAGCGGCCGGGCAGTCGGACTGAGGGGCTTTGCTACCCCCGATGTCTTGAAATATCGTCTTGCCGTCTTTGGGGTACCCATGGTCAATTACTCCGACTGTAGCCCCCAAGCCTCCGGGCAACATGGCAAAGTTGGGCGGAGGTTTTTTGGCGAGTGTTCATGGAAATATCAAATGTTAGTCCATGCAGATATATCAAATGTTTGCTTTTAGTATTGCAAGTTTTATGCGGAGGCTGCCGACTCGGTTTTGTCCGAGCCCCTTCTATCTTTTTCATGTCCCCTCCGCTCTTTGGCTTGTGCTCTCGCTAGCCGGACAGCCGCTCTACGGTTTGTGGCTGAGAGTGGGCCGCGAAGTGGAGTGTACAGTACTCAGAGTCTGGGAGCAGATTTAACCGAGCAGATACTCATGAAGGAAACGGTCGGGTCGCCCAAAGCATTTCTCTTCCCGGACATTTTTCGCATGGGGTGACCTCCAGCTTTTGCTCTCGCTAGTCGGACAGCCGCTCTGCGGTCTGTGGCTGAGAGGTGGGCCTTTGGTACTATGCACGCTACTAAGCCGTCTGCGAGAATTAACGTCTTAAGCCAAGCGGCCAGCCCCCGGGCCAACTCTAGCTGGCGCCGGGGCGAACACTGATGCAACTGTAATAAAATGCGGAGATGGTCCCCAGAGCATCGCTCGAGGTTATCCATGCTTTCGTGATGCAAAAATATGCAGGGGAGGAGCTCACATTGATTTCCGTGTAGGCGAGGCGGAGGTTGCTGAAGACAGCCGACACGACTTGGCGCTCGCGGAGCGCGTCGATGCACCAGCTGGGTGTAACCCTCGAGCCTCTAGGCGCTCGAGGAGGGTCCAGCCGGTCGGGCTTGACCGGCCAGGCGGCGAGCGGAACGCGGCCGAGCCGTCTTGGCACAGCCGGCCAGGCGGCGAGGCGTGTGGCAGCGCCCTCATCTTTTTTATTCTCTTCTGTCGGCTGCTGTAGCCGGACAAAACTCTTCTTGTTTTTGCTTCTTGCAATCTTCCGTGGGGGCGCGCCCCCTGGGTGTAGCCCCCGAGATTCGGGCCAACTGCTGAGCAGTCGGGCCGGATCTCCCGGCGACTACTTTGTCTTCTTCCTCACGGGGGCACAGCAGCGCGCCCACTGGGTGTAGCCCCCGAGATTCGGCCCGACTCCTGAGCAGTCGGGCTGGATCTCCCGGCGACTACTTTTCTTCTCTCTCGTGGGGGCGCGTCAGCGCACCCGCTGGGTGTAGCTCCCGTGATTCGGGTCGACTGCTAAGCAGTCGGGTCGGCTCTCCCGGCAACTACTTTGTCTTCTCTTTCTTCGCAGGGGCGCGTCAGCGCACCCGCTGGGTGTATCGTCGGAGCAGGAGGCAGTCCAGCCGGCTTGGCGCAGCTGGCAGTGCGGGTCATGACTGACCGTCTAAGTGGCCAAGCACACGGACGGGTCATCCGGACGGGTCATCCGGACGGGTTTGCCTTTTCTTTTCTTTGTCCCAGCCGACTTTTTTTTTGCCAGTCGGCTGTGGGTAGTCGGCCTCCTCTTCTTCTTTTTCTTTCTTTCTCGGGCAGCTGGCTTCTCCCTTCATTTTTTTATTTTCTTTTCGCAGCAGCCGGCCTCTGACTTTTCTTTCTCTGTCTCCAACTGGCCCGAGACCGCACGGACGAAGCCGGCCGACGCGTACGCGGGGGTGGAGTGAAGAGCCAGCCGCGGGGGTGCCTGCGGGGAGGAGCCGGCCACGCGGGGCGGCGAGTAGGCGCAGCCGGCCCGTGGGGGCGGCCGGGTGCGGAGGCGACTCGGCCAACGGGCGCGCAGCGGGAGCCGGCCAAGGCGGCGTGGGGCGGCCGGCCGAAGCACCGTGACCCGGCAGTCGGCGCGGGAGGCCAGGACAGGGCCGCAGCCGGCGCGGCATGGTGGAGCCAGCCTGCACGGGGGCTGAGGGACGCGAGGCCCCGGACTTGAACAACCCAAAGATGGGGAAGACGGGGCAGTGGAGTTGCAGATGGAGAGGAGTGGGAAACTTGACTGGTTCGGGTGCGCAGCAGCACAGTCGCGGTGCCGCCCACGGTAGACAGGAGCAAGAACAGAGGTTGAAGAAGGAGCACGGCTGTTGGATTAACATCCAACAGTCCAGCTGCTAGAATCATTTGTTGATTAAGTTGACAAAGCCCTGCATACACGTCCGCTTAGTAGGCCCACAAGTCAGCCACCAAATCTTCCCATCTGTCAATGGGATGAATAATTTCTTTTGTAAAACAAGGAGGCAGTTCCTTCCATGCGAAGATACAACCGGTGGGTCCCAGCTGTCAGGTGGAGGAAACATTTTTTTCATCTTAATAAGGATGAACTTTCCTTGCGTGTGACCATGGACCTCGTGGGTCCCAGCCGTCAGGGTCTCCACGTACAGTCCTCTTCCGATGACTCTCGTTTGTTGACCACGCCGCACCGAGCGCAACGAGGCGGTGGACGATGGCGAGGCCCCGGACGGGAATGACTCAGAGATGGGAAGACGCGGTAGTGGAGTCGCGAATTGAGAGGAGGAGAAGGGTTATAACTGGTTCTGTTGCAGCGTGGGGCTGCAGTCGGTGGAGAATAACAGGAGGTGTCGAGGGGTGGAGGGATAGCCTGGCCGACGGTGGGGTACCACTTCGCAGCGATGCGTGCTAAGCAGAGCCACTAGCCGCCGGAGGCCGGACCAAGTAGTCCCGGCGACGCTGGAGGAAGAAGACGAGAGATTGAAGGTGCATGCCAGCCGTTGGATATAAATCCAATGGCTGCGGATGTCACAATCATTTTTTGACCAAGTTGACAACGCCCTGCGTAGGCTTCGACCTATTGGCCGACATATCAGCCTGCAAAAATGTGGCATATATTTAACCCGTGTTTTCTAGAATGTACAATCCATTTGCTGGGCTGGGTGAACAAATAATTTCACGTCAATCAGGCCCATTTATATTTTCTAAGAAATCCCAGCCCATTTGCACTTACTTCAAATACACGAATTAGTTGGGCTCGTTATATATATAATGTTATGTTAGAAGGAGCAATTAATATCAGAGAATAAACAGGAGAGGCACATTTATATATATATAATTAACAAATTAGCGAGTTATTGCTCAAAATAAAAATGAGCGTGTTATTATTATATTGGTTCTTAACATCTTCGCAAGCTTTTGTACACAATCACCAGGATTTTCCTTGCGTGTGAGTCAAAAACAACCAGGATTTTCCTTGCCAACTTCTATTAAACATTTACTTTTATAAGTTAATAACACGTGGGATGTTTTTATAATGTATATATAAGTCTCTATAAAATATACGATAATAGTAATGATATAAATATATATAATGTGGTTAGAAGGGAAAACATAAATTGGACACAACATTATTATTCTTATATATAGATAAATAGAACAGATACCTGCGTTTTATTAAAAAAATACATTGGGCTGCCGATCTTTAAGAAAAATCCCATAGGCCGATATGGACCTCAAAAAATAAGTTGAAACCACTGTCTCCGTATGTCGTGGGCTACGCATGTTAAAACACAAAACCTAGGCCTAGCTGATACTTGTTCGCCCTCTGGAAAAAATGATACCAGATCCCCGAGCGAAATGGATTAAAGAGGGGGCCGGCGGCACGGCTGAAGAAGCACATTAGGAGCGATTTTTTTCTTGAGTGGATGGCTCTCGATAGTGTTTTTTTACTTGCCTCTGCACCATACAAGTTGTATTTTTAGCCTCCCTGTCCGTCGTGGTGGACCAGCAGCCCATTTGCTGACCGGGCCAACCTACCGAAACCAGCACTCGATTTTTCATCAAGCCCCCAAAACAACGTAGTACTATGTTTGTTTTGAGGCCGAAAACATTACGACAGGGGTTGAGCGGGGGAGAGGGGAAGACAGAGTAATAAAAAGATTAAAAAGAGCTGATGCACCGTTGCTACCCTATCAAAGCAGGTGCAATTCTTCTCGGTAAGAATGTGTGCCGTTGACACCCACACGTCACATACCCCACAGTAGGCATACTAACAAGTTCACACACAAATACAACAGAAAAGGTAAACATTCATATCAAACTCAGGTTCACAGGACACGTTCATATTCATAGCCAACATTCACTATCAACAACTCAAAAGATCATATATACACAAGCTCAGCATATCTATGCATCCAAATGATTGATAGATCACATGACAATATTCATACATAATTCACAAAAATATTCAGATATACACATGTTCAGTATGTTCATGCATAAGATCACAGCCAATATGATCCATGGACGAAGTTTAATTACCTAAGGTACAGACTGGTAAATAGTGTTCAGTCGGAGGTACTTCTTGCTAAAATTAGTTCTTGTGCGAGTAAACTTTCGAGTACATAAGAGGCAGCACAGACATTATGAACTTTGCTTGTAGGTTTATCCTCAAATAGTGGCCTCGTGCCGAGCGAGGTTTGAGCAACTTGGCCACTACTTTCATCCAACTAGTTTACTGCCTCATCTTGGTCCTATAGCTCGCCAAAATTCTACATTGCAGACGAGAAAGGAGGTGGTTGAGAAAATGAACTACCCAAATTTTTTGTGCAGTTCAACTGAAATGGAGAATCCCTAGCGTGCAGACTGATTAAGTGCCAGATGAATATACGCGTCAACCAACTTGTTTGGAATCTTTAGACTCCATGCCATACAGTTCGCTACCATATCTGCCGATAACCAAAAGGCACAAGTTGGGAGCAAAGACTGGACTGTGTTCTTCTGGGCTATGCGCCAAACAATATTTTTGGCGTTCACTCTCCTAATACTTGGGAGTTTGACAACTGGTTGACCCCGGTTGATACTCAAATGAATATAGGAACTTCTTGTCAACATCGATGCTTGTCTGAGTGAACTTTGGAGTACATGGCAGCAACATAAGTATCTGTCCATCTGATCATTTTGTACAGTTCTACTGAAATCACCCAATGCAATGATTTGCCTGCGAGTTCAGGCTCCAAGTTACTCCTTTATAAAATCAGCAAATAGTAGCACAATACCAAATTACCAATACATGACAAGCACAATAATCAGGATAACGACCAGTACCAACCTGTGTGAGGTAGAATATCAATTACTATTTCCTTTGACTAGAAGCCGAGATAAGCGAAGCGAATGACAGCGAAGGAAGAAAGCAAGCCAAGATTAGCGACTGACAGGAAAGGACGAAAGTTGTCGAGGCAATGAAGCACCCAAAGTTTTTGTGCAGTTCCACCAAAATCGAGCATCCCTATTGGCACATATATTGAGAGAGTGAGATTAGTGTAATAGTAGGACTATTTGATGAAACATACACTAAGAAATAGAAGCACCCTCATTATATTAATGGGTAAAGTTAGCAACATTGTAGTCTTGCATAAAGAGAGGTATTAGTTTATTTAATCAGTGCCAATTAGCTCAACACTCAAAGCATTGCCATTTATCATCGGTTGCAAAACTTTAACGTGCAAAGATAAAGGAGTTTCTCATGACAGTAGCACGATACAAATAGAGATGACAACAAACTAATATGGATGAAGTCCTTAAGCCCGTACCAACCCGAGAAAAATAGCTTATTCATGTAGTCCCATAAGGGATGATAAAGCACTTTTTGTGCACTTCAAATGTATGGTTGAAATCACTCTTGTTTACTAGTGCTGAGATTATATCGAAAGATTATTAGGAACTTCCAGCAGAGTTAAAGCACTAGCTGGGATACAGTTCATTGTATTGTCTTGTGTAGTTCCACTAAAATGTATGATTGGCACAACATGATCCCTGTTTGCACAAGTAGGAACAAGGTGGAACCTTCATTAGTTAGTGAGAAAGGATAGGAAGACATTAGCATATTACTCAAACAGTAGCATCAAATTCATGATGGACAATACGCAAAACATTGCCTCATTGAACCAATGGAAATAAATTGACATGCAAAACAATAGCACTATTATGTCATGACACTAATAATATTCGCTCCCTGCTCCACCACATGATTCACCTCCATAGACAAACATACACACGTACATGATTCAGCATAGGGTCCTACTAAAGATTTGGTTAACTCCGACAGGAAAATTAGGTAGCAATAAATTAGTGGTACTTAAGTACTCCTAATTAATTAAGTGAGACAGCAGAAGTGGAAGGGCTCCCTGGAGGATCGTCTCACATGTAAGGTAGTCATTGCCAGAGCCCTTGAATGGCCTCGACTGAGGCCTTTGGCTTCAGCAAGATCGCCTTGGCACTGTTTATTCTTCTTCTTCTTCCTCTTCATGCTCTGTTTCTCTTTCTCTTCACCAGTTGGTGAAACCAAGTACATGATTGGCCTTGTATTTCAGAATTGGTTTTGTCAGTGAGGGAGTACAAGTGTACTAGTAAAAATAGCATTATTTTCTCATGGCAGTCGGAAAATAGAGATGAACACATGCATTAAATATCATTCTTACCTAAAGGAAGGTTATGGCGCCAATATGGATGATGAGGATTGGAACACAGATCTCCCTTTGTGTAGTTCCACCAAAATGAACCAACTGTTCCATTTTGACATTCCAGTTAAACAACACAAAAGTCACTTCTTTTAAGAAGAGTTTTGTGCAGTGCACCAAAAGGTCACAACAGCAACCAAGTGAATTGGATATCCCTGTTTGCACAAAAAGGTACAGAGGAAACAGTAAGAGTCTCAAACAATTATAGGAAAAAACATTTGCCTAAACTTTTCATGGCTTATAAGAGTGGCATGGCTTCATTTTTACCAGGGACATTAGATTAAGAACAACTAAATATTTGGTGTAAGTGCATGGGACAGTGGGTGCACCAGCAGTCCAGCACCATGTACGTAAACAGGGGCATAAAGTGGTGATTCATAGTTTGTTGCCCCGAGAAACAAACATCCAAGAAACATATCTGGGTTTGTCCCATTTTTGTTCACTCTAGCCACCTACTCCTATGTGTGGATAGCAAATCTAGTCCAGGTCATACCACTATGTACAGCGTTACCCCTATATTTCCCTTTTCGACCAAGAGACCGGTTGGATGACCATTCTTTACTACTTTCACCCCCTTTCCTTCCTGTTTGTACCAAGTCCGATGTACATACTAAATTCCCCCACCCCCACTTTATTTCTTATTTGAACCAAGTAGTACAAGATTGACTCCATGAAGTAGCTTTACCTCTAACAATAGAAGAAAAAAAGGTGGCATTGGACCATCCGATCGAGAGGAGCTGAGAGGTAGAAAATGATGCACATGCAACAACGTAGCAAGCTGGGGAAGTAGAGCTAAGGCGGTTCCGAACAAAGATATACCTGAAGGTCGTCTGGATGTGGATAGGTGGGCAGCGGGAGGCCGGATCTGCCCACAGGCAATGACGAAGGGATCGGAGGACCTCCCGCGCCGGCGCTCGGCCAGAGATAACAGTGTCGCCGGCAGTGGGTCTCCTCCCTCACTGTCGACGATGGCCTAAACGCTGCCCCTCCTCCCCTTCACCGGCGGAGGGGGATACGTCCAGATCTGTAACTAGCGGTGAGGATAGAAATATAGTGTTTTTTGAAGGGAGAAAGACACTGTTACCACCCCTATCTTGTTTAGATCTGGAGAGGATGAGAGTGTGTGAATAGAGCAACCCTAACAAGCAAGTGCGGAGCCTCCGGCCTATATATACGTAGTGGGGTAGTTTTCCTTTTTCACTCCATCACTCCGGCCTATATATACGTAGTGCGGTTTTTTTAGTTGTTGATTGTTTTTTGAGATAGCTACCCGCTTGTTCCAAGTGGTGTTACGGTGTGCCAGGTTGCACTTTGTATCGTTCAAGTCTAGTACTATAAGTCCCTCCATTAAATGAACAACCACCCCCTCGTAAAAATTGTGAACAAAGCCCACGGCATACATAAGACAAACATAGTCACAATCCAAACAGCCCCGTAATTTTTTGTGACATGCATGAAAGTTTGGTTAGTTAAATTTATAGTCAGAATTTGGCAAGGTGCATCAAATCAACACATGCAAGTATCAAAAGTAAAGTCACGGCATGCATGCATGCGTTGTACTCCCTCAGTTTCCAAATATAAGTCTTTTTAGAAATTGCAACAAGTGACTACATACGAAGCAGAATATGTCTACATACATCTGTATGTTGTAGTCCATTTGAAATGTGTAAAAAGACTTAGGCCCTTCCCAGTGCTCCATGTTGGACAGGTGCTAAGCATGCCACATAAGCTAAAAAGTGACATGGCACAACAATTAAAGACGAGAGATAGCACTTTGGTGACCCCAGGAAGAACCAATGCCAAGCGCGCGAACCTAGGAAAACCACATAAATAAAAGAAGCTGACCAATGCATGAGAGAGTTTAGATGCTAAATCATTTAATAAAGTGGGCTTAGTAACAACAAGTTAAGCACCTATGCATTGGGGAATTGAGTTGCTAAGGTATTTAATGCACTTAGCACCTCATCTAAGCACCTTTGCATTGGAAGAGGTCTTATATCGAGTGCAGTGCTTTGATGTGGCGCGTCAACTCATACAAGACCGAGAAGTTTGATTACTACAACACCCTCTCCCTCGCGGACTGAGCTCCGGTGCCTTAACTGCACCTGCCTTTGGCTGCATGACAGGAGGGCCAACCACCTATTGGGCCCACCTGTCATAGACGCAAAGGCGGGATCAGTAAGTAGAAGCTTTCGCTACACACTATCCCTCCCGCACAAGGTGGATGGACATGCATCAGTGGATTCGATACTGTAGAAGTAGGAGTAACATCATTGTTCGTCTTCTCGAAGAGGCGAAGAGCCAAGCGAACCCGAACGTGGCGGTTGCGAACGCTCGCGTGGTGCGGTGCCTTGGAGCACGCATAGTAGTATCCAGGCTCTTGCGTGAGACAAAATTGCTATTTGAGCCCACTATTGTAATACTAGTACTTGCTACTCCCTCCGTCTAGGTGAGTAAGTCGTTGAATTTGTAGCTAAGCTTCCCTCATTGAATTCTTTAACAATTAAACTCCATCATCCATTGGTTGATACTCATTCTGCATAGGTCCACGCGCTTAGCACCGTTTCCTCCAATGTTTATTTGCTAATTAATAGCATTGCATGCAATGAACTAGCCACTCCATGTCGTGTTTGGTACTTCCTCTGTCTAGGTGAGTAAGTCATCTTAGGTTGTGCACTGTGACCAAGAAGGAGGGGAAATGAGAGAACTTCATGTTTATTTGCTAATTAATAGCATTGCATGCAATGAACTGACCACTACATGTCGTGTTTGGTAGTCTCAAGTCACTAAAAGCATGCACACCCCAAATCTCTTATTAGTTGATATGTCAAGAAACAAGAATAAGGTAGCAGTTAATGCACCGCGCCTAAGTGTTTTCGGATTATTTGGTTTTCGCAAGATGACTTACACACCTAGACGGAGGGAGTAGTATAGCCCTGTAAACCGGAAAGGAGTATTTGCCTTTGTAGAGATTTCAACAAGTGACTAGACTACACAGCATGCAGTACTCCCTCCCTTCCGGTTTATAGGGCTCAAATCTCAAATCTCATGAACCAAGGCATTTTGCGATTGGAGGAATGTATCTCGTACTTTACAAAACTACCCTAATTAAACTCATGCATTAATAACGTAGTTCTCTCGTTTTCCTCTCCGCCTTGGTCGCGGTGCACAATATTGAGCATCAAAGCATCCGGGCCCGCGTGCCATCCACCAAATCACAGCGAGGTGCTACAGTCGAGACTCACCTGTCACCCAGGTGTGGCCATCATGACCCGTCATATCACAAAACCCACACCTTTACCAGCAGTGGTAAGGTGGCCTCAAAGTTGGACTGGACGAAGCAACCATCATTTCACTGGAACGCTCGTTGAAGCCCTTTCTTCCCTTTCTTGAAGAAATCCTCACTCCAGGCTACTCACTTCTCCCATTTTTCTTCTGTACCGACGAAGGAAAGGTGGGTGAATCAGTTATGCTTCTATATTTTCATTCCAAGATTCTTCTTTTTGCGATGGACCAACCGATTCTCACAGCCTATTCTTTTCCTGTTTTCATTACGATTGTGGTTTCCTTTCGATTGTTTTTTGTTTGTCAGTTCATTGATGGATCCTGGAGCACTAGGCAAAGAGTTGCCGGCGGATAACCCACTGGAGACAGCGATCTCCAGGAAGCGAGCACCGACCCATGAGTTAACCATGTTGGCGGGCCAACCCATGGAGACGAAGAACTCCAAGAAACAAGCACTGACCAAAGAGTTGACGATGTAGGCGGACGAACTCCTCAAAGAAAGTTGGAAGAACAGCAAGGGCCCCACCGTGCCTACCCCAGAAACTCTGATGGCCACCTATGCGAGGCTCAAGGCCGAGTTTGAGGAGATAGTCACCATTGAGAAGCAGTATTCCCCTGCAAGGTGATGGCCCCATCTTGGATGAGGAGATGGCCCGTGGAGGGATGAGATCCCCCGGTGAGCTGCACAAGGTAAAAAATGATGGCTTCTTACCATAGTTGTGGTTTTTGATTATTTGCAATGTGCTTGCTAATATGTTAGGGTTGTGCAGGTGCCGGTGGACGTCCTTGATGATTCTGATGTCGCGGCCCGTCCTGTGGACAACGCCCCAGAGATCGTTTTTGATGTCGCGGTCCGTCCTCTTGGCATCGCCCCGGAGATCGATTCCGATGACGCTATCCATCCTGTGGACATCGCCCCAGAGATCGATTCCCATGTCGCGGTCCATCCTGTCGACATCGCCCCAGAGATCGATTCCCATGCCGCTGTCCGTGCTGTGGTCATTACCCGAGAGATCGATGACAAGAAATAGTTGGTCGCGCTAATCCTTCAGGGTAGTTTGCATTGCCCGGTGTTTAATTACCAGAACGATGCGTGTTATCAAACCATCTTAGGGCTAGTGCACTATCTTGTGTGGGCGGTACTTGCTACTTTTGTTTGATAGTGAATCATGTGAACCCTATCCAAGTTATGGAAACAGATGTATCCTGACCAGCTTTTGATGTAATATATGGCATGCTTAGATGTAAGTTTGAACTGTTTATCATATCAGGAGGGCTTGTTTGATGATTCTTGGTGTTAGTAGGCTAGCTACTGTGCGAGCTATAGTACTTGCAAAACACTCACCAAAGAGAAACATTGGGGCTGATGAGCTCGTGGTACGCTTATACTTATCTGTCGTCGATCGACCAATAGCCCAAGCTCCTAAAATTGTAGGCTTAGCAATCGATCAGACAATAGTCGACACGGATACATTCAGGCATCATTTGGTTCATAGGGTAGGAAAATCGTAGCAAAAGTATAGAGACGTACAACACAAAATCATAGCAGTGCAGAGACGTACTCCCTCCGTTCCGAAATAGATGACCTAGGCGGGCTAGTTTGGCCTTGTCGGATTTCGTGCTCCGGCAGACCCTCTAGATTCGAACACTGGGGTGCGTGCGGAGATTTGGCCCTCTACCTACCTGCACCCCACCACCTCGCTAGGATCTAAGCTATGAAAGGAACAACGCAAGAGACACAGGGTTTATACTAGTACGGTCCACCATTGTGGTGTAATACCCTACTCTAGTTTGTGGTGTGGTGGATTGCCTCTTGGGCTGATGATGAACAATACAAGGAAGAACAGCCTCGCGAGGGTCTGTTCTTGGCTGGTGCGCTGAACTTCTCGGGGGAGTTCAGTCGCTCTTTCTCTGCTGGTTTCTAGCTGATGATCCCCCTTTTTCTACCTTGTGGGTGGCTTGTCCTATTTATAGGCAAAGGCCCTGGGACTCTTCCCAAATATTGAGCGGGAAGGGCGCCAACAATTGGCCATTTTGAAGGGGAACATCTAGTACACTTATCCTGACTAAAGTTGGTCCTCGCCTGTCAAAGGCTCTTGTGGTGACGCCATCTTGGGCTCCACAATGACCTCCTTCCTGCTGTTGCGACGGTCTTGGTCTTGTTGCACCGAAATGGATGCCTTTGCTTGATGCTCTCTCCTGCGCTTGCTCCCTTTGCACCAAAGAGGAAAGGAGGACACTGCGCGGGCTGGCGCCCGCCTGGCGCCCTTGGTCGTCACGGCTTCCGTCACGGGCACCTCGTGAGGTACCCCGCCTTGATCTCTCTGCCTCCTCGCGAGCCAGCCTGACGAGGTCGTGCCTGAGGAAGCTCCTTGTCGTCCACCCCGTGAGGCTTGGCCCCTCGCGAGGGTCTTGAGCTCGTGCTGATGAAGATGGGCCGTGCTGGGCCGCCCCTTGAGCCACGCCGCAGGCCGCAGGCAGGCAAGTCTGGGGACTCCCATTCCCATAAAGCCGACAGTAGCCCCCGGGCCCAAGGCGCACCCGGACTTGGCTGAGCAGAGAAGCGAAGGGGCAAGTGCGAAGCGCCGCGGGCCCAGATTCCTGGAACGCGCTACTGCTACTTCTGACTTAACCACGGGGTTCGTCCTTCCCCACGCGGCCACTTCCCCCAAATCCAACTCTCTCCACTCTCGCTGCCGCCGTCGCCCGTCGGCCGCCGCCGTCGCCCGTCGGCCGCCGTGCGCTCGCCGCACCCTCTACGCCGCCCCGACCCAGATTCAACGCCGCCCCCTGCCCCAACCTCAACGCCGCCCCGACCCCGAGCTCGACGCCGGCCGCCATCCGTCGCGCGCCCGAGCCCCGACCCTGACCTCGACGCCGCCCTGCCCCTCCCTCGTCGCAGGCACCCGAGGTGAGCACGCCCGCTCCTCCCTCTCCCCTACCTCTGCCTAGGGTTTCTTTATATTTTAGTTGCATATTAAGTTTATTTTTATTTATAGTAAGTTTATTTTAGTTGCATATTAAGAACTAGGTACTAATTAGGTACTAGAATATTTTTATTTATAGTAAGTTTATTTTTAGTAAGAGCTAGTTGAATTAATAGAACTAGTTAGTAAGAACTTGTTTCTATTTTTTAGTTAAAGCAATTTTTCCCGCCTCGACGTGGACGATGCATATCCCGCATCCTCGTCGTCGAGTCGGCAGAGGACGACACCTGCTTGACCAGATCGGCCATGTCCGGGACTGGGCTCCGCCGGGGTGGTACTAGGAGGTGCTACCTACCGGGGGGCACAGGTTGGTGAGGAGCCAGCCTGTCGTTGACCCGAACCTTCTTTGGTGGCGGTCGCGTGGGACAGTGATGATCCAGAGGCTCAAGGACTCCGCGGAGGTGGTGCGTCACCGTGTCAGTGAGGAGGACGCGCCCATCGGTCGCTACTTGTTTGCGTTGGAGCATAGGCCGTTCTCCAATACCTGGCAGGTTCTCCGGGGATCTCACTGGAGCTATGATCCCGTGATGGTTCCTTCTCTGTGGGTGCCCACTGCCCGCACCGATACCCATCGTGTGCTAGGGTTTTAGTTGTATTAGTGACGTTATATGTATGACACTATTCGTGATGTATTAGTGATAATATTCGGCGATGTACGGACGTATGAGATGATTTACTTTTGCTTATTGAATGCATGCTAATTTGAGTCCTATAAGATATTTTGAAATGTATATCTTGTGTTGCTCAATATCCAAGTGGCCGGTCATGTTTGCAGGTTACACCTCCGAGTGGCCTATGTTTTTCCGGAGTGTTGATTCATTTCCGTTCCGGCAAATTTCAGGCGCTCGATATGTCCTATTTTAGCAAAGGTCATGCCGGATTTTTCCGTGAATTTTGGCATGACTTGTGCCAGAATATGTAGGAAATATCGAGTGCCCCGGATTTGTGTGTTGAGTATCTTGGTAGTTGTCTTTGATCGATTTTCAATTAATGTTTTAACTATGAACATAGGAAATGTCTGACGACGAAAAGGATTTCGGTATTTGCAAATACTGCAAAGACGAGCGCGGCCTGTGCGACGGAATCTTCCTAGATGATGATAGGCACTTCAGCATCAAGCTGGAAGAGAACTTCGAAGTGGATACAGTAAGTCACAACGACAAGTCTTTTTCGTAATTAAGCATGACATCTGCTTCATTTGCTTCAAGTTATATTTTTCTTTACTATTCTACTAGCGTATCCCCTGCCATGCAAGAGTTTTTGTATTGGATAAGATAGGTTTCAGTCATAGTATGGAGGAAAAGAAAGTTTACTTGAAGACCGAGCATGGTTATATTTTCCATGCAAAATTGTACAATTCAGACGACTACACCTATTTTGGATGCAAAACATGGCGAGCACTATGCAAGACTTATGCAATTGAGCCTGATATGGTTATCACCTTTGATATTCGTCCGGAAGATGATATTTAAGGTAATACCGACATCTGGGTCGATGCGCAGATGCCTCCAGTTATACCATTATGTAAGTTTCTCAACCATATTTATGTCTTTGATATTGTTTATCCAATAATAGTTGACAACTAATTTGTATTGTCAGCTTATTTCGGTGCAAGCAAACATGTCCAGCGCTTGGTAGACAGGACCGTATACTGTCCTGGGGCTGAACTCAACTGCGAGGAGCTCAGTCATTATGTTTCAAGGCTTGAGGATCTTGATACTATCAAGACAAATTTTCTTCCTGCATTTAGAAATGTCAGTACTGAAAATGTGCGACCAATAGTGTTCGTAATGAACTACGGTCACATCTATTTAGGAAGGATGGTAAGATTTTTACTATTTTTCATCAGTGCATCTTTCCCATACATTATTTTTGAAACTAAACTTCATTGCTAAGTATGTTACCATACGATGTTCTTCAACAGGGACTCCCGATGAATGTTGTGCCTTATGGGATCGAGACTAAAGGTACCATGAGTATTATCAGCTTACGACCAAGATATCCTACAGATTACTTTAGTGCATTCAAGATTAGCGACGGATGCTTAATAGTGCAAGACTGGACCAAATATGTGATGGGGGAGCGTAGAGAAGTACTAGGGGGCAGCAAACAGATGTGCTACCCACGATTAGGAGACATGTTCATCTGCATGCTCCAGCTTGATCAAGGAGGAGAGCTATACATGTTTTATGTTATTTTACCTAAGAGAGAGAGCAGCAGGAGTGATTAGCTAGCTAGAAATGAGTTTGAGGATGATGATGTGCTAGACTATATTACTATGATGATAAAATAGCTAGTGTTGGTGGTAATGACTATGATCATTATTATTAGCTAGTGTTAGTGGTGATTAAATAAATACTGTTGGTGGTAATGACTGTGATGATGATTAAATAGCTTGTGCTGGCGGATTAGATTCAAGTGGAGGCAACATGTGGTGCACATCGAAAGTACTACTAGTCCAAACTAGTTCAAGTTTGGATTAGTAGTATACTTTTGACATGCACCACATATTGCCTCCACTTGAACCTAATCCACCTTCATTTGACACACTGTTATGGACATAATGATGTAAACCTCATAACTGGTATTGTACCAATATTTGTACGATGGCGCATAAATACACTAAAAATAAAAAAATAAAAAAAGTACTAGTAGCGATGGACAGAAAACAAGCTACAAGTAGTTACCTTAGCAGTAGCGTGGTACTAAACAAACGCTGCAGCTATTTGTCCAAGCAGTAGCGCGAGCGGGCACACGTTACTGCTAAGCAATAGCTATAGCGCCTTATTAGTAGCGCGCCTACCCATGCTACTAGTGAGCACAAAACCAGCGCTACTGCTAGGGTTTTCCCTAGTAGTGTTGGGGCACACATTGAGGTGGTGCTCGATTACGCCTCTAGGGATCCCCGCCAGCTGATCGGGCTCCCATGAGAATACCTTCTTGTTCGCGCGCAGGAACTTGACCAGGGCCTCCTCCTGCTCGGGCTCGAGGTTGGCACCTATGGTGAAGGCGGCGTCGGTGGATCCGTCCTCGTCGACCCGTATCTGCTTAGTTTCTGTCTTGTTTTGGGTGAACAACTGTTTCTTCTTGGCTGGCGCAGCCCCCTTGGGCTCAGGGGCGTCCGAGTCGGCAGGCTGCGCCGCCGCCACCGCCTTGAAGGCGAGCTTGAGCACTTGAAATGCATCCCCGGTGTCTCCGGGCACGGTGAGGATGCCGCTGCTCCCGGGCATCTTCATGAGGTTGTACGTAGGGTGAGTCGCGGCCATGAATCGGGCCAACGCTGGGTAGCTGAGGATGGCTTTGTATGGGAGGCCGATGGGGGCGATGTCGAAGTCGACTAGCTCCATGCGGAAGTTGTCGTAGGTGCCGAAGGTTACCGGGAGGCGGATCTGCCCCAGGGAGCTGGACGACCCACCCCCGACGCCCAAGAAGGGCCGGCTGGGCTGAAGCCGCTCCTGTGGTATGTGAAGGAGGCTGAAGGCTTCAATCGAGAGCACGCTGAGGCCCGCACCGCCGTCGATGAGAGTCCTAGTGACGGCCACCTGGCAGATGGTGGGGGTGCATAGCATTGGGAGCGCGCCCGAGTAGGCCGAGTTGGAGGGGTTGTCCTCCGAGCTGAAGGCCAGATCGGCCTTGGGCGCCGACCGACCTGAGGGAGCCCCCTGCCGCGTGGAGGTAGCACCGACCTGGCAGACGAATGGCTTGACGTGGCGGCCTGAAGGTGGCGCCTGTGAGCCGCCCAGGAGGGCCGTGATGACCGGGTGCGCCGGCGCAGCGTGCTGGGCGAGGAAGAGGTTGCGGAGCTCTTCCCAAGAGGCCATGGAAGCCGCCGGCAGGTGGAGTAGCCGCATGCGCGGGGCGTCGGTGAGGGCCAGGGGAAGCCAGTTAGCCATGGCCCTGTCGTCTCCTCCTCCTTCGAGTATTGCCTCCTCATACGCCAGCAGGAAGGCCAGTGGATCAGTTGTGCCGTTGTAGCGCGGTGGCGCCGCTGGCTTGAACTTGTCCGACCATCGCAACTATCGCAAGGTTGGGGCCAAGGCTCGGAGCCCCTTGGCCCCCACGCTAGCGCTGGCGACCGGAGCGGGTGGAGTGCTGCTCATCGCAGGGTGAGTCGCGGTGTCGGCGGAGAGCGGGTCGGCGGAAGGGAAAGCTACGACGCACCCCTACCTGGCGTGCCAAATGTTGGATTTCGGGTTCCGGCAGACCCTCTAGATTCGAACACTCGGGTGCGCGCGGAGATTTCTCCCTATACCTACCTGCACCCCACCGCCTTGCTAGGATCTAAGCTATGAAAGGAACAACACAAGAGACACAGGGTTTATACTAGTTCGGGCCACCATTGTGGTGTAATACCCTACTCTAGTTTGTGGTGTGGTGGATTGCCTCTTGGGCTGATGATGAACAATACAAGCAAGAATAGCCTCGCGAGGATCTGTTCTTGGCTGGTGCGCTGAACTGCTCGGGGGAGTTCAGTCGCTCTTTCTCTGCTGGTTTCTAGCTAATGATCCCCCTTTTTCTACCTTGTGGGTGGCTAGTCCTATTTATAGGCATAGGCCCTGGGCCTCTTCCCAAATATTGAGCGGGAAGGGCGCCAACAATTGGCCATTTTGAAGGGGAACATCTAGTACACTTATCCTGACTAAAGTTGGTCCTCGCCTGTCAAAGGCTCTGGTGGTGACGCCAGCTTGGGCTCCACAATGACCTCCTTCCCGCTGTTGCGATGGTCTTGGTCTTGTTGCACCGAAACGGATGCCTTTGCTTGATGCTCTCGCCTGCGCTTGCTCCCTTTGCACCAAAGAGGAAAGGAGGGCACTGCGCGAGCTGACGCCCGCCTGGCGCCCTTGGTCGTCATGGCTTGCGTCACGGGCACCTTGTGAGGTACCCCGCCTTGATCTCTCCGCCTCCTCGCGAGCCAGCCTGACGAGGCCGTGCCTGAGGAAGCTCCTTGTTGTCCACCCCGCGAGGCTTTGCCCCTCACGAGGGTCTTGAGCTCGTGCTGATGAAGATGGGCCGTGCTGGGCCGCCCCTTGAGCCACGCCGCAGGCCGCAGGCTGGCAAGTCTGGGGACTCCCGTTCCCAGAACGCCGACAGGCCTAGTGGGTTTTAGTGATATGACGTGGTACAGTGCCCTCCAGCCTTCGCGTGTGGTAGCAGTATTGCGGGTACTGTAAGTTTTCTTGAAGAAGAGGAATTCAACAAAGTCATGATGGTTGCTTCGTCCGAACAACTTAGAATGGGAAAGGTTGGGCCTACAATACGACCGTGGTAGACCAGGATAATTTTGTGCATGGCAGGTGGACCAGGATGGTCGACGTCCCACATGTCGGCCAATGAAAGTATTCTTTCTGATATAGAGGACGAGCAACGAGTATTCATTGTTTATTTTTGATTAAAGCTATTGTCTCCAGTATTATGATGGAGGAGTGTGAAACACGGCAGCCCAGTGAACTTGGCATGTGCACCACTCCCTCCTTCCTCATGTAATGCTACCATACTGTTGACCATAAGGTTGGCTATAAGGTACAACTTTTTCTCACTTTCTCTCTATCTATTTCCTCTCAAATGTTTTTTACCTTTCTTTTTTTAGACACAATTGTTTTTTATGCCTTTTTTTAGAATTATTTTTTATACCTAGGAGCACATGTAGAGACGGGCTCTTGTAGATCCCACTCCTTGAATTTGTCAATGCCTCTGTCTCCACCACATAAGCGGGCTTCTAGCCTAGTTTTTTAGTACTTGCTATGCATGCATGCGGCGGGCAGCTGGCGTCTTGATTAGCCAGGGCGGTCAGAGCGGGCTCCGGAAGCGGTCCGGACTCCAGCATGGCCCACCTCACATTATCACCATATATTTCTTGGAGTCCGTGCGTGGCGGGCGGGAGATCTCTTCTCCCTCCCCCTTTTCTCTCTTCTCAGCCGACGCCCGCCGAGCGATTAGATTTCGACTATCGACAGTTTATTCCATTACAGTCCCACATGTCAGTAAAATTGCAACACAACGCGTGTCCCCTCTAGTGAGAGGCGTGCGAGCTGGATTGTCGGGGGTGCGACGCGTATGAGTCGTAGGTGTGCTGCCTTTTCCTTTAGAACTTGTGAAGCGTAACATTTTCTCGCGATCGATCGATAGAAATCCAGAACAAAATGATGAGGGCGGTGCTTTCCTGCTCGTTAAGCGGGGTAGTTTGAGTGATATGACGTGCTACAGTGCCGTCCACTTGCTCCATTTTTATGTAAGAAAGAGTTTACACTCTTACGCGGGAGGAGTGCGAAAAACCACGGATCTGATTTTGATCGAGGGATAACTGTTCCCTGCCAAATAATGGAGCACTGTTAGTGATTATAGCATGATAGTTAGGGCATCTCCAGCGCTGGCCCACAAATTTACACCGGCATGTGTCTGAGGAGACTAATGGATGCCATCCGATGCTGCCCGCATAACTTCCGACTACTATATGAACTAACCGGACAAAATTCATGCAAACAAAGCAAAATTCGAATTAACCGGATGAAATTCATTTCATTTCGAAAACCTTTCCTACAAACTGGACGAAATTCATTACATATTTCGCAGAAACCATACTAAAACCTACTGTAAACCTAATCTAAACGATTGCCGGCACCCGACCACCATGTCCATCCATGAACCCGAGAAAGCCGGCCATTGCCTTTGCCTCCTCCTCATCCGCCTCGATAACCTCCTCCTCCAGAGCACAAGGTTCTGAAGATTTCCTCCTCCACGTCGCCGTCAAGCGGCTAATTGGCCGCTGATGTTTACCCCACCAAGCTTGGCGTCGAATGAATGTAGTAGTGGTGGCCTTCCTGGGACCAGAGCAGCGGTGACCTATTGTGTACTACACTTCCTCGCTGCCGGCTGCGCCCGCGCACGCGCTGGCTTCATGGTCGTGGCGGCGGAGGGCAGCCGCGGGGGTGCCGGCGATCTCCTTCGTTTGCTCCTGCGATAGTACATCGAAGATAGCTTTGGAGCGCGCCCGGAGCGGAGCAGCCGATGTCCCTTGTGTGCTCCTGTGACAGTATGTCCAAGAGAGCTTCGGAACACCAGGAGTCCATGGTTGGAGTGGTGCCGACAGAAGGAAGGGACCGGAGGAGAATAAGTGTGGGTCTTTGGCTATGGTTGGGAGCTGGGGCTGAAGTTAATATAGCGGGCGAATGACAATGAGCCACGGCAGACAGATGGATAACTGGCGCCAGAGTAGGTTCATCGGGCGTGAATGTGGACGCTGCTTCAGTGACTTAACTACAAATGCGTTGGGTTACTGACATGTGGGCCCAACAGGCATCTGGCCCACATGTCAGTGACACACCAATTGCACCTGCAATTAAGTCCGGTGAATGCGGCATTGACGTTCTGGAGAGACGGTGACTGTTTCAGGCGGGAAGCGTGCGCTAGCGATGGAAGGGGTTTCGGTAGGCCAGGGCGGTCAGACGCTGGCGTGGTGGTGAAGTGTGAACTCGTGGATGACGAGACTTTGAAGCATATGCGGCACGTATTGACAACCGATTTTGTCGCCAGCTAGCCTTCGACGACCACCATAGACACCACACAACCATGCATAACTTACGAATAATGGACGAATCGATCAGACACACACTCGTGTGCAGTGGCACTAAGATTGGTCGCTCATTATAGTACATACTCCGTACCATACTACCATAGTACCCTCTCTAGCTAGGCTGTTTTATAGATTGTCGTTGTGATGGACGATATACATGAGCAAGGCGCTCCGAGTATGACCGTGGGTCTTGAGCCAGGTGAATACATGCTCGCCGTTCGCGTAGGCCTCCATCAAACTTCTAAACAGTAATGTCAGGAATCGCCGGGGCGCGCAGGTGATGGGCTCGCCGTTTGCGTCGCGCCATGAGTAGGACTTTGATTTAGAGGGTGAAGTGCATGCATTAGCATGCTTTGACAGCGTGAGCGTGAGTGTCTGACGCAAGTATTTCATTTTCAGTTGGCTGACGAGGGTGCGTTGCAGTGACGAGTCCGTGGTTTGATTCCGCACATACCCATAATTTTGGTTTTTATAGTATTTCTTTCTCCATTGATAGGTAGGCCTGCGTAGATAGATAAAGAACACGAGCTGATGAGGCGCATGCAGACTGTTTGACTAGTCAACCAGACAAATACGGAGCTATGCGCTGAGCCAGTGACTGTATAATCACCATATCTCGTATACAATGATCAAAGTGAGCTATCAAGACAAGTTTGATGACCGCCAATGCATTTTACTCGGTAATGAATGACCAGGATTGAAGGGGAATCCAAATTTCCTTTGTCTTCTGTTCTTGAGCTCTTGACAAACCAATGCACTATACGGTTGTCCGGCCACTCCACCCAGAGCTCTCACCAAGCGTCGTTCATGCCACCGCGCCGCACACTAACCGGTAAGGCAGCGATGGCATCCCGCCGCACTGAGTTCCTCGCCGCCCACGACCGCACACAAAATGGTAGGGAAGTGGTGGAATCCCGCCGTGCCGAGTTCATCGCTGCTCGCGACCTCACACCTATGTGGGAGGAATTTGAAGATGCCAAGGCCGAATGGGCGGTAGAGCAAGAGGCATCCAAAGCCGCATAGAGGGAGCGGAAAAGTCAGAAAGCACTCAAGAAAAGAGAGGGCCGCCGCCGCAAGAAAGAAAGGGCGCACGCGCTGCTGCGGAGAGGCCGGCGGAGATCCCAGCACGATGGGGTGTCACCGACGAAGCCGGGAAGGAGAATGACGGCGTCTGGCCAGCATGTGAGAAGTAGTAGTACTAGTAGTTAGTGTGTGTGTCTGTTTGTGAGTACGAGCATGTACCAGTACTACTAGTTACTACTATAGTTTTTAGAGCAAATTACCAGTATATTAGCCTAGACTAAATGGAAAAATTCCTATCCTATGCATCAAATGGCATCGCTTTCTCTATAGGAATAGTGGTGCATGTCATCTCACTTCCTATGATTTTCATATTCCTATAAAATTCCTATCCTATGAACGAAAGGAGGCCTCTGTTGGAGTAACTACTGTAGGTAGCAGTACTGAGTCTATGAAGGGTGCATGAGTCTACTCTAGTTTAGCACAAATACACTAGAAGCATGCATGAAGAGGGGTGTTGAGTTGAGCATGCATAAAGAGGGAACAAGTATGCTGGGACGAGAACGCAACCAAACACACCGTATATGCCATGCATGTTCATACCATTTGTGCCTTTCTCCTTCACTTACTGTGCTACATTACTCAGGTTCGTACTTCCACTCCTGGGTACATGTCCGTCTCATAGTTCCAGTCCCACGTGTTATTCATATAGATGGAATGATCCTTGCATAACACGTGCACCTTGATGCTAGATGTTTCGCGTGTTGGCAAAAGGATGAACAAAGCTCACATAAAAAAATAGAGTGGAAGAACATAGATTCTCGACGACTGAGAAGGAGCAAGGAACCTCGTGGTGGAGCGTCTGCACTCATAATATTTAATATTATTCAGAAATATAAAATTAACCAATCATCTCCACAGTGGACTGGAAGAGTACGAAACACGGCAGCCTAGTGTAGTTCCATCATACTAGTACATGGCTAAGCCACGCTATCACCATATTTCTTGGCTTTCTTGCGACACCTATCTCTAGTAATCCAGCAGCATGTATCGCTTCTCCCTCCTCACCTCTCTCTAAGTACGGCGGGCTGGCATTTTTTCCATCTATTGAGGTCGGTAAACTCATCACATGTTAGCGACATGCCAAGAGCATTCTAAAAAAAAATTCTTTCATGTTCCGTTTTCAAAAACAAAAAAATTCTTTCACGTACGAATTTGACTGTATGCTTTGAGCAACTTGCATGTCCTATACTACTCCTGTTTGATACTCTAACTTAGCTAGAGGTTAGACTAACTCATGACTAACCCTGAACTAACTGTAGCCAAAGAGGTGTTTGGGTGACAGGGTTAGATTGACAATAAATGCACTTGATGGAGAGAGAAAAGTGATTTTTCAGTGGTCCCAATGAGAACTATCTCCAGTTAGCACCTCTTGGGTGGGATAGTTTTTTTGGTGGGTTCGGTGCAACTTGCTCCAATTTAAACCCTCATGTTTCGATACTTTAGGGCTATTTGAGCCCCAACTAGCTCAAAATAACTCTAAACCATGGATCCAAACAGGGCCAATGGCCAGTTTCGACGCGGAGCAGTCGCGTGCATCGGGAAGCGGCGCTCTCTCGGCCGTTGCGCCACTTCAAAGCCGGCGCTAGTGAGAGGTCGCCTCCGCTCTAGCCGTGCATTAATCATGCACTGACGCTCTAGGGCAAAGCTGACCGTTTGACGCGAGAAACGCGCGCTGGCAAGGGAATATAGGTTTTGAACCGTTTCAGGTGTAGTACGAGTAGTTTGCAAAACTAATCAATTATTGCACTCAGTCTCCTAAGAAATTGTGGTAAAAAACGTTACTCCATAGCCCGCTTCCCTTCTCCTTCCTCTTCCATCGCCCGCGCACGTCTGTGGGAAGCGACCAGTCAACCCTTATATAGGAGTGCTAGCACAAAAAGATGCATGCATGACCACTAAAATTTCCATATTAAAGCGCCGCTCCGGTGGGAGTATGGCGTATGTTGCTACCTTCGGTCGGGCCATGGCTACCGGGCGACGGTGACCAGAGAAGAGGCGGTGGGAGGGGAATGAATGCAGCTATTGTTTGGGTTCGCCTTCTGTCTTAAATAAATGCGCATCATAACATGTTCCCGCGGGTGCACAAATTGTATCATACGTGTCTGCTTAAGTGGGCGTCATGTAACTAGTGTGTATGTGAGAGAGATTCTAAGAGACAGAGTGCGTGTGGGCGACTCTACACTTCGTACATGTACTCAACCTTTTGCATCGGGATATAAGTATGATGGTATTTACTTTAGCTAGTGATTTACGTGGCCATGTTAACATGTTTGTGTAAAAAAATTTCACTTCCTGCTTGTGATTTGCGTTATATAATTACAAGCAAGATGCTCGTGCATTGCACGGAACATCAATATGCTTTTTTTACTAAACACCTATTGTGATCGACCAATGCAGGTGTAATCCCATGTGTAAAAACTAATGATATCTCAAGAATTTTATCGAAAAACTGGTATCTCGAGAATGTCATCGAAAAAATGAAAGATGAGAGATAAGGTGAGGAGGAGTGGAGCGTGGTGGTGACAGGTGGTCGGAACAGGCGGAGGCATGGGGATGGATGGCGCCGGCAGGCGGCATCGGCCACCATGCTAGATTGTTCCAGAGACTTCCTTTTTTAACTGCTGAGCAATGAGGTTGTGGGAGATAAGGATGTGGAGAGAGGTGCGGGTATCCTTTGTAAATTTATCAAAGTTTGCTTTCTATCCGTCAGATATATATCAAACGGTCTATATTACAAGATGGCAGGCACACCATAATCGCCAACTCATTTTTTATAAGGGTACATATGATAAGTTTGCTGACTACTAAAGTAAAGTGGAATTTCTCCATGTTATGCAAGTAAATTAAGGTGATTGTTTATCATACGGGTAAGGTTGGATGAAGGGTGGTAGGAACAAATGCTCCGCCTAGAGCATGTGTGTGTGAGATGGAGTCTTAGTGTGTGTGTGTGGGGTGTGTGTGTGTGTGAGAGAGAGAGAGAGAGAGATGGAGTCTTAGTGTGTGTGTGTGTGTGAGAGAGATGGAGTCTTAGTTTGTGTGGGGGGCTGGGGGGTGTGCGTCCGTGCGTGTGTGTGTGTGTGTTTGTGTGCGTGTGTGTGTGTCGCGGGGTCCTCGGTGGCGGATGTAATTTAAGTGTGCATGGCTTCATCATAGAGAGGTGATGTGTATGGCATAGGCCACCAACGATGGGGTGCGAGAGAGAAAATGCCCAGAGAGAGGGAAGAGAAGGTGTGTGCGCGTGAGAGGAGTCGACATCGAGAGAACGTGTTTGTTCGAGAGACACCGAGGAAGACTACTATATATTGATGGTGCATAAAACAAAGGGATGGTCTTATTGGTCTTATTGGTTTTGGGGATATAGGGGAAGAGTGGGAGGGGGTAGCTAGAAGGAGATTGTTAAGTGTGAGTGTGTGTTTTACCCATCCAGGTGGAAGTTATGTGCACACAAGAGGAGAACGATTCGATGTGGCGTTAGGATTGAGGGTAATTAACTACGTATGGAGACATAGAGACCTTGAACGTGCATGTGTGAGAGGTATACATGTATACGTGGGATGTGTGTGTGTGTTTGCGCGCGCATGATCGAGATAAAAGAAAGAAGACATAAGTCATAAGATCAACGACATGGAAGATACAGATCGGTATGACAATATGCATGGATGTGAGAATGTGGGGAAGAAGGCCCGACAATTGAGCATGTGTTTTTGTCTTTAAGAGATAGTGGCATGGGCTGGAGCATGCATCTATGGCGAGCAGCGGGAGTGAGGCACAACGATTGTGCAAAAGAGATCAACCTATAAATGCATATATATACGGAGAGACATATATAGTGTGGGTGATAGGAAGCAAGACTCCGTGCGAGAAATAAATGTTGTCGGAGAAACTGCAGATAGATACAGAGATGGAGATGCTAGCTAGAGGGACATCCGCTAGTTTGAGTGTTGGAGATGACCGATGGGTGGTTCAGAGGGTGAAGTTATATATGTGTGTGTGAGAGAAAAATAAGAAGAGGGCACATGACTTCATGTAGAGAGAAACATATCTAGTGTGCGTGATAGGAATCAAGAGTGAGGGCGAGAAAGAAGGTTGATGGAGAAACACATAAATATAAAGATAAAGATGCTAGCTAGTGTATGTTAGAGATAGGAGTCGAGTGGATCAGAAGGCTGAGTTATGTGTGTGGGTGTGAAAGAGATAGAGAGAGGGTGCATGTGAGTCACATACAAACAGATATCAGAGAGAAATGAGATCCTGAGAGACGGAGTTTTGTGTCTGCGAGAGAGAAAGATATTTCACAACGAGAGTGATAGCTAGAGAGACATATGAGGGAATGCAAGATATCTCTAGGGAGAGAGAGAGTGTGTGTGAGCGACATACAAGAGAACAATGGAGAAATATGAGACCCTGGGAGACAGAGTTTGTGTTTGTGTGTGAGAAAGAGATATTTAAGAGGAAGAGTCGTAGGTTCTCATATCTATGGAGCGAAAGACATCTCTATATGAGGGGTGTGCGAGTGGCACACATGGGAATAGTAGAGAGAAATGAGACCCTGGGAGACAAAGTTTTGTGTTTGTGTGAGAGAAAGAGATTACACATGGAGAATCATAGTTAGAGACACATAGTAGGGAGTGAGATATACTTAGAGAGAGATAGAGTGTTGAAGGTCAAGGGAGAGAGTACCGTCAGTGTGTTACAAAGATAAAAGATCGTTGTCGACATACAGGTAGCACGAGAGATACCTGCGAGACGATGAACGCGTATAGGTCCAAGAGAGATAGTCCTATATAAGCTTGAGTGATAGCTATATGAGACAAATATCTGGATTAATGGGGATTCAAATATTTAAACTGGAGATCACGACATCGATAATATCATAACGCAAATTGGTCTATCAAACATGCATATTCATTTGAATTTGGGCACACATGTAATGTTATATAGTTTATCAATATTGGTGATCCATAGATTCTTTAATTACAAACAATGCATGGTTTATATGCAATTAATGTCTAAACGGGATTACACTATATGTTGCGTGTGTGAAACACATCATACATGTTTGAGAAGTAAAAAAAACCACATGAAACACACATTAATTGGAGACAGTTAGCGAGGAATGGATACATTGGATTTCTACATAAAGTGGTTTCAAATATTTGAAAACCCAAATTTATGGATACAACCTTATAAATCTGAGATCATGCCAATTGTAAAACATATTTATGTATAAATGGTGTTGTGCTTTTGAAACTATATATAAAAAACGATGTATATAGAATTTAATTCCAATTGAAAATGGGTCCCACCCGGAAAAAATAGAATACAAACGGGATTCGAATTGAGTTGGCACGTTAAACGTGCACTCTGCAAAATTTGAATGAAGCAGGGAAAGTCGCAGTAACCGCCCGAAACCAAAATCTGCGAGATGGAAATTACTGCTGCCTATCCCTACCACGCAAAGCCTATCTGCTGGATTTCTATAGGTTTCGATAGGGGTAGGTTTGTAATTCCCCCCAAACATGACGTAACCGCCTCTCATGCGGATTCATACACGGTGGGTGCCAAAACAGAGCGTGTCCTTGGCCGAAATCGACTCCCTCCTCGATTCATATTCATACACAATCGGCGCCAAAAACAAACTCTCGTCGGCAAATATTTGGTGTATGCGAGATTACCATCCTATCCCCATCCGACTAATATTGCTGTGATGTAGGAAATTTGAAACGGGGGCTAAGTTTGTAAAATTCCTCGCATTTGAGACAAGGGCGCCCTGAATACATGGTTCCCGCTTCCTCTCTACCTCCCTTTTCCCCATTCGTAATCCGTGGGCGCCAAAACACCCTCTCCACCCCAGCCTCCTCCACCCACCGCCGTCCGCCACCCCATCCACCGCCGTCCTCCTCCACCATGCCGAAGCTGATACCCTGATGCCGCCGTCCATTACAAGAGATCGACCTCTCTCATCCACGGCTTCGGACCGGGATCCTTGCATCCCGTCCTCTCGCTTCATCCCCGCCGTCGTCCACCTTGCCGGCGCCGCTCCTACGACCGTCTCGTCCACCGTGCCCTGCCGCCACCATCTTCCCTCCTAGATCTTGTTCCACGCCGCCGACAGCCGTCGCTACCCCAGCACTGTCAAACTCTCAGCAGATGCATACATGGCGTCGCACTAGAGGCGGTACTCTTTCGTATCTGCTCAACTTATTTATCACAGCAAGAAAATAGATCGCCACTGCTTTACTCTGATTTCTTGTCTTGGCTGTGAAGTTGCCTTTGTCCGGTTTGCACCTTTAGATCCGCCATGGCACGCTCAACACTATAATCATAATGCTTATGATTTTACTCTTTTATATTCCACACTAGTTAAATCACAGTAGACTACTTTTCAAAATTGGGTCAGTCGATTTTTCAGAGCTCACCGGAGTTTGCCGGTGCGAACGAAGGGGCTCGGGTGGTTGTGGGGCCTCGCCGAACGAAGAAACTCGACACGGGTGGGTGGGGGCGGGGGTGGGGGTAAGTTGGCGGAGGAACACAAGCGGTGGGGGTCGGTGTTCTGGCCGGCGGCCCGTGCGGTGTTTTGTATGGGAAGAATCAGAGACGAGGAAGAAGAAGGGTTAGGAGACATAGGATCTTCATACAACCGCCTGAAATGGTTGAGAGACAGTTGGGAGTTGCATTCTTAATGCGCTCTGGTTCATCATGTGTGGGCACTGCGCAACCAACATTTTATTATCCAAAATCTGCTTGCTCTTCTTTATCATGTTCCTCTTCCTTCTTCTTTAATATGTACTCTCTCTGTTCCTAAATACAAGTCTTTGTATAGATTCCACCATGGACTACATATGGAGCAAAATGAGTGAATCTACACTCTAAAATGTATCTGGATAAATCTGTATGTGATCCATAGTGGAAATCTCTACAAAGACTTATATTTTGGAACAGAGGGAGTATGATAGTAGTATAGTATGTTCCGTGTACTGAAGATGAGCAGGGACATTTGCAGTGTAGAGGTCTATACGGTCGGATGTGATGGACACTTTGAGCCTCTTTGATTTGTAGGATTTTGTAAACATAGGAATAGGATTTGTAGTGGCCTGCCCACTAGAATCCTATAAGAATAGCAAGGAAATGTGGGCAGCTGTGTCGCCTTTGAGAGTTACACTGATATTAACAGTATCGCACCTTCACTTGAAGAGAGCTGGTATCCGAAGCCTTTCTAGCCATACCGGCAATACTAGCACATATATTCCAGCAAGTTCCACTTGCTGATTTTACTCTGATGCTTAAGGTTTTCCCGTTATAGCTACATTATGATCTGTGTAGCTGCTTTGTGTCGCACTAGCAGCAGTCCACTCTTGAAGCTAAACACTGCAATGACTTACAAAATTGGCACCAAGGCATTGAGTGCCATTCTGGATGCAATGAAACTCATACGCTCCCCACCTATTGACTCTTGCTCAGAATATGATCCTAATGACTCTTGTTCAAAATTGCCACATACAGAGAGACAACATGGAATTGCATTTCTTTGGGCGTTGTGATTCATCATGAGTTGGCAACCAACATTGTATGCAATGAAGCGGAACCTCAAGAATATGCTTCCTCTTCTATTCTTTAACATGTTTCTCTTTGTTATTTTGTATTTAGTACGTACAGTATGTTCCTTGTCAGGAAGGGGCGCAGGACATCTGCAATCAACAGCTGATAGAGATGGCCTGTACGTGATCGATAGGCTTTCAATTACTAGTGGCAATACAACACCGTATTTTCAAGCCAGTTCCACTTACCCGATTTATATATCGTGGTTATGGTGTACCCCTGTTATGTACACTATGATCTGCCTAGTTGCTGTGTGCTCTTGTTATCATGATTTGGCAATAAACTCTCTATACAGTATATTATGAACCTATCATTTGCCAACTATCCATACTTCTGGAGCCTATTTTTTTGTACTTGTGCTAGATTATATAAATGCACGCACCATATTAAAGCACACATGAGCTCTCTCATCAAAATCCAGTGATAGCACACAAGTGTTTACAGGGGCGCCCATATATTAGAATATCATCTGCATTACAAGCATAATCTCACAACTATTTATATTTTCACGGTTCTCAGATATTATACGCAATTACAGTGAATATCAGAATCCGCGCATCAGAAGAATATTGTGGAACACTGCAATGATTTACAAAATTGGCACCAAGGCATTGAGTGCCATTCTGGATGCAATGAAACTCATACGCTCCCCACCTGTAGATTCTTGTTTAGAATATGATCCTAATGACTATTCTAAACTCAAGGAGTCAAAGGCAGATGTCCTGTCATGTTCACCCATCAAGGTGCTTGTTATAATTTGGCAAGGTTTTATTGATTGTGCGTATCTTGCATATGTTCTCTTGCATTTCTTCTACTTTGTTGCACCGCCATCTGCTTAGTTTACTCATCATATATGTCGAGATGCCATGCCCATCCATTATCAATACATATTCCATCTATTATCATACCATGTTTTCCACTCAAATGTTGTTCTTGTGCATCAGACATCAAAAAAGAAGAGGGTGATTGCCGAACCTGAAGGAGCACCAGCAAAGTCCTTGAAAAACATGGTTGTGCCGGAGAAATCAGACAACACCCCACTTATATTGGTTGTACAACAAGTGACACAAAATGTAGGACCGACTCCAGTAGATTGTACCCATAGTTCACTGGCCACACCACTAGCCCCACCAGACACGACATGCACTCCAGCAAAAGGTATGCCCAGTTGCCATAGGACCAGCCGTACCACAAAAAAATCCCACTCTAGCAAAAAGTACAGGAAGTACGCCGGCCGAAGACCTATCCCAACTGCAGAGACGGACAATTCCTGCAGATTGGAACCCCATTCCAGTTATTCCTAGTTTAAAAGACAATGCTCTCAATGTTGTTAGGGACTATATGCATATATTCCCATCATGGGAAGATTATAGTGAAGACAAACACCATTTTCACATCTTCTTGTCCCACTTACGTCTAAGTGCTATTATTCATGGTGATTATTTTCCTGTTTTCTGTTGATTGAACACATCAATGATTTACATTGCATTGTTGTAAGTAGGCGAGGGTCAATCTGGATGGTCATGAAGAGCAAAGCTTGCTTGCGCTTTTCAAGGAAGCATTGCAGCAGTATCAGTGTTACTTGAGGAAATCACACTTTGATGGCAAGTCTATAAATGAGTTTTCGGTGAAGTCTCCTGTGCTAAATTTAGAAAACATTGAATGGAAAAACCTTTTTATGCACTGGTCTCGTTCTAAGGATGAGGTACTGTCTATGATATCGCATGACGATTGAACTTCTACTTTCCCGCATGTGCCTTACGGATCTTTTTTGCAGGAAATCTGCTCGAAAAAGAATTCCTGTTTGAAAAGAACGACAGGATATCAGAAATATGATGCCCGCTGCTTTGCTCTTGTTAGTACCTGTTGTCCTGTATCACTGTACTTGCATACATACCTGGTTCATTATGTGACAGCAGTATGCATGATAGCTTGCTTATCAATTGTTCGCTCCAAATTATCTAATCTGTATGAATGGTTACATTAGTGTAGAATATATCCAATGCCAATGAATTTTTTTAGCTCTGCATTGTTCTTGTAAGTACATGATGTCCTTTATCAGTGTACTTATATTGACAGGTAGTTGTTCATGTACCATCACTCTGCAGCTTATTTTCCTTTGGCCTCCATTTTCTACACATAAGATCTATATTTACTCTTACCATAAGGTTGGATAACACCGATGGTACTGAAGAAGTTTAGCTCTGCATTTCTCTTGGCTGTACCTTTTGCCTTTATCGTTGTACTTACATTTATAGCTACTTCGTTATGTAGCATCACTCTTCATCTTATCTTAACTACTCTCCATTTTTTCTTATATTGTCACATCTATATTTACTCTTAACAAAATGTAGAATAAAGGCAATGCTTATGAAGAATATTTTGTTGTAAACTTCTCGAATTGCCCCCCCATCAGAATGGACAAGGGCTTTATAGAGCCTACCTTCACCAATAATGTAAGTTTGTCTTTCTCAAGCCTTCAAACTTTGTTGTGTATATTTGGTACGCATGACTGCAACAACTGTTTATTTTTTGTGTTTGCATCAAATTGCTTATGTAGTTCATAAACAAAAGTTTGTCCTTCTCAATTTAAGTTTTCATTTGTACAACCAAGTTCCTTCTTCATGCCATTTAAATTAAACTATACAAAGCAAGTGATCTTATTTTGCCAATCTGAAATGGGTAAATTGACAGCACACTTACCATTGATACTTATGAGTTCTTGATCTGTAATCCAGTGGTGTCATGAAGCTGCCAACTCCTTCACAATGTCATTTCCTGGCATGTCTTGACCTGAACAATACCATATTGTGTTAATGCTATTTTAAACTATGTCACTTTATTCATCAGTAAGAAATCTGATGAATTGTCAGCACTGATACTTATATGTGCAAAACCTATCATCTGTCTGCTTGTTTATCTTTCAGAGTGAGGAGGATATAAGTGTCAAACAAGTGCAGTCTCATCAGCTTGCTTAGCTGCTTGCGCTGTAGCTTCCGAGCAGGGCTAACCTTTCTTCAACTCTATTGAAGTGCTGTCAGTTTTGTATATTATTTTGTCGATGTGTTTAATTGCACTGGTGGCGATCTTTGATGCCCAATGTATGTAATCTGTTGTATTCTTGTGCTTTATTATCATAGTGGCGAACTTTGATGCCCAATGGATGTAATATGCCGTAATTTCTTTATTGTATAGTCTAGGTTTTTTCTTATTAACGATGCTGCACTTATTTTACTATATATATATATATATATATATATATATCTTGTCTTCGCAGTAAACCGGCCAAACCGTAAAATTACAATACATAATCGGGCCATCATGACAATCACTATGTATGATCCGCATCATGGGCCCCGTCATCTTGGTCCGTTAACAGGCCTAAATGTAATCTGGCCCATTAGTAGATTTGGGCCTTTAATAGGCCGAGTAAACCGCCGACCCTATTTTCCCAGTAAAACTCAATGGGCTTTTAGGAGGCCGAAAAGTAGGTTGGGCCTGAAATGTGCCGAACAGCTCACGGGCCGGTAGCAGGCCGAAATAGACCCGGACCATGATTGTGCCAATCAAATCATGTGCTTATAATAGGCCAAAATTGTCTCGGTCTTTGTTTGGCCCAATCAGATTATCGGCTGTGAGCAGGCCGGATGCAAATGGGGTCGTAGTTAGGCCCAACTATATGACGGGCTTTTAACAGGTCGAAATATATATAGGTCCAAAATGTTAAACGGTCCTTTAAAAGGCCGAAACTAATATCAGACTGAATTACTAAATGGCCCTTTATCAAGTGGGCCCAAAATCATAGCGTCCAGTTGACAGGCCGAATCTGATATGGACCATAATTTAGCCCAAAGCCTCTCAAAGGGCGAGACCTGGTCTGGGCCGTAATTTGGCCCAGAATGTGGGAGGCTTTTAACGGGCCGGATCTCATATGGGCCTCTATTAGGCCCGGAATGTGGCAGGCTGTTAATGAACCGAATCAAATATGGGTCGGCATTTGGCCCAAAACATGGTAGCCTGTTAATGGGCCAGCCTACTAGTGTCATCAAAATCTTTTGGGCCTTCAGCTGGGCCGACCCATTATGGGCGGCAGAATCTCATGAGCCTTTAGCTGGGCCGGCCCATTATGGTCCGCAAAGTCTTGGGGGCCTTTAGCTGGGCCGACCCATTATGGCCTGCAAAATCTCGCGGGCCTTTAGCTGGGCCGCCCCATTATGTCCCGCAAAATCTCATGGGCCTTTTGCTGGGCAGACCCATTATGGACCGCAAAATCTTGTGGCCCTTTAGTTGGGCCGGCCCATTTAAACTTTATGGGCCACTTTTGGGCCGGTCAATGTGTCAACATTTCATAAGCGCATCTCGACCATTGGATGAGTGACACCTGTGCCAACGGGGAGCTGACACGTGTTTCCTCCAACCAATGATGATTTTACACGTGGAAAATCCCCATTGGTCCGGGCTTTTAACGGGTTATCGGATCCAAAATGGGACCTGATAGCTTAACGGCGTTCTGTTATGGTGGATGCCACATGTCGGTCACCCTTGATGAAAGCACTTCTGTGACGCGCGATTTATCGTCATGGAAGTGGACACTTCCGTGATGATAATATTGGTGATGTCATGGAACACTTCTATGACAGCACAGGTATGGCTATCTTGATTCTGTCATAAAATCGTCATGGATGTACATGCATGACAAAAAACGCGACCGACTGTGTCAAACACGTATCATCACGGAAGTGTATTTTTTTGTAGTGGGTTCCCATGAGGAAGCCATGACGATCAATACCAGGCGCGCGCCAGGTGCGCACCAGCCCGCGTAGTGTCCTTGTTTCCTCTTTGGTGCAATGGGGGCAAGCGCAGGCGTGGAGTACCGAGGCATCAGGCAAAGGTTTCCATATAAGTGCAACAAGACCAAGACCAGCAGGACGGCACGATGGAGGTCACCGTGGAGCCCAAGACGGCATCATCACCAGCACCTTTGGTAGGCGAAGACCACCTTTAGTCAGGATAGCTTGTACTAGCTGTCCCCTTTCAAAATGGCTGTTGTTGGATCCCTTCCCGCTCAATATTTGGGAAGAGGACCAGGGCCTCTATAAAAAGAGCTAGCCATCACAGTAGCGAGGCATCTCATCTAGAGACAGATCGAATCCTTCCCAAGCAAAACACCACACCATCTCATCTAGCCAACACCTCTCCTCGCGAGGATGTCCTTCCCTTGTATTGTTCATCATCAGCCCAAGAGGCAATCCACCACCACACACAGGAGTAGGGTATTACACCACAACGGTGGGCCGAACCTGTATAAATCTTGTGTCTCTTGTGTTGTGTTGTTCATCGATCTAGCTTTGGGATTGCGGCGAGGCTGAGAGCGAGATTTGGTAGGTGGAGATCTTCGTGCGCACCCCAGTGTTCGAACCTTAAGGGTTTTGCTGGAACCCGATATCTGATAGTGTGTGGTTCAGTTGTTGCTTCGAAGGGTCGTGTACCGTACGTGAACGATAGTAAGTGCGACCGGGAGGCGTGGAGCATCGAGTTGACTCCTTCAAGCGTTAAATTTTGTTCATGTAAGATTTGCCCTACTAGTATTTTTCTTCACTAGTAGTACATTAAATAAAGAGTTCCATTTCATGCACAATCTAAAATGATTTTATGGAGAGAAAAAGAAACCACTCCAACTATATACGCTGCAGCCTCAATGCTTGTTTTCTAGGGTTTGCTCTCTTCATACTCTCTCTCCACTATATATATACACGCTAGAGCCTCAATGCTTGTAGTTGTTCTCTACACACTCTTTCACCCTATCCAGATCTAAACAAGACTGCGCTAGCCTCTCCTCTCTTTCTCTCCCCTCACTGCTAGTCAAAGAACCAACAGGATCCCGTCCGTCGGGGAAGGCAAGGAGGCTTAACGCTGTCGCCATCAGCGAGGGAGGGAATCCACTGTCGGCTCCGCGGTTCTCTTACACCCAGCGATGGCACGGGAGGGCCTCCGACCCCTTCTTCCTCACTGTCGTACATAGTGTGGGAAGATCGGCCTTCGCCGCCCACTGAGCCACACCCCGAGAACTATAAGGTATAATTTTCTTAATCCACAGGCATTGCTCTAGCTGCATGTGGAATATTTTTGCTTTTGCACTCGAATCTTGGTGTTGGATCAAACAGGAAAGTTATAACATGAATCTAGGATGTGGTTCAAAGAGGAAAGGAAGGGGGGAAAGTAGTACAGACTGGATATCCAACACCTATGTTGGTCAAAAAGGGAAAACAATGAGAAACGTAGTACACACATCTGTAAGGAACCGATCTTTCTATGGTCGGGGGACAAGGCTATATAGTTTGAGGAGGACTAGATTTGTTGCCCTCACATAGGGAAAGGTGTCTAAAGATAACAAAAATGGGACCAACACAAATATGTTCTGTGGTTGTTTGTTACAATAGACTGTGCATCACCCCTTTATACATCGGTAGATGCACATGGAGCTTGTGTGTCCATTGTCCCCTACAACTCTTTAGTAATTGTTAATCTAATAATGCCGCTGGAAAATTGAAGCAATGCCATAGTTAAAAGCAAATTACATGTTTAACAAATTTTATTGTTAATATAATCTCTTTGTTAATATGAATCAATGCCACTGTTTGAGAAATGGTACTGTCTTGCTTTCTTTCCCATTTAGGTATGTTAGATGCTTCTTTTTGTGGGATTATGTCTCATCCACCGTTATTGACCTGTAATTGTTTCCTTTGCACCTCTCTGCAAATAGGGTTATCTACTTCACCTTTTGGTGCACCGCACAAAAAACATTTGTTTTAAGAGTGTTTTGTGCAGTTCAACCAAAATGTTACACCGACAACATTGCTTGATTGCTTGATCTTAGTGGAACAACACAAGAGGAGATCTCACATCCTATCCGTGTTGGAAAATTTGTTTCAGATCTTCTTCTTGTGAGTTGTTTGAATTATGTGTCATGAGAGGTCAGTGCTGGCCTTCTTTCACACGATTGTGTACTGTGCTTTTCATATGTTGTGTTACTTATACGGTAATGTTGCTTGATTTTAGTGAACTGCACAAATGGAGACCAGACTTCTAATCTATATGTGCACGGTAATATCCCATTGAGGTAAGATAATGATATTTCACAACTGTTGACCTGTATTTTGCTACTGTCATCAGAAAATTAATGTCATTGTTTAGTGCTATACTTGTGCTCCCTATTTGACATGCCAAATCTTACATTAAAGGCGAAGCTTGTGTGTTATTGAACGAAGTTATGTAGGGGAAGAACAAGTAGAAGAAAAACAAAAATCAACTCCAAGTTATGTAGTGTAGCACTGGAACTGCGATGACACAAGTAATGATATAGTTTTGCATCGTAATTTATTGCTATGGATGGAATGAGCAATTGTTTTGCCACTGATTTGATGCCACTCTTAATGTAATATGTAATTATCTCTACTTGTGCAAACATGGATCTTCTTTGAAGATGACATATATTTAGTGGAACTGCACAAGAAGATGTTGGGAACATTAAACTAATCGAGGAGTATATAGTAAGCATGGCAACCACCATAAATAATAACAGATGGTTCCTGAGAAGAGCTTCATCTGTATGCTCTACACAATAAGCCTCCTGACAAAGGTTGGTACCGGCCATAGATTTCATCCATATGATTGAGCTTTGTCTTATGTATTGGCGTTGTGCTAGTATTTAGCTACTGTCATGAGAAAGTGGTATTGTCCTCGAGAAGTGCTTCATTTGTGCTATTTTAAATATTTCCTTTCCTTTTTTTCGAGCAAACAGGGATGCTAGCATTTAGTTTTCTCTTGTCTTTGCACAACAGGAGCATCCTCTTCTTATCAGAAGGAAGCAGTTAAAGGATGGTTACATTACTGCCCACAAGAACAAACTAACTTCAGCTTGGAAGGACTCACGGATCTCCATCTTTATTGCTGTGATGGCCAATATAATGTTGTTTTAGGATTCTTTCCGATGAGTTCCATTTTTTTAAATGTGTGCTCTGCATGGATCATCTAGGTTGCCTGTTTGAACTATCAATTGATAGTACATGTTGCTCTATACTAATCACTTTTTTTATGCAAACAGGGATGCTCAGCTTGATTTCAATGGGAACTACAGAAAATGTTCTGATGGTTTGTGCCCTACATTATACTTCATCATGCACAATACAATGAATATTCTTGAATCATTCATTTCCACCTCCAGCCACAAAATTTAGCTAGAAGAAAGGAGGTGTAGATATGTTCAAGGTGGTGCAACATATAAAGGCAAAATCATACAAGCTACGCCCGAAGTTGGTTGATTTTAGTGGAACCGCACAGAAAGAACAGCTGGTTTATTTGGCACGAGGTGACATGTCAATCTCCAAACTGATGGCAAACCCCTCCCAATCCACAATCATAGGCATTTGATATTATGGAATGGGAAAACCTTGTCAAAGTTTTCTCATTCATGTACGCAAAGACATGCATTTGATATTTTGGAATGGGACGACCTTGTCAAATTTTGCTCACTGATGTTAGCAAGAAGACATGCATTTGATACATTCGAATGGGACGCCCTTTGCTATCTGTAGCATCGATCGAATTTTCTTTATTCTTTAGTTGTGAAGTACATATTGGCTCTGACATGTGCATCACTGAGATGCATAATCATCGATTGTTTTGAATGTTCTCTATGAATTTCCAGGCCTGTGAGTTTGATTGCAATGTACAGGCACGCTAAAAAGCTGCTCAAACTTTTTGTACATGTGAAACTGCTGCAAACGAGGTGGTCTCCATGCATCCTGGGAATAATGCTAGTACGTATTGTTTTGCATGTTCATCCAATGCCAACGATACAAGAATTCAAACTAATCAAACTGAATTCGTTCATACACGGCCACATTTCATACCATTTCATACATTCTTCAACTAAAAAGGGGTCCGCTGGAGGTATAATTAATTTACCTAACCTATGATCTCCGACGCCCATTTCCCGTGTTTGGCTGAGCTAAATAGAAGCTTCTTCTCCTGCTCAGCTCTCTGACTCCACGTGGCCGCCAAGAAGCTAATCGGCCATCAATGTTTAACCCTCCAAGCTTGGTTTCAACCGGAGGGTAGCAGCGGTGGCCTTACTTGGATCTGAGCGGCGACGACCTACCATGTTCTACTCTTACTTGCTTTTGTGTGGCACGGCCTCGTTGGCAGCGGGGAGGGGCCTCGATGGAGCCGGCGATGGCCTTTGTCTCGTTGTCAACAGGCGGAGCCTCGGCAGAGCAGGGCGGGCCATCAACAAAGCCGGTGATATCCTCTGCCTCGTTGTTGGTGGGGTGGGGCCTTGGCAGAGCAGGCCTCACCAAAGCTAGTGAAGTCCTGCGCCTCGGTGGCGGCGGGGTAGGGCCTCGGCGGAGCCGGCATTGTCCTCCGCCTCTAGGTCGGTCTCGCCAAACAGCGCCTCACCCACTTCATCGCCCTCTTTGTAGGCGACCACAACCTCCACCACCCGCATGCGGTACCGCCAGTGCGCGAGGCGGCTCTCGCGAGTGGAGCGGTATGACTCGAGCAGCGCCTCTTACTCCGCCCGCGCTGTGGTGATCTGCTCCTCCGCTTGTAGGTGCTCCTAGAGGACACGGTGGTTGTAGGCAGCGTCATCCTGCGCTTCCAGGAACTGCTCCTCACGCTTCTGCCTCACCATGTCAATGTATTGGGCACAGGCATCACCGATGGTCATTGTCTCGGGAAACAACAACCACCTATGGGACCAGGATGACCCCTTGCTGGTTCAGTAGGAGGGCGTCGCCTTGCACAAAGAGCAGACCAATGCAAGGCAGCACGATAGGGATCACACAGGCTATTTTACCCAGGTTCGGGCCGCCGCAAGGCGTAAAACCCTACTCCTGCTTTTGTGGATTGATTAAGAAAAGGGGGTGGTGTTGCGTAGTACACTTTGCCCGACAGGGTTGCTTCGGGGCAGCGGCGACTACGCGCGTATGGGGGTGTGAGTGGTCTAAGCCTCCAACCTTTCGAACCCCTTCTACGGTTGCCATGGGCCTCCTCTTATAGGTTAAGGGGTCACCACAATGGCAAATTAGTCATTAGACACTGATATGATAGAAAACACTGCTATCATACCTAACTCTGTAGGCTAACAGTGTGCATTTAATGTGTCGCTTACTATCACATCATTGGTCACTTGGCAAAGTTTGCCGGGCAAATCTGCCAGCTCCATGCATGCTTGCTTGACACATCTCTGGACGGGTGTCATTTGTGGGTTCACTTGGTAGGAAGTGGCCGCCATGTGGCGAATGGATGCCACTAACCATCCTGCGTCTTGATACCGCACTGATCCACAACGTGGGTCATGGTGGAGCAGTCAGTGGAGTGATCTGGTCTCCACAACTCTCGGCAGGCCCTGCCGGGATGCCTTGGTCCTCTTCTTATGGGCGTGGCTGATAACCCGCAAGTATACGGGATCAATTGTAGCCTCTTTCGATAAGTAAGAGTTTCGAACCCAATGAGGAGCTAAAGGTAGAACAAATATTCACTCAAGTTCTATCGACCACCAATACAACTCTACGCACGCTTAACGTTTGCTTTACCTAGAACAAGTATGAAACTAGAAGGACTTTGTAGGTGTGATAGGATAGTTTTGCAAGATAATAAAGAGCACATAAATAAACAGTAGGGGCTGTTTAGATAAAGAAGCAATAAAGTAAATATAGCGAGTGTGGAAAAGTGGTGGTAGGAGTTGTGAAATTGTCCCTAAGCAATTTACTACATTACTAGACCGGTAATCACTATTGCAATTCTATTTGAGGGAGAGGTATAAGCTAACATACTTTCTCTTCTTGGATCATATGCACTTATGATTAGAACTCTAGCAAGCATCCGCAACTACTAAAGATCATTAAGGTAAAACCCAACAATAGCATTAAAGTATCAAGTCCCCTTTATCCCATACGCAAACAACCTACTTACTTGGGTCTGTGCTTCTGTCCCTCACGCCACCCACCATAAGCAAATCATGAACATATTGCAAACCCTACAGCGGGGATCCCTCATGCTTGCGCGACACGGAAAGCACCATAGGACACCACCAATAATAGCAATTCATCAATCACCGATCCCCCGGAAGAGACGGTGACCCACCTGTTCTTCAAATGCCCGTTCGCAACCATGTGCTGGGATGCGATTGGGATGCGCTGGCATGATTCTCAATGCAGGCTGGAACTCATTCATGGGGGAAAAAGGTCCTGGGGTAGACTGTTATTCATGGAAACCTTCATCATCGCAGCTTGGGGTGTGTGGAAAGAGAGGAATAATAAGCATTTTAGGAATGTGATGCCCTCGTTGGAGTCTTGGAGAGGCAGATTCAGAAATGACATGTCCATGATGGAGCATCGCACGAGAGACTCTCTCCACCCCTTCATCAGAGGATTGGTAGCTGCCGTCTGACTGTTGCCCCCCCTTGTCTGTCTTAGTCTGTTTTGTTACCTCTTTTTTTATAGTAAGTTGTCTTTTGTACCCAGAGTCCACCTTGTAATTATGAGGCCACACCTCCCCTGATCCAGGTGTTGTGTTAATTTAAAGTCAGTAGGAGCCTCTCCTACTGTCAGTGAGCTTTAAAAAAAACGAAAATATACTCAGACATCATAGGATGGCAACACATCATTGGATAATAATATGAAGCATAAAGCACCATGTTCAAGTAGAGGGTACAGCGGGTTGCCGGAGAGTGGACCACTGTAGATAGAAGGGGGAAGGTGATGGAGATGTTGGTGAAGATGGCGGAGGTGTTGGTGAAGATCGCGGTGATGATGATGGCCCCCGGCAGCACTCCGGCGCCACCGAAAGAAAGGGGGAGAGAGCCCCCCTTCTTCTTATTCTTCCTTGACCTCCTCCCTAGATGGGAGAAGGGTTCCCCCTAGAGTCCTTGGCTCCCATGGCGTGGGAGGGGCGAGAGCCCCTCCGAGATTGGATCTATCTCTCTGTCTCTCTCTGTTTCTGCGTTCCTAGATTCTGCCCCTTCACCATTTCTTTTATATCTGGAGATCCGTTACTCCGGCTGGGGTGAGTCTTTTGCCCAGATTTTTCTCGTAAAATTAGCTTTCTTGTGCCAAAGAAGAGCGTCAACCACCTTACGAGGGGCCCAGGAGAGTCCAGGGCGTGCCTTCCTCCCTGGGGCGCGCCCCCTATCTCCTGGCCGCCTCGGGCACCGTCTCGCGTTGATTTTACTTCCCCAAAATCACAAATATTCCAAAATAATTCTCCGTCCATTTTTATCCAGTTTGGACTCCGTTTGATATGGGGTTTCTGCGAAACATAAAACATGCAACAGACAGGAACTGGCACTAGGCACTGGATCAATATGTTAGTCCCAAAAATAATATAAAAAGTTGCCAAAAGTATATGAAAGTTGAATAATATTGGCATGGAACAATCAAAAATTATAGATACAATGAAGATGTATTAGTGGCCTCGGCCCTCGCTAGGCTCGCCTGCCATGGAAGGGAGGCCTCTTCCTTGGCTGGTTCTTCATGTCTCTTGGTCTTTGATTCTAGTGCTTCAATCTTGATCTTGTGTCCGTGCACAATCAGATCAACAGGCCCTGTGTCTGTTGCACCGACAGAAGCCCCCGGTCCTGCCCTGAACGCACTACCGAGCGTCGTCAGGGTAGGGCACAACAAGTGCACATGCAGCACTGTTGAAGAGGCTGGTCCTTTGAGATCTTCTTTACTTCTTCGTTAGTCTTGATTCTGGGCCAATTTCCAGTTTTCCCATGTGTCAAGCAAGGCCAATGGTGGTGGGACCGCGCCAGTAATGGCCCGTGAATGACTTTAACGCATGGGATAGAAACTGCCAATTTACTCTTCCCATCGCGCCCTTATCCTTAGGCACGTATGCCGCATGCATCGCGTGGGGTAGGTAACGAAGGCGCGTGGCATGGGAGAGCATGGTGGTGAGGGCCTGACTCCCTTGAGATGGTGGAGGAGGGCGGTGGTCACTTTCTGTGGATCCAGACCCCAGTCCCCCGTCCGCTTATAAAAGGAAGAGCGGGGGAGGACCGAGGTTTCCAATGGCATCCACTTCTCCTTCTGTCTTGCTTCATCTTGAGTATGCTGGAAAGGGGAGCCTGGAGCCAACCTCCAGGATTTAGCTTCGAGTCCTTTGCGGCTGTGAGGATGCTTGGGTTGCGCGGCGGTAACGCCTGAGGTGGCAACTCCGGGGCATCTGTCGTCGTGCCATCGATAGCCTTGATTTCAGTGGGAGGGGACGTGAATGACACCATGCCATGCCCCATAGTGGGTGCGGGGCGTGGTAGCCGGTCGCTCCTCGTTCTTCGTCCCGGCATGACATGTAGGAGGAGCTTCGGAAGAGGCCTGCCGTCGGTGGGGGTAGGTCCGGCTTCTCCAGGCGTCCCCTGTTTGCGTTGGAGGGCTTCTCGTCTTCGTACACGTCTTCGGGAAGTGTGGTGATTTCTGACATCAGGGCCTCTAGGGACGACCATGCTCTCTATGCGGGGAGCCAGAGAGCATGGTGCTCGGTGTAGCTGACGATCTGGAGTCTTCGGGTGGTAGTGATGTGGATGACAGCGGCAACCCACGACGTGTCAAGAACGGGGGCGACCGTCCAGACGAGTCGTATTTGCTAGTGACTCCGTGCTCTTCTAGCCGTGCCTCCGGCAGCGTCACCATCCGCGTCATTCGGGTCCTCCTTCCGTGCTGGGGAATGGCGCCGTCCTGATCCTGGGGAGGCGCCAGACTCCAGCCGTGCCCGCTCTCTACCTCTTCGACCTCGTCCTGTAAGAGATGGACAAGGGGAAAGGCATCATGGGGCACTTATCTTTTTTCAATCTTAAATCTATAGGTCTGCCAAATTTTAACTCAAATAATGTAATCCTTCAAGTCCATGTTTGTGTTCTGTAATGCTTGTACTTGTATCAACATATTAATGAAAAAGATAAACCTTGTCGAGGACTCGTGCATGTATACATCCATGCAGAGGTGAGACGCCTCTTTAGTGTAAATAAACGAGTTTGCCACGGTAGGCTATCCTACCGACCATCTTTTTGTCTGCCGGAGAACCTTATCTGGCGGGTTACAGATAGAAGGACCAGCCCCCCACCAATTTCCTTTTATCAAAGGCAACTAAAACCACCCTGACTGAAGCAGGCTTTCTAATGCACAAGTTATAGCTTACAGAACACGAATGGACAAGGGGTTCAACTTATCTGTTTGGCTTGCTGGGATCGCAGTGCTAGGCAATCTTCTCACTCCTTTGTTGAAACCAAGTCCATAGTGAGGACCTATAACTTCATGCAGATGAGAATGAATGTAGGTTGCAATCCTATCTATATGCATATGCAGATGCTCATGAAATGCTTATGCATTAATCTAAAATGCTCATGCATGCATGCAATCTAGGTTGGGCCCCTCTACAGTGCTTCTTTATTCTTGCATGGGGTCATAGCCCCGACTTTGTACAATGGGTTACATGTTACTGAGGCAAGGCCTGTACAAATGGGTGGCTGCCAGGCAGGGCCCGACAGCCACGCGCCTTATGGGTAGAACTTGCAGAGATGCTCAATATTCCATGAGTTTTTCAACAAAGTGCCATCTCCGGTCTCCATATGGACCGCACCAGGTCTGGTGACTCGTACTACCTGGTAAGGGCCTTCCCACTTCAGTGATAGCTTGTGTGTACCCTTGGCGGATTGAACGCGCCTAAGGACAAGGTCACCTTCCTCAAAACTCCGGGCATGAAACCTGCGGCTATGATAGAGACGCAGGGCTTGCTCCTAGCGTACAGCGCACGTAGCAGCCTGGAGTCGGTTCTCCTTGAGTAGGACCATGTCTTCACGCTGGTGCTAATCTTGCATGATCTCGTCGTAAGAAAGTACTTGAGGTGACCCATAAATGAGTTCCGTGGGGGTAACTGCTTCTGCTCCATAGACCGGGGAGAAAGGAGTCTGCCCGGTAGCTCGGTTTGGTGTCGTTCTGAGGGACCAGAGAACTACCGGAAGCTCCTCGATCCACCGCCTGCCATGCTTCTATAGCCTATCAAAGGTTCTCATCTTGAATCCACGTAGCACTTCAGCGTTCGCCCTCTCAGCTTGTCCATTGCTCTGGGGGTGTGCCAGAGAGGCGAATGAGATCTTGCATCCGAGGGCATGAACATATTGCATGAAGGCGCGACTCATGAACTTGGTGTCATTGTCAGTGATGATCCTTGCCGGAACTCCAAAATGACACACCAGATCTTTCAAGAACTTGATAGCTCACTGAACAGTCACCTTTCTCATGGTAGGCACTTCCGGCCACTCTGTAAACTTGTCGATGGCAACAAACAAGAATTCAAAGCCCCCGATTGCTTGGGGGATGGGGCCGAGGATATCGAGCCCCTAGACCGAAAATGGCCATGATAGAGGGATTGTCTGTAGTGCTTGGGCAAGCTGGTGGGTTTTCTTGGAATCGAACTGGCTCGTTCCACACTTATTGACTAGCTCGACCGCATCTAGGAGGGCTGTGGGCCAATAGAATCCTTGCCGGAATGCTTTCCCAACTAATGCCCTTGATCCAATGTGGGAGCCGCACATTCCTTTGTGTATCTCAGCCATCAAATCCTTTCCTTCTTCCAGGCAGACACACCTTAATTTCACACTGCTAGGCCTCCTTCTCTATAGAGTGTCTGACAAACTAATACATACTGGCCCTCCGGGCTACTCTTTTAGCTTCGTCTTGATCGCAGGGAAGCTCTCCGGTTTGGAGGAAGCGGACAATGTGCCTTGCCCAAGTTGGAGCCTGTGGCTCAGCAACAAGGACTAGCGGCACCTCCTCTCCTGCAGGAGCACTGGCCAGGCTGTGAGGAGTTGTTTTCGGTAGGGTCTCTGCCGGGATCAGACGAATCTACAGGGAGAGGCTTTCCGGTGTCCAACTTTCTCCTCTTCCGAGCCATTGTTGCTAGGGATACGGAGGGCTGAGTAACACGGAGAACAAAAGTCCCTGGTTCCACAGGGAGCTTCTGCGCAGCACACTTTGACAGATGATCAGCTATGCTGTCTTCCGCATGGTGTACATGCTCTGTTTGCAATCCTTCAAGTGCTCCTCCAATCTTCTCGCTTCCTCGACATATGCCTCCATTAATGGACTTTGATAATCCTTGTTAACTTGCCTCACCACCGACTGTGAGTCTCCTTGAATGATCTGCTTCTTAATTCCCAATTCTGCTGCAATCATGAATCCGGCGAGGAGCCCTTCATACTCTGCTGTATTCTTGGTGCCTTCTTCCCATGCAAAATGCATCTGGACGACATACTTTAAGTGCTCCACGGTGGGGGCAACAAGAAGCACGCCAGCCCCCACACCTTGCAGGGAAAAAGCACCATCAAAATACATAATCCATTCTTGGGGTGATTCCTTGTCGGGTACAACTGTCTCTCTCACTTCCTCATTATGGGTTGGCATCCATTTGGCAATGAAATCTACCAATGCCCTGCTCTGGACAATTATTGTGCTCTCAAACCTCAAGCTAAAGTCGGATAATTCCAAATCCCACTCCACTATTCTGCCGGTAGCCTCAGGGATTTGGAGTATCTGTTGCAACAGGAAACGAGTAACAACTGTGATCTCATGGGCTTGGAAGTAGTGGTGCAGTTTCCTTGAGGCCATGATGAGGCCAAAGATCAACATTTGCATGCCAGAGTACCTCGATCTAGCCCCCTGTAACAAGGAGCTCACGAAGTACACTAGGCACTGCAACACTTTCTTCCTTGCCGCGTCCTTGGGGTTGTCATCATTGCCGTGCTCATTGCTGCTCTGTTCCTTTTCTGGCCCTGCCGGCTTCTGCTCACTCTCTTTCTCATCCACTTCTTGCTGCGCTACCAAGGCTGCACTGACCACTTGATTTGTTGCCGCCAAGTACAACAACAATGGCTCCTGAGGCTTGGGTGCAACTAGGGTAGGCGCAGAGGACATGTAGGTCTTCAGCTCTTGTAAAGTTGCATCTACTTCAGGGGTCCATTTCATGGGACCTGCCTTTTCTTCAAAATCTTGAAGAACGGCAGGGCATGCTCGGCAGATTTGGAGATGAATCTGCTAAGCGTGGCAACGCATCCCGTCAGGCGCCTCACATCTTTGACTGTCCTTGGCGCTTGGATCTGCTCGATGGCCTTGATCTTGTCGGGATTGGCTTCTATCCCCCTGTGGGACACAAAGTATCCAAGCATCTTGCTGGAGGGGACGCCAAACACACATTTCTCTGGGTTTAGCTTCAAGTTGATCTTGCGCAGATTTGCAGACATCCCCTCCAAATCCTGAATGAGAGTTGCCTTGTCTTTAGTTTTGACCACAATGTCATCCATATAAGCCTCAATGTTTCTGTGCAGCTGAGGTTCAAAACCAATCTGGACTGCCCTTGCAAAGGTGGACCCGACACTCTTTAATCTGAATGGCATGCGGATAAAGCAATATGTACCACATGTAGTGATGAATGATGTCTTCTCCTCGTCCTCTTTTGACATGACGATCTGGTAGTACCCAGAATAGGTGTCCAGAAATGAGAGAAAATCACAACCTGAGGTGGAATCCACTATCTGATCAATACGCGGCAAGGGGAACGGGTCCTTTGGGCAAGCCTTGTTGAGGTCTGTGAAGTCAATGCACAGCCTCCACTTCCCGTTCGCCTTCCTAACTACTACCGGGTTTGCTAGCCAAGTGGGATTTAGCACTCCTCTGACCAAACCGGCTGCTTCAAGCTTCTTGATCTCTTCTGCAATGAACTGCTACCTCTCCAAGGCCTGCTTCCGGACTTTCTGCTTAACAGGTCTGGCGTGTGAGCAGACAACAAGGTGGTGCTCAATTACCTCCCTGGGAACACCGGGGATATCAGATGGTTGCCAAGCAAACACATGGAAATTCACCCATAGGAAGGCAATGAGCACGCTTTCCTATTTGTCATCAAGGGTGGCGCTGATGGTGAAAGTACCATCAACGCCAGCCAGCCCTGCCGGGACCCTTTTCACTCACAGAGTAGCAACCTTGGATTTCTTGCGGTTGGAAGACTCTAGCACGTTGTCAACGGGTGTCGTACACTCGGAGGGGGCACGCTTCCCGGACTCTTTGCCAGAGGCCCTGCAATCCTGTTTCTTTCCTTTGCTCTCCTGGGTGGGAACTGCTGCTGTCAGAGCCTCTGTCGCGACTAGTTCCCTGTACATCTTATCCACACAAATGATCGCATCTTTCTCATCCGACGGGATGGTGAGGACTCCCAGCAGCCCAGGCATCTTCAGGGTATTGTAGGCATAGTGGGAGGCTGCCATGAATTTAGCAAAGGCCGGGCGTCCAAGGATCCCATTGTACGACAGGGGGAGGTCAACTATGTCAAACACAATCTTCTCAGTCTGGTAGTTAAGCTCTCCCCCAAATGTTAGTGGCAACGCAATCTTCCCTTTAGGATGACTCCTGTCGGGGCTGAGTCCTTGAAACGTGTATGTAACCTCTAACTCTTCTTCTGGTATCTGAAGCTTGTTGATAACTATCGGGGAAATCAGATTCAGTCCGGCCCCACCATCTACCAACATCTTTGTGACCTTGAGGATGCGAATTGTTGGAGAAACCAACAAAGGCGGGCATCCCACCGCAGTGGCATGGCTAGGATGGTCCTCTTTGTCGAAGATGGTGGGCGTACAGGGACATTTGAGCGGCTTCCGGGCCTCCGACGCTGGTTCCACGACATTGACTTCCCGAGCCCATAACTTGAGTTGGCGATGAGAGACGTGCAAAGATGCACCTCCGTCAATGCACTGGGCGTCCGTGGCCTTCTGAAACTCCTGCTCACCTGTTTCCTCTTCATCCCCCTTGTCACTCTCATCACCACAGACCTCTTTCTCCTGGCCCCCGGTGGGTTTTCCTTTGTTTCGAAAGGGCTTGCTGGGGCGATTTACTCCATCACCTGGGCCCTTACCGCCAGTGACATTCTGACCCTTTTCCTTATCTCGCTTATCGTATTTTGCCCTCTGTCTCTTGACCGACTGTTCGACCTGATAGCACTCCTAAAGATCGTGGCCCTTTGTCCAGTGGATCTTGCAGTATGGCCCATCACCGTTCCCGGCCTTCTCGGCAGCTGCAGCCTCCCGACAGTCGGTGCATGCAGCAGCCTCCTTGTCGGGGGCCTCAATCTTGGCGATCTTGCCGGTACTAGGGGTGTGTGACCCTTCAACAGGCAACACTGCTTTATCCCTTTGCTTCTTACCATGCTTCTTGGGCTTCTTCTGACTGGTGGATTCATCATCATCCTATGAATCAACATCAATGCAAACTTCTTCTCCAAAAAACTTCCTCCCTTCCGCCATCCGGGCACACTTATCCGCTAGGGTGTACAACTCCTTCACAGTCTTGGGCAACCACACGTTCGTCTTGGCACGAATTCGGCGGTTGCGCACATTGGACTGGAAGGCAGCTATCACTGCTGCCGGATGGATATTTGGAATATTCCTATGAACTTTGCTGAACCTTTCTAAATACTTACGGAGGTTTTCTCCTTCCTTCTGCTGGAAAAGTTGCAGATCACTGGGGCGGCCCCGCTCCTGGTGGCCATCGTTGAAAACACCAATGAACTTGTGGCACAGATCTACCCACGACGAAATGGAGTTCTCCAGTAGGTGCATTAGCCAAGACCTCATGTTGGATTTGAGTGCCAACGGGAAGTAGTTGGTGAATACCTTCTCATCCTTCCCCCGGCTGCCTGAACAGCGATGGTTTAGATGCTTAGGAACTCTGCCGGGTTCAGTCTTCCGTCGTACTTCTCTGGTATCTCTGGCTTGAACGTGCAGACGGACGACCAACTGACTTGCCAAAACTCATGGGTGAAGGCAGGGCAGGCAACCTTGAAGGGTAGGAGCCCATCAGCACCAAGAGTGGGCTCGTTAATGCCGGGGCCGCGACGCCCTTCGGCTCGGAGGAGGTAGCCGTGGCATTGCTCGATGATGCACACGTCTCCTCTCTGCCCATCTTCCGGGATTCGTCGTTGACCTGGACGTGCCTGAGGATGAGAAGAGGCCATCGAGGAGCCATCCGGGTCTTGATTTGGTCGCGCCCGTGCTGGTCGCCGTGGTGGGATTGCACTGTGGGGACGGCCTCCCCGATGCGGGCATCGGCATGGGCTGTTGCCGTGGCTTGGGGAGGTTGCGGCGGGGCAGCTCATCGTGAGCCCTCGGCTTCGGCAAAACCGAGCAAATTTTGGATGGTGGCGCTCCACTCGCCCATCTGATCGGCCGCTGGTGGAAACTTCAGCAGCAGATGAGCCCATGGCATGGCCTCCGAGGTTGTGCTTGGCATAGATGATGACGATGTCGATCGCGCCGTCACTTGGCTCCTGGCGGAGCCAGCGGCAGCTACACTATGCCCCCACTACTGTGGTGCAACCACCTGGGCAGCAGGGTGGCAAGGCCGAGGTGCTTGAGGGCCATCAGCCCCGTTGGGTGCACCAGTTTGGTCGGACCACCTTGGGGAGAGCGCACATGCAGCAGTCATCCCACAGCGAGGATAGCTGTAGGGCAATGGCTCGCCCCGGACCGAGCACCATCACTGAGGCTACGTCTGTCAACGGCCGGAGCATGGCCGTCGGGGTGTTGCTGATGTTGCTCTCCTCCGGCATCTTCTGCTCCCGCGTCGGCCACGAGGGGGGTGTTGGTGGTGCTGCCTGCTTAGGCCACACCCCCCGCATCATTCGGTTCGTCGTGCGTCTCCGCGCCCCCGCAGCGTTGGAGGCCGCGGATAGCGGAGCCTTCGAGGTGGACGGATGAGATGAAGGAGATGATTTCTTCTTGGGCGCCATGGTCGATGGCACCGTCGACGATGCGGATGTCGACGAAGATGACATGCTGCTTACGTCTTCAGGTTCTCACAAGAAACCCCCCCTACCTGGCACGCCAAAGATGTCATAGAAAACTACGACCACCTATAGGACCAGGACGGCCCCTTGCTGGTTTGGCAGGGGGAGTCGCGTTGCACAAAGAGCAGACCAACGCAACGTAGCATGGCAGGGATCACACAGACAGTTTTACCCAGGTCCGGGCCACCGCGAGGCGTAAAACCCTACTCATGCTTTGGAGGATTGATTGGGAAAAGGTGGTGGTGGTGCGTTGTAACGCCCCGGAGACACCCTTCGGTGGTCGTTACTCCGGGTGGGATCTAGACTGTCCCCACATATCAATTCTAGTCTTTTCTGCGCATTTTGTCCTCACTCGTGCGCACCCGGGAGCAACTTCTCGGCTGGTCACCCATCCTGAAATTACTCCAAGCTGAGCACGCTTAACTTTGGAGTTCTGTCTTAATGGGCTTCCGGAAAAGAAGGAATTCCTTATTGGTATGAGTAGTCTATCATCCCTAATAACCCAGGCTATCACATACACCCCCACTCAGTGGAACCAATGTCCTCGTTGGGCCACAGGAACATTACCTCTTGGCACATACGTCTGTGCATCCAGTCCGGCACATGTGCCATGCCATGTGCCAGGACTGGTCACAAATGTCATGCACAACATGACCGCGCACCTGTCTGCAAACATCCGTGTAACCGCGAGGGTCGGCTCTGATACCAACTTGTAACACCCCAGACACACCCGCTGGTGGTTGTTACTCCGGGCGGGATCTAGACAGTCCCCACAGATCAATACTAGTCTTTTCTGCGCATTTTGTCCTCACTCGTGCGCACCCGGGAGCAACTTCCCGGCCTGTCACCCATCCTGAAATTACTCCAAGCTAAGCATGCTTAACTTTGAAGTTCTGTCCGAATGGGCTTCCGGAAAAGATGGAATTCCTTATTGATATGAATAGTCTATCATCCCTAATAACCCAGGCTATCACATGCGTAGTACACTTTGCCCGGCAGGGTTGCTTTGGGGTAGCGACGACTACGCGCGTATGGGGGTGTGAGTGGTTGATACGTCTCCAATGTATCTATAATTTTTGATTGCTCCATGCTACTTTACCTACTGTTTTGGACTATATTGGGCTTTATTTTCCACTTTCATATTATTTTTGGGACTAACCTATTAACCGGAGGCCCAGCCCAGAATTGCTGTTTTTGCCTATTTCAGTATTTCGAAGAAACAGAATATCAAACGGAGTCCAAACGGAATAAAACCTTCGGGAACGTGATTTTCTCACCGAACATGATCCTGGAAACTTGGACCCTGCTCCAAGGAACAGCTGTGGAGATCACGAGGGTGGAGGGCGCGCCCCCCTGGGCGTGCCCCCCTGCCTCGTGGGCCCCCTGTTGCTCCACCTATGTACTCCTTCCTCCTATATATACCTACGTACCTCCGTCAGATCAAATACGGAGCCAAAAACCTAATTCCACCGCCGCAACTTTCTGTATCCATGAGATCCCATCTTGGGGCCAGTTCCGGAGCTCCGCCGGAGAGGGCATCTACCACGGAGGGCTTCTACATCAACACCATAGCCTCTCCGATGAAGTGTGAGTAGTTTACTTCAGACCTTCGGGTCCATAGCTAGTAGCTAGATGGCTTCTTCTCTCTTTTTGGATCTCAATACAATGTTCTCCCCCTCTCTTGTGGAGATCTATTCGATGTAATCTTCTTTTTGTGGTGTGTTTGTTGAGATCGATGAATTGTGGGTTTATGATCCAGCTTATCTATGAATAATATTTGATTCTTCTCTGAATTCTTTTATGTATGATTGAGTTATCTTTGCAATTCTCTTCGAATTATCCGTTTGGTTTGGCCAACTAGATTGGTAGTTCTTGCAATGGGAGAAGTGTTTAGCTTTGGGTTCGATCTTGCGGTGTCCTTACCCAGTGACAGAAAGGGTTGCAAGGCACATATTGTATTGTTGCCATCGAGGATAACAATATGGGGTTTTTATCATATTGCATGAATTTATACCTCTACATGATGTCATCTTGCTTAAGGCGTTACTCTGTTTTTAACTTAATACTCTAGATGCATGCTGGATAGCAGTCGATGAGTGGAGTAATAGTAGTAGATGCAAAATCGTTTCGATCTGCTTGTTTTGGACGTGATGCCTATATACATGATCATACCTAGATAATATCATAATTATTCGCTTTTCTATCAATTGCTCAACAGTAATTTGTTCACGCACCGTTGAATACTTATGCTCTTGAGAGAAGCCACTAGTGAAACCTATGGCCCCCGGGTTTATTCTCATCATATCAATCTCCATTATTTTATTACTTGCTTTGTTTTTACTTTGCCTTTTACTTTTTACTTTGCATCTCTATATCAAAAATACCAAAAATATTATTTATTATCTCTATCAGATCTGACCCTCATAAGTGACTGTGAAGGGATTGACAACCCCTAATCGCGTTGGTTGCAAGTAGCTATCGTTTTGTGTAGGTACGAGGGACTCGTGCGTGATCTCCTACTGGATTGATACCTTGGTTCTCAAAAACTGAGGGAAATACTTACGCTACTTTACTGCATCATCCTCTACTCTTCGGGGAAATCCAACGCAGTGCTCAAGAGGTAGCAAGAAGAATTTCTGGCGCCGTTGCCGGGGAGTTTGCGCAAATTCAACCATACCAAGTACCCATCACAATCTCTATCTCTCGCATTACATTATTTGCCTCTCGTTTTCCTCTCTCCCACTTCACCCTTGCCGTTTTATTCGCCCTCTCTTTCCCAATCTCCTCCTCTCTTTCTCTTTTGCCTTTTTCTCGTTTGTCTTTTTTTGCTTGTGTGTTGGATTATTTGTTGCCATGGCACAAGATAATACCAAGTTGTGTGATTTCTCGAATACCAATAATAATGATTTTCTTAGTACCCGAATTGCTCCTCTTAATAATGATGAGTCTTGTGAAATCAATACCGCTTTGCTAAATCTTGTTATGAAAGATCAATTCGCCGGCCTTCCTAGTGAAGATGCCGCTACTCATCTAAATTTTTTTGTTGATTTGTGTGATATGCAAAAGAAGAAAGATACGGATAACAATATTTTCAAATTGAAGTTATTTCCGTTTTCACTTAGAGTTCGTGCTAAAATTTGGTTTTCGTCTTTGCCTAAAAATAGTATTGATTCTTGGAACAAGTGCAAAGATGCTTTTATCTCTAAGTATTTTCCTCCCGCTAAGATCATCACTCTTAGGAACGATATTATGAATTTTAAACAACTTGATCATGAGCATGTTGCCCAATCTTGGGAAAGAATGAAATTGATGCTTCGCAATTTCCCTATTCATGGTTTAAATTTATGGATGATCATACAAAAATTTTATGCCGGATTAAATTTTGCTTCTAGAAATCTTTTAGATTCGGCCGCGGGAGGCACGTTTATGGAAATTACATTAGGGGATGCTACAAAATTTCTTACCAATATTATGGCTAATTATTCTCAATGGCATACCAAAAGATGTTCTAGTAAGAAAGTGCATGCTATAGAAGAAATCAATGTTTTGAGTGAAAAGATGGATGAACTTATGAAGATGTTTGCTACTAAAAATACTTCTCTTGATCCCAATGATATGCCTTTATCCACTTTGATTGAGAATAATAATGAATCTATGGATGTGAATTTTGTTGGTAGGAATAGTTTTAGAAATAACGCGTATAGAGGGAATTTTAATCCTAGGCCTTATCCTAGTAATCCTTCTAATAATTATGGAAATTCCTACAACAACTCTTATGGAAATTTTAATAAGAAGCCCTCCGAATTTGAGAGTAGTGTTAAAGAGTTTATGAATTCACAAAAAAAAATTAATGCTTTGCTTGAAGAGAAATTGCTTAAAGTTGATGATTTGGCTAGGAACGTTGATAGAATTTCTCTTGAAATTGATTCTTTAAAGCTTAGATCTATTCCCCCTAAGCATGATATCAATGAGTCTCTCAAAGCTATGAGAATTTCCATTGATGAGTGCAAGGAAAGAACCGCTAGGATGCATGCTTCCAAAGATGCCTTTATTAAAGTGTGTTCTTCCGATTCCTATGAAAATCAAGATGAAGATCTAAAAGTTATTGATGTGTCCCCCATTAAATCTTTGTTTTGCAATATGAATCTTGATGAAACTGAATATGAACTTCCTTTACCTAGAAGGCGTTCTAAGAATTCGGAGTTTCTAGATCTTGATGATGAAATTGATGAAAGTGGGATTGAAAGAAATAAAAATCTTGATGTTGCTAAACCCACTATTTTGGATCTCAAGGAATTTAATTATGAAAATTGCTCTTCGATTGGTTGTATTTCCTTGTTGCAATCCGTGCTAGATTCTCCTCACGCTTATAGTCAAAATAAGGCCTTTACCGAACACATTGTTGATGCCTTGATGCAATCTTATGAAGAAAAACTTGAGTTGAAAGTTTCTATCCCTAGAAAACTCTATGATGAGTGGGAACCTACTATCAAACTTAAAATTAAAGATTATGAGTTTCATGCACTGTGTGATTTAGGTGCTAGTGTCTCCACTATTCCCAAAACTTTGTGTGATTTGCTAGATTTCCGTGACTTTGAAGATTGCTCTCTAAACTTGCATCTTGCGGATTCCACTATTAAAAAGCCTATGGGAAGAATTAATGATGTACTTATTGTTGCAAATAGGAATTATGTGCCCGTAGATTTTATCGTTCTTGATATAGATTGCAATCCTTCATGTCCTATTATTCTTGGTAGACCTTTCCTTAGAATGATCGGTGCGATTATTGATATGAAGGAAGGGAATATTAGATTCCAATTTCCCTTGAAAAAGTGTATGGAACACTTCCCTAGAAAGAAAATAAAATTACCATATGAATCTATCATGAGAGCCACTTATGGATTACCGACCAAAGATGAGAATATAAACTTATATCTATCTTCGCTTTTATGCCTAGCTAGGGGCGTTAAACGATAGCGCTTGTTGGGAGGCAACCCAATTTTATTTTGTGTTTTTTGTTTTTGCTTATGTTTAGGAATAAATAATCCATCTACTTTCTGTTTAGATGTGGTTTTATGTTTTAATTAGTGTTTGTGCCAAGTAGAACCTATAGGATAAGCTATGATGATAGTTGATTTGATTCTGCTGAAAAACAGAAACTTTGTGCTCACGAGAAAAAATTCAATAAATCACAGGAACGATATTTTGCATTGATTATTTCTGATGCTGATCAACAAACAAATTTTACAGTACGTCCTATTTTGGTAGAATTTTTAGAGTTCCAGAAGTTTGCGTTAGTTACAGATTGCTACAGACTGATCTCTTTTTGACAGATTCTGTTTTTCGTGTGTTGTTTGCTTATTTCGATGCATCTATGCATAATAAATTAGTTTATAAACCATAAGGAAGTTGGAATACAGTAGGTTTAACACCAATATAAATAAAGAATGAGTTCATTACAGTACCTTGAAGTAGTCTTTTGTTTTCTTTCACTAACGGAGCTCACGAGATTTCTATTGAGTTTTGTGTTGTGAAGTTTTCAAGTTTTGGGTGAATTCTTTTGATGGATTATGGAACAAAGAGTGGCAAGAGCCTGAGCTTGGGGATGCCCATGGAACTCCCAATATAATACAAGGACACCAAAAAGTCAAAGCTTGGGGATGCCCCGGAAGGCATCCCCTCTTTCATCTACTTCCATCGGTAATTTACTTGGAGCTATATTTTTATTCACTACATGTCATGTGTTTTGCTTGGAGCGTCTTGTATTATTTGCGTCTTTGCTTGTTAGTTGGACACAATCATCCTTGCTGTACACACCCTTTGATAGAGCCATACATGATTTGGAATTTGCTAGAATACTCTATGTGCTTCACTTAAATCTTTTGAGCTTGATAGTTTTGCTCTAGTGTTTCACTTAGATCTTTTAGAGCACGGTGGTGGATTTGTTTTAAAGAAACTATTGATCTCTCATGATTCACTTAGATTATTTTGAGAGTTTTTTAGTAGCATGGTAATTTTCTTAAAGTTAATATACTTGGTATTCAAGATTTGTGAAACTTTCTTTTGAGTGCGTTGAATACTAAGATAAGTTTGCTGCTTGATAATTATTTTGAGATATGGAGGTGATAATATCAAAGCAATACTAGTTGGGGTGATTATGAATTTAAAGAATGCTTGTGTTGAAGTTTGTGACTCCCGTAGCATGCACGTATGGTGAACCGCTTTGTGATGAAGTCGGAGCACAATTTTATTTATTGATTGTCTTCCTTATGAGTGGCAGTCGGGGACGAGCGATGGTCTTTTCCTACCAATCTATCCCCCTAGGAGTATGCATTTAATGCTTTGGTTTTTGATGACTTCTAAATTTTTGCAACAAGTGCATGAGTTCTTTTTATTAATGTTGAGTCCATGGATTATATGCACTCTCACCCTTCCACCATTGCCAGCCTCTCTAATACCGCGCACCTTTCGCCGGTATCATACACCTACCATATACCTTCCTCAAAACAGCCACCATACCTACCTATCATGGAATTTCCATAGCCATTCCGAGATATATTTCCATGCAACTCTCCACCGTTTCATTTATATGACATGCATTACTTTTGTCATATTCGTTATTTGCATGAACATGTAGTTGACATTGTATTTGTGGCAAGGCCACCTTCATAACTTTCATACATGTCACTCATGAGGCATTCATATAGAGTCATATTTTGTTCTAAGTATCGAGTTGTAATTGTTGAGTTGTAAGAAAAATAAAAGTGTGATTGTCGTGGAATTGTCATGTCAGATGTCCTCGTGAAAGGACTTAGTTGTGGAGCCATCGCAGCTAGGAAGCTTGAAGGGGTTAATCGGGACAAAGGACACGAAGGGTTTTATACTAGTTCGGCCCCTTGTGAAGGTAAGGCCTACATTTAGTTGGGTTGGTATTGATGTTTTGATGACCAGGGAGCAAGATACGCTATGCCTGGCTCTCGATGAGTTGTTTCTTGCCCTAAGTCGCCCGCAGGTCGTCCCCTTATATACACGGGTTGACGCCCTGCGGCTTACAGAGTCCCGGCCGGCTTATACACAATGTCCGGCTTGGTGACTAGTTAAGTTTACCTTATGATACAAGTATATTACTATGGCGGTTTACTACAACGGGCCTTAAGTCGCCTGTGGGCCTTAAGCTCTTTATGAACCGCCATCTTCATACTTTAGTCTTGGGCTTCTCTCTGGTGAATCTTATTTGCGTAACCCGGCCCCTTCTGGGCGGCTTACACAAATAGTTATATCCCCAACATTAGGCCCCAGATTGATTTGAACCTGTTCATGTCAATCTTAAAATACCTTATGAACTGTCCTGCAGTCTCTTGTCTTGCACGAAGAATTTTAACCCGCTGTGACATCATCAACTGGATCCGGGTTAAATCACCGTGATGTCATCTTCAATAAAACTTATTTTTATTCCATCATATCTTCAACGGATCTTTGTCTTTACTGACCATCCCGAAAATCGAGGCGCCAGAGCCGCTGGATAATAAATATTATCTCCTCGTTTTCTGCGCCCTCTCGGTCAGTCTTCTCTTATAAATAGGGCGACCTATGTCTTTCCCCCAGTCGTCTTCTTCCTCTTGCCTCCTCCCGAGCTCTGCCGCCGCCACCGTCGAACCCCTCGTCTTCACCGACTCAGGCTGCTGCATCAACCTGACTCTGACCAGAGATCGACGGCGAACCTCTGCAGCTCGTCTGCATCCGTGAGTTCCTCGCATTCCCTTTCTCAGATCTGCATTAGGTCCTTGCTGAGTTCGTCGGTGTTCATCACTGCCCGATGCCAAACCCTCACTAGTTCCTTCCAACACTCTGTTTAGATCGTAGAAACTATGTAGAACTGCTGCGGTGCTTGTTTATGTTGATCTTGCATAAAAATAGATCTCATTTCTCTTGTTCAGAAACCCTCTTCGAGTGCATGAACTTCTCTGCCCTGTTTTAGGTCTAGAAAATTTTCTTTTCATAGCAATATTTTGATCCAGAGTAATAACGGTTAGCTGTGGAACTTGCTTTTATCACCCGGAAAACCTCTTTTGGTAAATGCCCTGAAACACAACTGTCGAGGTGTCCGGCTTAAATAAATGACACAGAACCTTAATTGCTCCTCATGACCCGGAATTTTTTTGAATTGCACTTGATACTTGTAGCGGCTTAAATATTGTTGCACAGTCATCCTTATATCATTAGGCCCCTCATTAAGCCACCACTTTAAATAATTAAGATTTTTCTCCTGGGTTAAAATTGAACCGCATCTTCTTGTTTTTCCATAGGCCAATTGTTGTGATGGCTTCTAAGGCTACCAAGGCCCCTGTAACTTGCAATTGGGTTCCATCCATAGTTACTAATAGCAAACTAGCTGAGTTTGTAAAATCTGGGCATCTGCCAAAAAAGGATGTCATGTCTTACCGTGCCCCTGACCCGTCTGAAGAAAAGTCTCACCCCAAAGCAGGGGAAGTAATAATTTTTACGGATCATATGAGACGTGGATTTGCTCCTCCCAGCTCAAAATTCTTCAGAGAGGTTTTAAATTTCTTTGACCTTAGACCTCAAGACATCGGACCCAATTCCGTGTCAAATATTTGCAATTTTCATGTCTTCTGCGAGGTGTACCTGGGAGAGGAGCCAAGTCTGCTTTTGTTCAGGGAACTTTTTTACATGAACCGGCAAAATGAACGTGCCAACGGGCCCAGTCTTGAGCTTGGCGGCATCTCAATCCAGCGACGGAGAGACTGTCTTTTCCCTTATGTTGAGTTGCCGAGCCACCCAAAATCTTGGAACCAGACGTGGTTCTACTGCCAGGATACTTCTCTGGCTGATGAAAAACCTCTACCTGGCTTTTGCGCCCTGCGCCTTGAGTCTAACCATCAGCTACCAGACAAGCTGACAACCCTTGAACGTGTGCCTCTCAATTCCACCATCAGGAAGATTAAAGCTCTCTTGGGAAACAGTTTAAACGACATCGATCTGGTCCGAGTGTGGGTCACTTGGCGAATACTCCCATTAAGCCGCCGTCCCGGCTTAATGTGTACTTATACAGGAGAAAAGAATGATCCGTTACACCATAGCCCTGACGACTTACCAGATGACGTGGTGGATGCTACAACCCAGTCACTGCTGAAGGAGGGCACTATGACGAGCAACGCCTTCGGCTTACTTCCATTTTGCAAGAATAACCCGGCCAATGCTATAAGTTATCAATCGCAACAAATACTCATTGCTATATTATGCCTTTCTTGATACTCATAATTCCTTAACTTTTTCCACAGGCCGATGATGACTTCTGGAAAGCCAAATATGACCATGAGGCTGCCAAACAGGCGAGGACGACCAAGAAAGCTGAAAGGAAAGCCGCCAAGGCGGGAACCTCAAAGAAGAAGAAACCCAGCGCCTCCGACTTACTCAGATTGGAGGATAGCTCTTCGGATGATGAAGAGGTAATCTTTGAATTTTCTTAAGTTCCTTGTTATCATCTGTCTGACATTCTATCCCTTCAGGAGGATACGGGGAACAGTCGAGCAGCCAATGAAGAGGTAACTATAATCTCCTCCAACTCAGAGCCTTTGCCAAAGCGAAAGACCCGAAGGGTGACCCGGAAAGTAAGATTTTCACATGCACTTGCTTATCAAGATCCTCAATTTCTTTTGAAGCAACAACAGTTTGAAAACCGGAGGCAGACCCGGAACAACAAGGATGCAGAACTCTCCTCCAGCTTACCTGATGTAACCAGGAAACGTCGGACTCAGATTATCTCTGATTTACGTTTTGTCTTACCTTTAGCGGGCTTAATTCATCAACCTCTCAATTCATCTGGCTCCAACTATCAGGATACCTCTCCTTCTTCTGGCGAATCCATGCAGTCAAATATGCCGACTTTCAAAACTGCTCCCGGGTAATGTAAACTTACGCACTTTTTGCTTTATCCATGCTTGCGTATTCATCCTTCTGCTGTTGTTAACAGCATGCAAGTGAAGCCCAGTAAACGGGCAAAGAAGAATAAGCCGTCTGAAGAACCGGTCGTGGCTGAACCGGTGATCAATGCGTCTGTTCCAGACAACTGTACCCATCAGCCGCCGCCTGATCCAGCTTCTGATATTCCAATGCCAACCTCTGATCCACCTGCTGAAGATACTCTCCACAAGTGACCCGGAGACTCCTAGCCCGGTCAAAACAAATGAACCAAAAGTTGAAATTGTGAAGTCTCAGTTTGTTGAACCAGGGCGGCCTACCGTCCTTGCCAAATGTACCGCCAAGGAAGAATTTGCTCAACGCCGAAAAGCCAAGCAGGACATCACTGATTATACTCACTTAAGCATTGGTGATATAGTCTCGGGCTATCTGAATCATGTTCATAATAACCGTGACCTGGAAATTTACATGGTGAAACAAATACGGCACAAATCTGAGGTATAACTTATACTTTTTACCTGAGTCTTACATACTGTACCAGCCCCCAAGTCTATTGCTTATGAACAAATATGCTGTAGACTTTTAGAAATCTGCTTTACTTGCTAACTTATCCAACTTAAAAAGAATGTACTTAACCCGGTTATAAGATAAAGCTTTTAAATTTGCAGTACACATTAGGCCCCAAGTGTAAAGTATCCTTACTTGTAAGGTGCTTGAGACTTAACATGTGTGACCCGGCAGGATAAAGTTAAAAAATTCTTCAGCATACATTAGCCCCCAAGTGCCAAGTATCTTTACTTGTAAAGTGCTCGGGACTTGAATGTTACCTTACTATAATCCTTACCATAACACGGTGTCAATGCAGGCTGCCATAAGTCAATTCAAATCAGAGCTCGCTGCCCTGAAGAGTCGTCTGGAAACTCAAGAACTTGAGATGCAAAAGGCTAATTCCAAATTTGAATTTAGTGTCTCTGAAAATGAGAAGCTAAAGTAGAATTTTGAATCGGAAAAGAAAACTTGGGCTGATGAGAAGGCTTCCCTGGTGACTCGGGCCGAGACAGCCGAAGCAGCTCTTGCCGAAGCAACAACCGAGCTGTCTGACTTAAAACAGCAGATATCTCAAATGGTCTCAGCCATCTTTGGTAAGTTATTGTAAACCATCCTTTAAACATTTAAACCTTACAATGATGATTATAATAATTACTTCCGGCTTACTGTTATGCTTGTGCACATACAGGCTCCAGAAGTATCAACCTGAAGCAGAACACGCTGATCAAGCTTAAAGCAGTTTACACCTTAGTGGAACAGCTATACTCCGGGACACAACATGCCTTGGCCGTTGTAGCCTTATCAACTCCACATCCCCGCCTTTTGCAAGATGTATTGAAGAGCCTTTCCTTTCTTCCTCAGCGGATCCAAGACTTAAGGCGGGCATCCTCAAGAGCCGGGGCCGTAGCCGCATTAAGCCGGGCCAAAGCATGGCTCCCAGAACTAGACCTGGCAGACCTTGCTCTTGGATACCCGAGTCTAAAGGAGGACGACAATGCCTTTGATGATCATGACTTCACTGCCTGTGTCAAAGCCATACGTCCCGTGGCCACCCTTATTGGAAACGACACTGACCTTAGCAAGTATGCGCCGGCTAATGACAGTGAGAACCGGAGAATCACAAATGCTCCATATGATCAAATCAGCCTGATCCCTCCAATTCGTCAGCATACTTTTGCCCCTGAAGTGGACCCGGCCGGTTTAATAGATGATGAAGCTGAATTTGAAGCTTTGAGCGGCATTGATTGGGCCTCATCAACTTTCCAGGACAAAACAGCCGACGGAGAAGCGGAGAAGGATAATCCGGAGCCCTCAAGCCCACCGAAGGAGTGAATCGCCAGGTGTTTGGCCAAAAAACAATGCTTCATCTATTCAGACTCGGGGAGTCTTGTAATAGGGTAGAAAGAACTTCCCAATGCTCGTCATGCCTTCACGCATGTTCTTCTTGCTTAATACTTTCCGTAAGCCGCCATGGCTATATATTTTTTCCTTGGCGTTTGAAATTTTGCTTGCCTTATCCTGCACAGGAAGTATTGATAACCCGGAACACAAACCAAAAGACTTATATGCAGGCTAGCATAATAGCATACCTGCGACCCTTTGATACTCTTTCCGGCTCATATAATGATCACTTGGCACATAACAACCCGGGGTGATGAATATTAAACCGGCAAGGCAAAAGCATCTCATAATGCTTTCCACAAGGTTTCAGGATTATCAAAATACTTTACAAGCTTCTGATTCGGATACGATCAGTAAACCGTTCCAAAGGGGTTAAGTTAAGATTCGAATACGATCATATAGCCCCCAGTGGCTTGGCGATGCCGATCAAGTGGGTATCGACAACTATGTTCTCTTTGGTTCGAATACGACCTATGTTTGAACAGGAAGCCCCCAAGTGACCATAGGATTTGTTTAATGACGCTAATTCGTATACGATCCACGTCAGACCTAAAGGGGTTAAGCTGTGATTCCAATATGATCAAGAAGCCCCCAAGTAGGTTTGGCAAGTATGCCGATCAAGTGGGTATCGACAGCTATGTTCTCTTTGGTTCGGATACGACCTATGTTTGAACAGGAAGCCCCCAAATGACCATGGCTAGATTCAGATATGATCATAAGCCGGAACAAAGGTAAAGCCAGATTCAGATATGATCCGGTCCCTATTGGTTGTTTCCTCCACCTGTCAAAAAGACATATACACTTTTATGAGGGTGAAAAAAGGACAGAGGTCCTGCTTTATTACTTTATATAATATGTACATTGTCAAAAAATATATACATCTAAAGAGCCGGTGGCTTAAGTATAGTAAGGCCGAAGATGGGCTATATTCCACGGCCGGCGGGTCTCCTCCTCCGACTTACATGAGTCTTTGTGCTCTCGAATATCAATGAGGTAGTATGACCCGTTATTCAGATTCTTGCTGACCACAAAGGGTCCTTCCCAAGGAGGGGATAGCTTGTGCATATCGGACTGATCCTGGATGAGCCGGAGCACTAAATCGCCTTCCTAAAATGTTCTGCTCCTGACCCGGCGGCTGTGATAACGACGAAGGTCTTGCTGGTAAATCGCCAAGTGCGCAATTGCCAAGTCTCGCTCCTCATCCAACAAGTCAAGTGCCTCTTGTCGAGCCTTTTCATTGTCAACCTCAACATAAGCCGCCACACGGGGTGAGTCGTGCCGGATATCACTTGGCAGAACTGCCTCTGCTCCATACACCATGAAAAAAGGTGTATAACCCGTGGATCTGTTAGGCGTAGTGTTGATGCTCCACAGCACAGAGGGCAACTCTTCCACCCAACAACCCTGAGTCCGCTGTAAAGGGACCAAGAGCCGTGGTTTGATACCCCTTAAGATCTCCTGATTAGCTCTTTCTGCTTGACCATTGGATTGAGGATGAGCAACAGCCGAAACGTCACGCCGGATATGTTCCCGTTGACAGAACTCTTCCATGGCACCCTTGGAGAGATTAGTGCCATTATCAGTTATGATGCTATGTGGAAAACCAAAACGAAAGATCACCTTTTTGATGAACTGAACTGCTGTGGCCGCATCACACTGACTGGCCGGCTCTGCCTCAATCCACTTTGTAAATTTATCCACTGCCAACAGGAGGTGTGTCTTTTTATCCTTAGACCTTTTGAAAGGTCCCACCATGTCAAGTCCCCAGACTGCAAATGGCCAAGTAATTGGAATCATCCTCAATTCTTGAGCCGGCATATGAGCTCGTCGTGAAATTTTTTAACATTCGTCACACTTGCTAACAAGATCTTCTGCATCAGCATGAGCCGTCAGCCAATAAAAACCATGACGAAAAGCCTTGGCCACCAGAGATTTTGAACCGGCATGATAACCACAATCCCCTTCATGGATCTCTCGAAGTATCTCTTGACCCTCTACAGGTGACACACAACGCTGGAACGCCCCTATGACACTGAGGTGATGTAACTCGCCATTAACAATTTTCATGGATTTGGACCGCCTGACAATTTGTCTTGCCAAGGTCTCATCCTCAGGCAGCTCTCCCCGGGTCATATAAGCCAAGCAATGTCCAATCCGGGATGACGTGAAGTGCGGCCACCAACTATGCCTCCAGGTCTGGCACTGCAAGCTCTTCCTCTGTAGGTACTTTGACAGAAGGATTATGCAGAACGTCAAGAAAGGTGTTAGGCGGCACCGGCTTACGCTGAGAGCCCAACCGGCTTAAAGCATCAGCCGCCTCATTCTTCCTTCTATCAATATGCTCCACCTGATACCCTTTGAAATACCCAGCTACAGCATCTACTTCACAGTGATAAGCCGCCATAAGGGGATCCTTAGAATCCCATGTGCCTGAGACCTGTTGAGCCACGAGGTCTGAGTCGCCCAAGCACCTTACCCGGCTTAAATTCATCTCCTTAGCCATCCGGAGACCATCGAGCAAGGCCTCGTATTCAGCTGCATTGTTAGTACTACTTGTCACCCCCAAACTGATGGACAAACTGAAGTAGTACATATAACATTATCTACTATGCTTAGGGCAGTTTTGAAGATTTGTAATAAAATGTGGGAAGAATGCTTGCCTCATATTTAATTTTCTTATAATCGTTCATTGCATTCTACAACTAAGATGTCCCCTTTTTAAATTGTGTATGGTTTGCTACCTCATGCACCTCTTGATTTGTTGCCTCTTCCATCTTCAGAGAAGGTTAATTTTCATGCTAAAAAACATGCTGAACTAATTTTTAAAATGCATGAGTTAACTAAGGAAAACATTGAGCATATGAATGCTAAATATAGACTTGCTGGAGATAAGGGTAGAAAACATGTCTTGTTTGGTAACATTTACGAAAGGATAGATTTCCTGATTTGCACAAATCAAAGCTAATGCCATGTGTTGATGGTCCTTTTAAGGTGTTAGAGGAAATAAATGATAATGCATATAAGCTTGAGCTGCCTACTGATTTTGGGGTTGGTCCCACTTTTAACATTGCAGATTTGAAGCCTTATTTGGGTGTGGAAGATAAGTTTCCATCGAGGACGACTTCATTTCAAGAAGGGGAGGATGATCAGGACATCAATACCATTGTTACACCCACAGCCCCTACTGCTACATATACTGGACCAATTACTAGAGCACGTGCACGCCAATTAAATTATCAGGTACTTTCATTTCTTGGTAATATGTTGGTGCAACAAACCTGGGTCCTGTTGCCCTGACTATGCACAGGCACAAAATCAAGATTGAAGCATCAGAACAGGATGAACAAGAGGCCAAGAGACTCAAACAACAATCCAGCAGATCAGGAGGATCCAAGACTAAGACAGAGGAGCCAGAGATCATCAAGAGGAAAGCCTCCCTTGCCAGGCAAGCGAGCCCGACAAGGGGCAAGGCCACCCCTAGAAGGACATGACCAAGGCATCCCAGCAAGGCATGCCGGGACTCGCGGAGACCAGATTACCTCACCAACTACTCCACCATGATCCACGTCGTCGATTAGTGTGGTGTCAAGCCACGGAGTGATTAAGTCGCAACCATTCGCCACGTGGCGGACACTTCCTACCAAGGAAACCCATTGATGACACCCGTCCAATGATGTGTCAAGCAAGCAGGCATGGAGCCGGCAAGATAGCCCGGCAAGCCCTATCGGGCAACCAACGACATGACACTAAGCGGCGCATTAAATACGCATTGTCAGCCTGCAGAGTTAGGTATGATAGCACTATTTGCTATCATATTGGTGTCTAATGACTAATTTCCCACTATGGTGACCCCTTAACCTATAAAAGGAATCCCATGCCATCCGTAGAAGGAGTTGTGCCTGCGAGGTTACGAAGTTAGACCACTCACACCCCCGTAGACACATAGTCGCTGCCGCCCCGAAAAACCCCTGCCGGGCAAGTCTACTATGCACCACCACCACCTTTCCACCATTAATCCACCAAAGCAGGAGTAGGGTTTTACGCCTCATGATGGCCCGATCCTGGGTAAAACAGCCTCTGTGATCTCTGCCTTGCTGCCCTACGTTGGCCTGCTCTTTGTGCAACACGACTCCCCCTACCGAACTAGCATGGGGTCGTTTTGGTCCCATAGGTGGCCGTGGTTTCCGATGACATCTTTGGCGCGGCAGGTAGGGAGTGCGCTTGCGCGAACCTGAAGGCATAACCAGCGCGTCATCTTCATCGCCATCGGCATATTCGACGGCGCCGTCGACCATAGAACCCAAGAAGAAATCAGCTTCTTCGGATCATCCATGCACCTCGAAGGCTCCACTACCCGTGGCCTCCAATGTTGTGTTGGGAACGGAGACACACGAGGGAGCGGAAGCTGCTGGGGATGTGGTCGGAGCAGGTGGAACCGCCGCCATTCCCCCCGCTGCCGGCGCGAGAGTACGAGGTACCGGAGGAGAGCAACATAATCAACACCTCGACGGCCGCACTCCGCTCGTCGACGGGCACAGCCACCGCCATCCGGCCGTCCTTGCCACAGGCGCTACTTCTACGCGTAAGCTTTCCCCAGGACGGTCGACCGAGCTGACTCGCCCAACAGAGATGATGACCCTCAAGCACCTCCATCTCACCACCCTGCTACCCGGGTGGTTGCACTGATAAAACGGGGGCGCAGTGTTGCCGCTGCTGCTCCATCAGGAGCCGAGCGACAAGGCGATCGACATCATCATCATCTATGCCAAGCACAGCCTCGAAGGCTATGGCTTGGGCTTAGCTGCTGCTGAGGTTTCCATCAGCGACCGAGCAGATGGACGAATGGCATGCCACCATCCAGAGTCTGCTCAGATTCGCTGAAGCCGAGGGCTTACGACAAGCTGCCCCACAACAGCCTCGCCAAGCAACTACAACAGCCCACGCTGTTGCCCATATTATGACAGCTCCGCTGGATTCCATAGGCATTTTGTGAGAGACTTGAGCACCATTGCTGCACCTCTCAATGAGATTACAAAGAAGGACGTGCCTTTTGTTTGGAGTACTGCACAGGAAGAAGCCTTCACGGTATTGAAAGATAAGTTGACACATGCTCCTGTATTCTAACTTCCTGATTTTGATAAGTCTTTCAAGCTTGAATGTGATGCTAGTGGAATTGGATTAGGAGGTGTGTTATTACAAGATGGCAAACCTGTTGCATACTTTTCTGAAAAATTGAGTGGGCCGAGTCTGAATTATTCTACTTATGATAAAGAATTATACACTCTTGTTTGGACTTTAAAAACATGCCAACATTATTTATGGCCCAAAGAATTTGTTATACATTCTGATCATGAATCTTTTAAACATGTTAAAAGTCAAGCTAAACTATATCGTAGACATGCTAAATGGGTTGAATTCATTGACACTTTCCCTGATGTAATTGAACACAAGAAGGGTAAAGAAAATGTTATTGCTGATTCATTGGCTCGTCGCTATACTATGCTTTCACAACTTGACTTCAAAATATTTGGTTTAGACACCATCAAAGATCAATATGTGCATGATGCTGATTTTAGATATGTATTGCAGAATTGTGTAGAAGGAAGACCATGGATGAAGTTCATCATTAATGATGGATTTGTGTTTAGCACTAACAAGCTATGCATTCCAGCTAGCTCCGTTCGTATTTTGTTGTTGCAGGAGGCGCATGGAGGAGGATTAATGGGAAACTTTGGCGTGAAGAAGGCGGAGGACGTACTTTCTACACATTTCTTTTGGCCAAAGATGAGACGACATGATGAGCGTTTTGTTGCTCGCTTCACTACATGCCAAAAAGCTAAGTCACGACTCAATACTCATGGTTTATATATGCCTTTGCCTATACCTTGTGTTCCTTGGGAGGATATATCTATGAACTTTGTTTTAGGTTTACCTCGAACAAAGAAGGGGAGGGATAGCATATTTGTTGTTATGGATAGATTCTCGAAAATGGCACACTTTATACCATGTCATAAAAGCGATGATGTTGTTAATGTTGCTGATTTTTTATTTCGTGAAATTATTCACTTGCATGGAGTGCCAAATATTATTGTTCCAAATCGTGATACTAAATTTCTTAGCCACTTTTGGAGATGTTTATGGGCTATGTTGGGGACTAAACTGCTTTTTAGTACTACTTGTCAACCCCAAACTGATGGACAAACTGAAGTAGTAAATATAATATTATCTACTATGCTTAGGGCTGTTTTGAAGATTAGTAATAAAATGTGGGAAGAATGCTTGCCTCATACTTAATTTTCTTATAATCGTTCATTGCATTCTACAACTAAGATGTCCCCTTTTAAAATTGTCTATGGTTTGCTACCTCGTGCACCTGTTGATTTGTTGCCTCTTCCATCTTCGGAGAAGGTTAATTTTCATGCTAAACAACGTGCTGAATTGATTTTTAAAATGCATGAGTTAACTAAGGAAAACATTGAGCATATGAATGCTAAATATAAACTTGCTGGAGATAACGGAAGAAAACATGTTGTGTTTGCACCTGGAGATCTTGTTTGGTAACATTTACGAAAGGATAGATTTTCTGATTTGTGCAAATCAAAGCTAATGCCATGTGCTGATGGTCCTTTTAAGGTGTTAGAGAAAATAAACGATAATGCATATAAACTTGAGCTGCCTGCTAATTTTGGGATTAGTCCCACTTTTAACATTGTAGATTTGAAGCCTTATTTGGGTGAGGAAGATGAGTTTCCGTCGAAGACGACTCCATTTCAAGAAGGGGAGGATGATGAGGACATCAATACCATTGTTAGACCCATATCCCCTACTGCTACATATACTGGACCAATTACTAGAGCTCTTGCACGCCAATTAAATTATCAGGTACTTTCATTTCTTGGTAATATGTTGGTGCAACAGACCTGGGGCCTGTTGCCCTGACTGTGCACAGGCTCAAGATCAAGATTGAAGCATTAGAACAGGATGAACAAGAGGCCAAGAGACTCGAAGAACAATCCAGCAGATCGGGAGGATCCAAGACCAAGACAGAGGAGCCAGAGATTATCAAGAGGAAAGCCTCCCTTGCCAGGCAGGCGAGCCCGACAAGGGGCAAGGACACCCCCAGAAGGAGATGACCACGGCATCCCGGCAAGGCCTGCCGAGACACGCGGAGACCAGATTACCTCACCAACTACTCCACCATGATCTACGTCGTCGATTAGTGCGGTGTCAAGCCGCGGAGTGATTAAGTGGAAACCATTTGCCACATGGTGGCCACTTCCTACCAAGGAAACCCACTGATGACACCCATCCAATGATGTGTCAAGCGAGCAGGCATGGAGCTGGCAAGATAGCCCGGCAAGCCCTGTCGGGCAACCAACGACATGACACTAAGCGGCGCATTTAAATATGCATTGTCTGCCTGTAGAGTTAGGTATGATAGCACTATTTGCTATCATATCGGTGTCTAATGACTAATTTGCCACTATGGTGACCCATTAACCTATAAAAGGAGGCCCATGGCATCCGTAGAAGGATTTGGGCCTGCGAGGTTAGGAAGTTAGACTACTCGCACCCCCGTAGACACATAGTCGCTGCAGCCCTGAAGCAACCCCTGCCGGGCAAGTGTACTACGCACCACCACCACCTTTCCACCATTAATCCACCAAAGCAGGAGTAGGGTTTTACGCCTCACGACGGCCCAAACCTGGGTAAAACTGCCTGTGTGATCTCTGCCTCGCCGCCCTACGTTGGCCTGCTCTTTGTGCAACACGACTCCCCCTACTGAACCAGCAAGGGGCCGTTCTGGTCCCATAGGTGGCCGTGGTTTCTGACGACATCTTTGGCGCGCCAGGTAGGGAGTGCGCTTGCGCGAACCTGAAGGCGTACCCAACGCGTCATTTTCATCGCCATCGGCATATTCGACGGCGTCATCGACCATAGAACCCAAGAAGAAATCAGCTTCTTCGGATCATCCATCCACCTCGAAGGCTCCACTACCCGTGGCCTCCAATGTTGTGTTGGGCATGGAGACACACGAGGGTGCGGAAGCTGCTGGGGATGTGGTCGGAGCAGGTGGAACCGCCACCATTCCCCCTGCTGCCGGCGCGAGAGTAGGAGGTACCGGAGGAGAGCAACATAATCAACACCTCGATGGCCGCACTCCGCTCGTCGACGGGCACAACCACCGCCATCCGGCCGTCCTTGCCATAGGCTCTACTGCTATGCGTGCGCTTTCCCCTGGACGGTCGACCGAGCTGACTCGCCCAACAGAGATGATGACCCTCAAGCACCTCCATCTCACCACCCTGCTACCCGGGTGGTTGCACCGCAACAACGGGAGCGCAGTGCTCCCGCCGCTGCTCCATCAGGAGCCGAGCGACAGCGCGATCGACATTGTCATCGTCTATGCCAAGCACAACCTCGAAGGCTATGGCTTGGGCTTAGCTACTGCTGAGGTTTCTGCAGGATCGGAAGTATGTCTAGAGGGGGGTGATTAGACTACTTGACCAATTAAAAACTTATCCTTTTCCCAATTTTAGTCTTTGGCAGATTTTAGCTATCTTAGCACAAGTCAAGCAATCTTCACACAATTCAAGCAAGCATGCAAAGAGTATATGAGCAGCGGAAAGTAAAGCATGCAACTTGCAAGAAGGTAAAGGGAAGGGATTGGAGGATTCAAACGCAATTGGAGACACGGATGTTTTTGTCGTGGTTCTGATAGGTCGTGCTATCGTACATCCACGTTGATGGAGACTTCAACCCATGAAGGGTAACGGCTGCGCGAGTCCATGGAGGGCTCCACCCACAAAGGGTCCACGAAGAAGCAACCTTGTCTATCCCACCATGGTCATCACCCACGAAGGACTTGCCTCACTAGTGGTAGATCTTCACGAAGTAGGAGATCTCCTTGCCCTTACAAACTCCTTGGTTCAACTCCACAATCTTGTCGGAGGCTCCCAAGTGACACCTAGCCAATCTAGGAGACACCACTCTCCAAGAAGTAACAAATGGTGTGTTGATGATGAACTCCTTGCTCTTGTGCTTCAAATGATAGTCTCCCCAACACTCAACTCTCTCTCACAGGATTTGGATTTGGTGGGAAGAAGATTTGAGTGGAAAGCAACTTGGGGAAGGCTAGAGATCAAGATTCATATGGTAGGAATGGAATATCTTGGCCTCAACACATGAGTAGGTGGTTCTCTCTCAGAAATCTTAAGTTGGAAGTGTAGGTTCGTTCTGATGGCTCTCTCCACGAATGAAGAGGAGGTGGAGGGGTATAAATAGCCTCCACACAAAATCTAACCGTTACACACATTTTACCAATCTCGGTGGGACCGAATCAACAAACTCGGTCAGACCGATTTAGTAAACCTAGTGACCGTTAGGATTTTCGATGGGACCGATATGGTTAGGGTTAGGGCATAACATAATCTTGGTGAGACCGATTACGCAAACTCGGTGAGACCGATTTTGGTAATAAGCTAACCAGAGAGTTGGTCAGGTAAACTCGGTGGGACCGGTTCACTCATTTCGATGAGACCGAAATGTTACGAAAAGGAAACAGAGAGTTTAGATTGCAATCTTGGTGGGACAGATCGCTCATCTCGGTGAGACCGAAACGTTATGAAGGGAAACAGAGAGATTACAATCCCATCTCGGTGAGACCGAGATCCCTATCGGTGAGACCGATTTGCCTAGGGTTTGTCGCAGTGGCTATGACATCTGAACTCGGTGGCGCCGGGTAGAAAGAATTGGTGGGGCCGAGTTTGACTTTTTGTTTGGGTCATATGTGGATGTGAGAAAGTAGTTGAGGGTTTTTGGAGCATATCACTAAGCATTGTGGAGCAAGAAACTCATTAAACAACACCTCATCCCTCCTTGATAGTATTGGCTTTTCCTATAGACTCAATGTGATCTTGGATCACTAAAATATAAAATGTAGAGTCTTGAGCTTTTGAGCTTGAGCCAATCCTTTTATCCTTAGTATTTTGAGGGATCCACTTTCCTTATCCATGCCATGCCATTCATTGAGCTTTTGCTGAAATGTTCATCTTGGAATGTTGTTAGCTCAATGAGCTATATGTTGTTAGGAATTACCAAAACCACCTAGGGATAGTTGCACCTTCAATCTCCCCCTTTTTGTTAATTGATGACAACATATAGATCAAAGCTTCTACAAATAATAATAAGAGTGAAAAACATTGTCGCTTTGAGAAGTATGTGATAAGCAAGAGCTCCCCCTAAATTTGTGCATAGTTTAAGATTTGCTTTGGACTGCAAATGCACAAAGAGTTAGGCTCATGGGTTACCCTTCCATGTCACATACATCTTGGTGGAGCTATCAAAATAATAAATATTGAATACATGCACTCATCACCAAGCAAAGTGAATGATCAAATAGAGATAGATGGGATAATGTCATCCAACAAGCATAAATGTAGCATATGATCAAACACATGATCATCCAGGTATCACACAGACCTAAAGTATCTCAAACACGCAAATAAAGTTTAACCACCAAAGCAAGAGAGAACAACAAGCCAACTCTCTCTCTCTCGAAGCCTATGATCTATACATTTTTCTCCCCCTTTGGCAACAAGTTACCAAAAAGTTCCTAGAAAATGAATAGTACTATGTCGTCTCTTAGGCTTGGTCTTGATGTGGTGGTGTAGATATGACTCCAAGGACGAAAGCTTCAGTTGATGTGGATGGAGCTGGAGGTGTAGGTGCTGGAGCTGGTTGCACCGGAGCTGTAGGAGATGTAGCTGGTGCAGATGAAGTGGCTCTGGTGTCTGTCACTAGCACTGCAGCTAATCTCTGAGCTCTAGGAACTCTGGCAAATGCATCTGTGGTTGTCTTGCCCTTCCTCTCCTGTATATCATCCTGAAGCTACTCAACAATAGACTGGATCTCAGTTACCTTCACATCCAAGTCATGGAACTTCTCCTCCATGATCCTCTCCAGGCTCTCCTGGTTTTGAGTCAAGGTGGCCAGCCCTTTCTCAATCCTCAGAGTGGATGCAATCAAGTAGCCTAATTGATCTTGTTTGCTCTTTAAAAAGTACTGAGATGCCTCTTCCATTGTTGGCATCTTGGTAGCCTTCTCCGTCCTTGCTTTCTCCTTCTTTGCTTCAGCATGCACAAAAGATGGTTCATCTTCATCCATAACCACTTGGTTGTCCTCAAAATCTGGAAAGATAGGCATGTGATCCTTGTCCAATAGGTATGTTCATGTGCCCATCTTGGAGTTTATCAGCTCCTGGATTTGTGGGGCATACCCACAGCTTCTCTTCTGGTTAGGTGCTGTCCTCTTAATAGTCTCAACTATGAGGCTCATGACCTTGAACTTTTGAGGCACATCAAATATGTGTAGCAGATTGATAGCATGGCCTCTGATCATGTTGTGATCACCCGACATGGGCAAGAGTGTGTGTCTAAGGATACAGTTGATGGTTGGCAGTCCTGACAGAAGGAAATGTACAGATCAAAACTTGTGAGTTTCAAGAGCTTTATCTGGGATCTCCTTGTACATGTGTGCCATAGAATTGTGATCCTTCTTCTTCTTGGCATAGACATCCAAGTCATCTTCTTTCTCCTTTGGTGCATTTATCAGATTTTCCCATTCTTCAATTGTAGACTGGTACCTTGTACCTTCACACATCCATACTATCCTGCCATCTGGATAGAAGTGTGCTGTGGAGTAGAATTGCATTATGAGCTCATCATTCCACTTTATGAACTTCTGTCCAACAAAGTCTGCAACTCCACAAGCACTGAAACTGTCATACACACCAGGATAGTGTTCCTCATTCTCCTTGATGTATTTCCAATCCACCCACCTCATGTCACAAACTATAGGCTTCTTCTCCAGCAGCACAGTCTTATAGAAATCCTGCTGTTCCTTAGTATGGAACCTGTAGTCAACAGTAGTCCTTCTCCTGATAGCATAAGGATCAGACAATCTCCACTGTCTGAGTCCTGCATCCTTCCTCATCTTCATGTTCTCGGCCATAGGATGAGCATCCTTATGGTCTGGAATCTTTGGCTTCAACTTCCTCAAGATATGCTCTGCATCTTCTTCTTCTTCAGCAACAGCTTCAGGCACTGGGGCGTTGTTCTTTTCAGCAGTAGATATGTTCCTGGTATTCCTCTTAGGTGCAGTCTTGGGCTTGGAGGCAGCTTTGGGTGCTTCTTTAGGCTTTGATGATGCAGCCCCTGACCTAATAGCATCACCCATAAGCTTTTGAGCCTTGGGTGCTGGTGCAGCAGGCTCTTCTTCCTCTTCCTCTTCCATCATGGAAGGCTGTCCAACAACTCTGGCCATGGTCTTCTTGACCCTTTCCTTCCTCTTCTTCCCTTCTATAGTAGCCTCTTTGGGATCAAATGTCTCTGGTACTTGAGTAGAGGCTCTGGCTTTTGACATGGGAGTTCTCTTTGCAGGCACTTTGGTCTTCATACCAGGCTTAGTGGTTGCAGCTCTGCCATATTCCTTTTTGAGCACTTTCTTCTTGGAAGTGGCCTCATCCTCAACTGCCACATAGTCTTCATCCTCAGATTCTGAGGTTTTCTTCTTTCTGGCCCTGGTGGCAGCTTTGGGCAAGTTGCTTGGGGTGCTCCTGCTGCCATCATCTGAGGTGCTAGAGGGACTAGTGCCCTCACTCATGTGAATATGCTCCTCTGACTGGTTCTGGCTGTCACTTTGATCAGACATATTGAAAATACTGATTGCATACCTTGTGAATAGATATAGATGAGATAGAGTGGATGAGCATCAAAAAATGCAGAGGTTTTTGCAAAAGAATGATTCAAAAACTTAGTTTTAGTTTTCCACAGAAAGCATTTCGGATCAACCTATTTGGAAACTCGATGATACCGAAGCAGCTTTTGGGACCTAAACTAGTGATCTCGGTCAGACCGGGTCACAGTTTGGTGGCACCGAGACTGCTAGGGTTTCACAAAGTCCTGAACTCGGTCACACCGGTTTGCAATTCTCAGTCAGACCAAGAATGACTTGTGCAATGGCCTTAGCCGAATCGGTGGAACCGAGTTCTACAACTCGGTGGGTCCGAGATGTTTTCGGCGGAAACCTAACCCTAAATTTCCAATTCACTTCTAATCTATGGATTGTTTTGACTGGATAGAATCATTTCAATCGTGGCAAGAATCATGATGAACACAATGTGCTATGAATCGGATGGGGATAGCACTGTGATCGAGTCCATACCCTAGCTTGGCGATGAACTCGCTACAGCGGCATAGGTAGGGTTGAATTCCATTAACGGCGGCGAAGACTAGCGACTGGAGGCGGCTGGCGATGAGGAGTATGATCTGGAGACCCAGGTGGCAGAGCAAGCTATGCGCGGGCGAAGGGGTTTGGACAAAGTTTCCAATTTTTTGCCCGTGAGTATATATAGCCCGACCCTGTCGGTGTGACCGAGTGGAACAACTCGGTGGCACCGAGATGCATAATTGTTGACATTTACAGCAACTCGGTGTTACCAAAATGTTCAAATCGGTTGCATCGAGATTAAAACCTAGATCGACTTAGTGATCTCCATATGACCTAAATGGAAGAATCGGTCAGACCGAAACGCACAAAGAAGTTTTGGAAGTTTAAGTCTATGACAAATCGGGGACTCCGAGTACTCCTCACATAGAGTGGTTCGAATCTGACTTGATCAAATTTTGTGATGTAGCATGAATAGAGTTTGAGACAAGAAAAGCACAGATAGCTCGAGAGGGTTCTTAGGCATTCTTGTTCATCCACTTGGCAAAAGAAAAAGAAATCAATCAATCAAAGGAACAAGTGGATGTCCTCGAATGAGTTAAATATGCAACCAACATGCTCACGCAATAAAATGGCAAATGAAATATGTGGCAAAGCATGCACAACCAATTCGAGCATCTATCAAACAATTGGCGATGACTAGGTCATCTATATATGAGTATATTGACTTAGGAGTCAAATGAGAACATTTGATCATAGGTCATACTCATCGTTTAAGCTCAAGTGGGGTTACCACTTCTACATAATGCATTGATGTGTTCACATCATTAGAGTTGCTTTGACTCAATTCTTAGAGTTAAGCTCCCCCTAGATGTGAGATCCCCCCTTAGAGGGATGAACTAACCTTCGGTTTTGTCGATGATGACTTCATGTAGGTGTTGAAGATGTGGATGCTCAATGTTGATGAAGATCATTTGGAGCAATCCTTTGGAGTGTCTTGCACTTTCAATACCTACCCGGGTTAGTCCCACAAGGAACAAACAAGGATATCCATAGACATAGAGTGATGCACACACAATATAATGTCCATGAATGCATTAGGTTACCTTGTCCCTTGTCTTACCAACAAGAGGGTTTGTGACTCCTTGAACTAGTGCAAGATGTGGAAGTTGATTGCACTTGTTGTTGCCAAAATGATATGAGTGAAGTATGTTGGAGGAGTCACCCTCAAGAACTCTCTAGTTCTTCTTCTTTGGAATCCACATCATCTTGATGGGAATCCTCGGAGTTGTAGTCGTACTTGATGAAGTAGAACTTGACGTTGTCTTGGGAACCCACTTGACCAAGGCCTTAGGAGCTTCTTCAAATGCAGCAATCTCCTCTTGAAGCTTGTCCTTGCCTTTTTGCTTGTGGTCTTGTGGTGGAAGATCATCTTGAGCTTGTGTCCCCTTGAAGGAAGTAGGATCATACTTCTCTTGTTGGGGAAAAAACTTCGTCTTGGGATATTGATCTTCTTCCCACTCAACTCCATTGGCATTGAACTTTTGTTCAAAACCAAAACCTTGGTTCTTCCGGTGCCTTCCTTGCTTGCGTACAATTTCCTCAAATTGCTTACTCCTGGCAAGGCTCTTGTAAACACCTTTCTCTATAATTCCCTTCAATAAGCTATTTTCTTGCTCAAGTGTAACTTGGCCAAGAGAATCATTAGTGGAATCAAGAGAACTACTAGAAGCAACAATATTGGATTTAGCATGGTTATTGTTACTACTAGAGGAAGAATCTTTCTTGTTCTTGTTAATGGACTTGACTTGAGGCATGTAAGTTGATAAGAGTAAAAGCTATGCAATGTAAGAAGAACTTTTCTTACGGAGATCATCATTGATTGCCTTTCAGAACTCATGCTCTTGCTCAAGGTTGAGCTTTTCAAAGCGTAACTTCTCATGAGCACTTAAAAGTTCTCGATGATATTCTAAGATAGTTTCATGAGCTAACTTAAGAGTGTTTAGTTCTTTAGTTATAAGCTCAATCTTCTACTTATCATTGTCATTCATTTTATCTTGATTAACATGATTAATTGACATTTCATCATAGTTTTCATCACTAGAGTTGTCAACAAGTAAATAATCATCACCTAACAAGTCATCTTCATCACTATTGAAATCAACATACTCGGGGTGTGTTACCTTAGGGCCTTAATCCATGAAGCATCTTCCAAGTCCTTCATTTGGTGAATCAAATATGTCGTAGGAGTTGGTTGACACAAGCGCTAGACCGGCAACACCTTCATCTTGAGTATGTTCAGAGTCGGAGTGATAGCTTCTCTCGGAGTGATTGTCAGAGTCGGAGCCGGATACCCATTTACGAACATGAGCTTGATGTCTTTCTTTTGTGTAGCTCCTTGATGACTTGTCCTTCCTTTCCAAATCCTTGCTTCTCCGGGATGTTCTTCATTCATAACGATCATCTCTACTCCTTCTCTCTCTTGGTGGTGATTCTTCTCTTCTACTTCTCCTCTTGGGTGATTCTTCTCTTCTTTTGTGGGGTGCCGTACAATCATTGGAATAGTGTCCGGGTCTCCCACAATTGTAGCAATTGCGCTCTCGACTAGAAGATCTTTTGTCATTGTAGGACCTTGACTTAGAGATTCTCTCTTTGCTTCTACTCTTGTAGAATTTGTTGAAGTTCTTCACCATTAAGCTCAATTCTTCATTGAAGGTTTGTTTCTCACTTGATGATGTAGGGGCTTCACATGAGGCTTTGTAAGCACCACTTGACTTGTTGTGAAGTTCCTCCTTATCCTTGAGTGACATCTCATGAGCAACGATTCTTCCAATGACCTCCATTGGCTTGAGATTCTTGTAATTGGGCATCATTTGGATCAATGTGCACATGGTATCATATTTTCCATCCAATGCTCTTAGGATCTTCTTGATGATGAATTTGTCGGTCATCTCTTCACTTCCTAAGCCCGCAATCTCATTTGTGATATGAGCAAGCCTAGAGTACATTTCAGCAACACCTTCACCATCCTTCATTTTGAACTTGTCAAGTTGACTTTGGAGCACATCCAATTTGGATTCCTTGACGGAGTCGGTACCTTCATGCATATCAATCAAAGTATCCCAAATTTCCTTTGCATTCTTCCGGGCATAATCCGTTGAAGAGGATATCACAAGCTTGAGCATTGTATTGCAGCATCTTCAACTCATCCACGCTAGCTTCACAGTTCGGTTCTCTCCCATCAAAGAATTCACCTTGCAAGCCAATACACACAATATCCCAAACGGCGGGGTTATGTACGAGAATATGCATTTCCATCTTATGCTTCCAACTAGCAAAATTCGTACCATCAAAGTAAGGACCTCTATGGTGATAATTTCCCTCGCTAGACGCCATACTCTCCTAGGTAGTGAAACCAAGGCTATGACCACCAAAAGCTATGGAAATCAAAGCAAATGGAGACCAAAGCTCTGATACCACTTGTAGGATCGGAAGTATGTCTAGAGGGGGGTGATTAGACTACTTGACCAATTAAAAACTTATCCTTTTCCCTATTTTAGTCTTTGGCAGATTTTAGCTATCTTAGCACAAGTCAAGCAATCTTCACACAATTCAAGCAAGCATGCAAAGAGAATATGAGCAGCGTAAAGTAAAGCATGCAACTTGCAAGAATGTAAAGGGAAGGGATTGGAGGATTCAAACGCAATTGGAGACATGGATGTTTTTGTCGTGGTTCCGATAGGTGGTGCTATCGTACATCCACGTTGATGGAGACTTCAACCGACGAAGGGTAACGGCTGCGCGAGTCCATGGAGGGCTCCACCCACGAAGGGTCCACGAAGAAGCAACCTTGTCTATCCCATCATGGCCGTTGCCCATGAAGGACTTGCCTCACTAGCGGTAGATCTTCACGAAGTAGGCAATCTCCTTGCCCTTACAAACTCCTTGGTTCAACTCCACAATCTTGTTGGAGGCTCCCAAGTGACACCTAGCCAATCTAGGAGACACCACTCTCCAAGAAGTAACAACTGGTGTGTTGATGATGAACTCCTTTCTCTTGTGCTTCAAATGATAGTCTCCCCAACACTCAACTCTCTCTCACAGGATTTGGATTTGGTGGAAAGAAGATTTGAGTGGAAAGCAACTTGGGGATGGCTAGAGATCAAGATTCATATGGTAGGAATGGAATATCTTGGCCTCAACACATGAGTAGATGGTTCTCTCTCAGAAATCTTAAGTTGGAAGTGTAGGTTTGTTCTGATGGCTCTCTCCACGAATGAAGAGGAGGTGGAGGGGTATAAATAGCCTCCACACAAAATCTAACCGTAACACACAATTTACCAATCTCGGTGGGATCGAATCAATAAACTCGGTCAGACCGATTTAGTAAACCTAGAGACAGTTAGGATTTTCGGTGGGACCGACATGCAACTCGGTAGGACCGATATGGTTAGGGTTAGGGCATAACATAATCTCGGTGAGACCGATTACACAAACTCGGTGAGACCGATTTTGGTAATAAGCTAACCAGAGAGTTGGTCAGGTAAACTCGGTGGGACCGGTTCGCTCATTTCGGTGAGACCGAAATGTTACGAAAAGGAAACAGAGAGTTTACATTGCAATCCCGGTGGGACCGATTGCTCATCTCGGTGAGACCGAAACGTTATGAAGGGAAACAAAGATATTACAATCCCATCTCGTTGAGAGTGAGATCCCTATCGGTGAGACCGATTTGCCTAGGGTTTGTGGCGGTGGCTATGACATCTGAACTCGGCGGCGCCGGGTAGAAAGAATCGGTGGGGCCGAGTTTGACTTTTGGTTTGGGTCATATGTGGATATGAGAAAGTAGTTGAGGGTTTTTGGAGCATATCACTAAGCACTGTGGAGCAAGAAACTCATTAAACAACACCTCATCCCTCCTTGATAGTATTGGCTTTTCCTATAGACTCATTGTGATCTTGGATCACTAAAATATAAAATGTAGAGTCTTGAGCTTTTGAGCTTGAGCCAATCCTTTTATCCTTAGTATTTTGAGGGATCCACTTTCCTTATCCATGCCATTCATTGAGCTTTTCCTGAAATGTTCATCTTGGAATGATGTTAGCTCAATGAGCTATATGTTGTTAGGAATTACCAAAACCACCTAGGGATAGTTGCACCTTCAGTTTCCATCGGCGACCGAGCAGATGGATGAATGGCATTACACCATCCAGAGTCTGCTCGGTTTCGCTGAAGCCGAGGGCTTACGACAAGCTGCCCCACCGCAGCCTCGCCAAGCAACGTCAACAGCCCACGTTCTTGCCCGTACTGTGACAGCCTGGATTTTGCCTTCTCTCTCTTTTCGGACTTGCCTTCTCTCTCTCTCCGGACTTGGTTTTTATCGAGGTTTTTGCCCTGATTTGAATTGGAGTTTGAATCATTTCAAATGGACTTGGCACTTGGGCATATCCTTGACCTTCACCCAAGTGACCTATCTTATTTATTCCTCTAATCAAACCTCAAAATAATCAAACAAATATTTTTCATAAAAGAAAAATATTCATTTCTCTCTCTGAAACTCATTTCTTGCTGAGAAAAAACTGAGATAAATCCTAAATATTCTTAGAACCATGGCACACCTTCCCATGTAAAAATATTTCATCACTTTTTGCAATATTTTTGCTATAGAAAATCTTTTCACTTCTGGACCAGAAATGCACTTTGTATAGCAAGTACATTTTTCCTTGAGCTTTTAGCCTTGATCTTTCTTGAGCTTAAACACCCTCCTAAGAAACCCTAAACCCATGAGATCAGCCCTAATGACCTTCTAGAAGGTGGCCAAACTTGGAGGCCAAGTTTCTGGACAGAAACTTGACAGCTTAGTGAAGTTAAATCTGGTCGGCCTAGGCATGAACCATCAACTCCCCTAGACTAAACACTGCACGGTCGAGCACGTAGACAAGGTTTGGCCGCTCCTGGGCGTTGTTTTGACCATGCCAGCTTGGTGACCGCGCATGGACATGGCGCCTTGCATGCGTCTCGGTGCGCTTTGGCTGGCGCCTTGCACTCTGTTTCGCGCGTGCTCGATCCAGCGCTTGCCTCCGACTGCCACACTGCGCCACAAGCCTCGACCCATCACCATTGACCGCTCCTTGGCGCTCGCCGACACCAGAGCCGCCGCAGCAAGCACGGGCACGTCGCGGCCAAAAGGACATAGTGCGCGCATGCACTTGTCCGCTTCTCAAACTGCCTCCTATGATTGTCCGCGAGCGTTGGCAAGCTTCTGCATTGACGCTGAGTGTTTGCCCCCTCTTGTTGGAGCTTCTCATTGCTGTTTGCCACGTGTCCAGAGAGCTGCGGCAGTGACACGTCCCCCCCTCCATTCTGGCTATATATAGCGCCCCCCCTCGATTCCTAGCCACACACCACCCCACACCACCTCCACGAACACGTAGACGAGCAGAAGCCCGGTCGGACAAGCCTCTGGCCGTCGCCCCGAATAGACGACTCCGGTGATCCCCGCAGTCCAGCCACCATGGTCCGGTGCCTCTCAAGCTCAAGCAGCTACTTCTGCGAGGCATTGGGGGTCTGCTCGTGCTGCATGGACACCGCTGAGCCCTCAAAGCCGCCTCTAGCCGTCGTCTTCAACCTCTCTGGTGAATCTCGTCCGCCACCAAAGCTTGCAAGCTCAACTGTGACCAGCTCCGTCCACCTCTCGCCAAGTCATGGGTACGGGGAGGTGCGCCTAGAGCCCCACTTCAATCCTATCCCTCTAGCCTAGCCCCAAACCCCCTCGTCGCCGGCGTGAGCTCCGGCGAAGCCCCGCCTCCCTCTCATCTTGCCCTCTCTCTCTCTCCTGACGCGCAGGACCCACCTGTCGGTCTCACCACTCGCCCCCTAAGCGGTATGAGTGGAGGCGTATTTCTGTTGTACGCTTTCGACA
>NC_041393.1:288166500-288188406 GCF_002162155.2 Triticum dicoccoides | reverse complement strand
GGAATTTCTGTTTAATTCAAATTTATTTACAAATTTGACCAAACTTTGACCAGCCACCATTTCTAAACCACGACTCCAAATGATTTGATTCTTTTTGCATTGTCTTTGTTAAGGAAATCTCTAGCAGCACACCAGAAGGTGGATTTTTCCTTGCTGTCTAGAATTTCTGGTGATTTTCAGAATGTGTTTTGATAATTCTTTTTGTGGTTTAAATTATTTTTTCAGAAGGAGAAGCTTGTCTTGAAGCAAACCAAGAGGGGTGTGATCCACCTCTACACTAAGGCAAGCCAAACCAGCATTTGGACGGTCTTATTTCAATATCTATTATTTTCTACTTGAATATGAGTTATTATTTGCTTTTAAAATTTAATAAATAACTTTGCTTAATTTATATTTACTTTACCATGCTTGATATGCTTGTTTTAGCTACTGGTTGAATGCATGAGCTTGTTTGGCTAAGTAGAGAAATATTTTGCATTATGAATATTGCTATGGAAAATAATCAGAGATATTTTACTAGTGATAGTTTGATTTAAATAAAGAACTAAGAAAAACATTGCTTGGTTATAAAAATGAGTTATAACCAAAGAAGTTTTGATTCTAAGTATTGCAAGATGCATATTTGTTAAGTTTGATCCATGAATACGAGTTGTTTGCTTTGCATGATGAGTAGTTGCATGATTCTTTTTGGGTATATCATGTTGATGATAAAAAGTTTTATCAAAGCTAAACTTGATTAAGTTCAACTTGAATATGATGTTCATCACATCATGGTGCCACTGAATTGGGTTTTTAATTCAGTGCGACCAATTTACCTTATGGGAAGGTCTTGATTCGGTGCTTTGTTGTGGCTCTCACCGGTGCCTCCCGTGAGGGAAGGTTATGGGCGTGCATACCCTGGCCTGGTAGGCAGACATAACCTTGTGTGCTCCTTTTTGTTTTTATGGTACCTTGTCCCTGTTTGGGACCGTTTTGCGACGACAGTGGCCATTGGTGTCTTTGGTAGGCACGGGGCCACCCAAGACCTAGCCTTGAGGGGGAGTTGGTCGGAGTGGCTGGGGAGAGTGCATGACAAAGGGAGGGTTTCGTCAGAATGCTTGGGTCCACCCGAATGGGAATGTGAGGCCAGGTATTCCGTAGTATGGGTAAAGTGCGCTACCTCTGTAGAGTGTAATTATCTATCGTTAGCCGCGTCCTCGGTTATGGGCATAACTCAGAAATAAGTCACACCATGGATCAACTTTTCTAATAAAATCTTGCAAACTAAGTGAGTACTGTGATACATTGGTTTGTGGTGTTCATGAGTGATTGATTTCAGGTGTGACGCGGATATGGTCACCGTTTGGTTACGAGGTAACCGTCTGGTAAGCGAGTCCATGGGACTCATTGCATGAAATGTTTGTTTTCCTTCGGTAGTAGTTTTGCATTGAATTAATCCGCTTAAATATCATGATATTGTTTGTCATCATGCTTATGTTTGTTGTGAGCTTGCAAGTACATTCAATGTACTGACCTAGCGTGTGATGCCAGCTTTCAGGCAAGTCAGTTCGCATCGGAGCGCATCTCGTGTCTAGGTCATGTTCACGTTGGTGTCCCTGTGCTATGGAGTTCCAGTAGGTCATTCTTCAGCTGTCGTGTAACTCGTGTGATCGAGGCCCTGTCATGTTCATAAAATAATGTACATACTGTCCAGCAGCACCATGTGTGCCGCTTGGCCTCGAATCTCGATGTAATATCAGACCTATGTAATCTGCTTGCATCAATAAAGCGGTTGTTTCTGTACCATGTTGTTGTGTATTGCCAGAAGACTTGATCTCTGGGCTGATAATGCAAGGTAAACTGGTCGCTTTGAGCCGGGTTGCTACACATACAGAGGGAGCCGTCCCTACGGTGCAGTTCCCACGGCGGCAGCCAGCACGGGCGTGACCAAATCAAGACCCCGACAACGTCTCGATGGCCTTTTCTGATCCTCGAGCATGTCCAAGCCAATGGCGAACCCTAGAAGATAGGCGAAGAGGAGACATGTGCGTCCTCGAGCAACACCATGATAACCTCCTTCAAGCCGACGGGCGCAACGACCCCGACATCGATGAGCCCACTCTCGGTGTTGACGGGCCCCTGCCCTTCAAGGTTGGTTGCCCTACCTTCACCCATAAGCTGCGACAAATCTGTTGGCCGTCCGTTCGCACCTTCAAGCCAGAGATATCAGAGAAGTACGATGGGAGGCTGAACCCGGCAGAGTTCCTGAGCATCTATACTATCGCTGTAAAGGCTGTCGGGGGGAGGGATGAGAAGTTATTCGCCAACTACTTGCCGTTGGCCCTCAAATCCAACATGAGGTCTTGGCTGATGCACCTGCCGGAGAACTCTTTTTCGTCACGGGTAGACCTATGCCACGAGTTCATTAGCGCTTTCACTGGTGGCCATCAGGAGCCGGGACGTCCCAGCGATCTGCAGCTTCTGCAGCAGAAGGAAGGAGAAACCCTCTGTAAGTATTTACAGAGATGCAGCAAAGTTCATAGAAACATTCCAAATATCCATCCGACTGTTGTGATAGCCGCCTTCCAGTCCAATGTGCACAGCCGTTGGATCCATTCTAAGATGAACATGTGGTTGCCCAAGACTTTGAAGGAACTGTGCGCCCTAGTGGATAAGTGTTCATGGATGGAGGAAGGAAGGAAGCTTCTCGGAGAGGAAGATTGCATAGACGTTGATTCAGAGGATGATGATGAGTCCACCAGTCAGAAAAAGGTTAAGAAGCATAGTAAGAAGCGGAGGGATAAGGCAGTGTTGACTGTTGAAGGGTCGGGCACCCCAAGTACCGGCAAGATTGCCAATGCTGAGGCCCTGGCAAGGAGGTTGCCGTGTGCACCGATTGCCGGGAAGATGCAACTGCTGAGAAGGCCGGCAAGGGCGATGGGCCGTACTGCAAGATCCGCCGGACCAAGGGCCACGACCTTCAAAAATGTTATCAGGTTGAGCAATTGGTCAAGAGACAGAGAGTAGAATATGAGAAGCGTGATAAGGAAAATTGTTAGAATGTCGCTAGCGGTAAGGGACGATGTGATGGAGCAAATTGCCCCGGCAAGCCCTTTAAGAATAAAGGAAAACCTGCTAGAGACCAAGAGAAGGAAGTCTGTGATGATGAGAGTGATAAAGCGGATGAAGAGGAAACTAGTGAGAAAGGGTTTTAGAAGGCCACAGATGCCCTGTGCATTGATGGGGGTGCATCTTTGCACTCAAGCGGTGGGCATAAAAAGTGAATGCCATGGAACCGGCGCCGGAGGCCCGAAAGCCGCTCAAATGGCCCCGTACGCCTATCATCTTTGACGAAGAGGACCATCCCAGCCGCACACCTGCGGTAGGATGCTTCCCTTTGTTGGTTTCTCCAACATTTCGCAACCTCAAGGTCACAAAGATGTTGGTGGATGGTGGGGCTGGACTGAATCTGATCTCCCCGGCAGTTATCGGCAAGCTTCAGACAATAGTGGAAGAACTAGAAGTTACAGGAACGTTTCAAGGAGTCAACCCCGGCAGGAGTCATCCTAAGGGGAAGATTACATTGCTGGTAACATTTGGGCGATAACTTAATTAGCGCAATAAGAAGATTTTGTTTGACGAAGTTGATCCCCCCCTTGGCTAAATTCATGGCGGCATCCCACTATGCCTATAACACCCTGAAGATGCCTGGGCCACTGGGAGTCCTCACCATCCCGTCAGATGAGAAAGATGCCATCATTTGTGTGGACAATATGTACTCGGACGCGATCGCGGCAGAGGTAGCAACGGTAGCAGTTCCTTCCAAGGAAAGCAAAGGGAAGAAACATGATTATAGGACCTCCGGCAAAGAGTCCAGGAAGCGTACCCCCTTCGAGTGCACGACACTCGTTGACGACGTGCTGGAGTGCTCCAATAGCAAGAGATCCAAGGTCGCTGCTCCACAAGTGAAAAAGGTCCTGGCAAGGCTGGCTGGCGTTGATGGTACTTTCACCATCAGTGCCACCCTCGATGACAAATAGGAAAGTGCGCTTGTCGCCTTCCTGCGGGCGAATATCGATGTTTTCTTAGCAACCATCTGATATCCCCAATGCTCCCAGAGGGTAATCGAGCACCACCTTGCTGTCTGCCCACACGCCAGACCTGCTAAGCAGAAAGTTCAGAAGTAGTCCTTGGAGAGGCAACATTTTATTGTGGAAGAGATCAAGAAGCTTGAGGCAACTGGTTTGGTCAGAGGAGTGCTACATCCCACTTGGCTAGCAAACCCAGTGGTGGTCTAGAAGGCAAACATGAAGTGGAGGTTGTGCATCGATTTCACAGATCTCAACAATGCTTGCCGGAAGGACCCGTTTCCCTTGCCGCTTATTGATCTGATAGTGGATTCCACCTCAGGTTGTGACTTGCTCTCGTTTCTGGACGCCTATTCTGGATACCACCAGATCTTCATGTCCAAGGAAGACGAAGAGAAGACATCATTCATCACTCCATGTGGTATGTACTGCTTTGTCCGCATGCCATTCAGATTAAAGAGTACCGGATCTACCTTTGCAAGGGTAGTCCAGATTGGTCTTGAACCTCAGCTGCACAGAAACATTGAGGCTTATATGGATGAAATTGTGGTCAAAACCAAGGACAGAGCAACTCTCATTCAGGATTTGGAGGATACGTTTGCAAATCTGCACAAGATCAACTTGAAGCTAAATCCATACAAGTGTGTGTTTGGCGTCCCCTCTCGCAAGGTACTTGGATACTTTGTGTCCCATAGGGGGATAGAAGCCAATCCCGACAAGATCAAGGCCATTGAGCATATTTAAGCGCCATGGATAGTCAAAGATGTGAAGCGCCTCACGGGATGTGTTGCCGTGCTAAGAAGATTCATCTCCAAGTGTGCCGAGCGTGCCCTTCCGTTCTTCAAGATTTTGAAGAAGGAAGGTCCCATGAAGTGGACCCCTGAAGCAGAAATAGCTTTGCAAGAGTTGAAGACCTATCTGTCCTTTGTGCCTACCGTGGTTGCACCCAAACCCCAGGATCCATTGTTGCTATACTTAGTGGCAACCAACCAAGTGGTCAGTGTAGCCTTAGTAACACAATGAGAAGTGGATGAGAAAGAGAGTGAGCAGAGGCCGGCATGGCTAGATAAGGATCACAACCAGCATCAAGCATGACAACGATGACAACCCCAAGGACGTGTCAAGGAAGAAAGTGGTGCAGTGCCCAGTGTACTTCATCAGCTCCTTGTTACAAGAGTCTAGGTAGAGGTACTCTGGCATGCAAAAGTTGATCTTTGGCCTCATCGTGGCATCAAGGAAACTGCGCCACTACTTCCAAGCCCATGAGATCACGGTTGTTTCTCGTTTCCCGTTGCAGCGGATATTCCAAAACCCAGAGGCTACCGGCAGAATACTGGATTGGGCTTTGGAGCTATCTAGCTTTGGTTTCAAGTGTGAGAGCACCTCAATTGTCCAGAGTAGGGTGTTGGCATAGTTTATTGAGGAATGGACACCACCCCTGATGTGGAAGTGACAGAGACAGATATCCCCAACAAAGAATCACCCCAAGAATGGATTATGTATTTTGATGGTGCTTTTTCCCTGCAAGGCGCGGGGTCTAGCGTGCTTCTTGTCTCCCCCTCCCGGGAGCACTTGAAGTACGTCATCCAGATGCATTTTATTCGGGAAGAAGCGACCAACAATACAGCAGAGTATTAAGGGCTCCTTGTCGGACTCAGGATTGCAGCAGAATTGGGAATTAAGAAGCTGATCATTCGAGGAGATTCACAGTTGGTGGTTAGACATGTTAATAAGGATTATCAAAGTCCATTGATGGAGGCATGCATCAAGGAAGTGAGAAGATTGGAGGAGCACTTTGACGGATTACAAACAGAGCATGTCCCCCATGCGGAAAACAACATAGCTGATCATCTGTCAAAGTGTGCTGCAAAGAAGCTTCCTGTGGAACCAATGACTTTTGTTGTCCATCTTACTCAGTCCTCCGTATCCCCAACAACAATGGCCTCGAAGAGGAGAAAGTTGGACACCGAAAAGCCTCTCCCGGTAGAGCCATCCGCTCCAGGCAGAGACCCTGCCGGAAACAACTCCTCGCACTCTGCTGGACCACCCTCTCTAGCCTAGTCCATGAACCCCGCGTACGAGGCTAGTGCTCCCGTAGCAGAGGAGGTGCCGCTAGTCCTTGTTGCTGAGCCACAGGCTCCAACTTTGGCAAGCAACATTATCGACTTCCTCCAAACCGGAGAGCTTTCCGGTGATCAAGACGAAGCTAAAAAAGTAGCCCGAAGGGCCAGTATGTATCAGTTTGTCGATGACACTCTGTATAGAAGGAGGCCCAACGGTGTGAAATTCAAGTGTGTCTTCCTAGAAGAAGGAAAGGGACTGGTGGCTGAGATACACAAAGGAGTGTGTGGCTCCCACATTGGATCAAGGGCGTTAGTTGGGAAAGCATTCTGGCAAGGATTCTATTGGCCCACAGCCCTCCAACATGCGGTCAAGCTAGTCACTAAGTGTGAAGCCTGTCAGTTCCATTCCAAGAAAACCCACCTGCCTGCCCAAGTGCTTCAGAAAATCCCTCTATCATGGCCATTTTCGGTCTGGGGGCTCGACATCCTCGGCCCTTCCCCCGAGCAATCGGGGGCTTTGAATTCTTGTTCCTTGCTATCAACAAGTTTACAAAGTGGTCGGAAGTGACTGCCATGAGAAAGGTGACTGCTCCGTCAGATATCAAGTTCTTGAAAGATCTGGTGTGTTGTTTTGGAGTTCCGGCAAGGATCATCACCGATATTGGCACCTAGTTCGTGAGATGCGCCTTCATGCAATATGTTCATATCCTCGGATGCAAGATCTCATTCGCCGCTGTGGCACACCCCTGGAGCAATGGAAAAGTTGAGAGGGCGAACACTGAAGTGCTACATGGACTCAAGACAAGAACCTTTGATACGCTGCAGAAGCATGACAGGCGGTAGATCGAGGAGCTGTCGGTAGTTCTCTGGTCCCTCAGAACGACACCAAACCGAGCTACCGGGCAGATTCCCTTCTCCTTGGTATACGGGGCAGAAGTAGTTATCCCCATGATACTCATTTACGGGTCGCCTCGAGTACTTGCTTACGACGAAATCGTGCAAGATCAGCACCGGCGTGACGATGCTGTGCTACTCAAGGAGAACCGTCTCCGGGCTGCTACGCATGTTGCACTCTATCAGCAAGTCCTACATCGCTATCACAGTCGCATGGTTCATGCTCGGTGTTTTGAGGAAGGTAACCTTGTCCTTAGGCGCGTTCAGTCCGCTAAGGGTACACACAAGTTGTCACCAAAGTGGGAAGGCCCTTACCAGGTAGTACGAGTCACTAGACCTGGCACAGTCCGGTTGGAGACCGGAGATGGCATGCTATTGCAAAAGTCATGGAATATTGAGCATCTCTGCAAGTTCTACCCGTAAGGCATGAGGCTGCCAGGCCCTGCCCGGCAGCCACCCATTTATACAGGCCTTGCTTCAATTGCATGTAACCCCTTGTACAAAGCCGTGGCGATGACCCTGTGCAAGACAAAATAAAGAAGCTCTATAGGGGGACCCCCAACCTAGATTGCATGCAGATCACTGCATAATCATTTCCATGAGCATTTCCATGAGCATCTGCATATGCATATAGATATGATTGCATCCTTCATTAATTCTCATCTACATGAAGCTGTAGGTTCTAACTATGGACTTGACTTCGACAAGGGGATGAGAAGATTGCCCGGCATTGCGATCCCGACAAGCCAAACAGATGAGTTCTACCTCTTGTCCGTTCGTGTTCTGTAAGCTATAACTTATGCATTTGAAAACCTCGCCACTCCTTCTAGACTTAGGTGCTCCCATTCCTGACTTGAACGTTGCTTCGATCAGGGTGGTCATAGTTGCCTTTGATAAAAGGAAGTTGGCAGGGGACTGGTCCCTCTGTTTGTAACCCGGCAGATAAGGTTCTTCAGCAGACAAAAAGGGGGGCCGGCAAGATAGCCTGCTGGGACAAACTCGTTTATTTACACTAAAGAGGCATCTCGCCTCTGCATGGACATATACATGCATGTGTTCCCGGCAAGGTTCATCTTTTTCATTAACATGCTGATACAAGTACAAGCATTACAGAATACAAGCATGGACATGAGAGATTACATTATTTGAATTTTAGTTTGGAAAGTGCCTACGGATTTAAGATTGAAAAATATAAGTGCCTCGCAATCACCTTTCTTGTCCCTCTCCTCCCAGGCATGGCCGGTGAAGGCAAAGAGGACGAGATAGCGATGCCAGGGAACGCGTTGATCGAGAGCACGGCGGAGGCGACCTGTCGACCACCGCCACCAGGGCCAGCAGGCCGCGACAGGGCTAACAGAACTGTAGCCTGAGAGAAAGCCTGCTGGGGCCTAGCTGGAAGACTGCTGGAGGATCCTGGGAGCACCATACCAACCTCTGCATCAAACTGCCCGGCAAATCATGTTGCCGAGGAGAAGATGCGGATGCAGATGATGGTGCTGCCGCCTGATGAAGATGGTGCGGGCGGCGATCAGTCAGAGTCGTTTCCCTCCCGCCCGCTACTGTCATCATCTCTATCATGGCCCTCCTTGTCGTTGTCCCTCGAGGAGGAGCTTTCATCATTGATAGAGCTCTCCACGCAGCACCCTAAGAGAATTCCCGTCCGCCTGAAGACCTTGACGGAGAGCAGGCCGCTCTCCATTAATTTGAACCAGAGAACGTGCCCCTCCGTCAAGCTATGGGCACGAGCGAAGGTCTTCCAACTATGGCAGAGGTACATAACATGACGAGCGGGGATGTCGATGTCGACCCACATGCCGCCGTCCCCGCAGCCCCTCGTGTGCAGCCTTAAGGCGTGCGGCAGATCGAGCTCCATTTCCCGGGCGAACGGGGTAGGAAGACAAAGATGGCTGCACAGAGGCTTGTACAACCTGTTGAAGAACTCTCGGGGCTGATCTCTAGCATGGCCTTAGATCGGGGGAGGAGCCGCCAACGAAGGTACAACCGGAGCGCTGCCCCGTCCTCCTCTTCTTCTAGCTCCACGATGACCTCGACCTTGCCCCCCCCTCCTCCTCTCACGGTGGGCTCCGCCGCTGCTAACTCCGAAGGAGGAGGGATGCGCTGTCGAGTAGAAGCCCTCGTCGCCAGCATTGGAGCACCAGCACGCCCTCGCCCTCTCACCATGCCAAGAGGAGGAAGACTGCAAGAAAAGAAGAAGGAGGTGTGTATGAAAAAGCACCATCCATATCCCCTTTTATAGAAGGGCAGGGTCGGGGGCTGGCCTCTCACCCCAAGGGAGGCCGCCCCGCTCATCCCATACGGCCTCCAGAGACATGGGGAATCAGGACCGACCAGCTGCGCCAACCAGCGACGCCTGATTTCCCACCTCGGCACTCACGCCCGTGCCCTCCACGTCCATCACATACCCTTCATGAGGCATGAAGGACATGTGGCGGATGGGCCAAAAGCACTGAACCAAGTAGGATGTCCATTTCCACCCAGTGATCGTGGGGCACGAGCTCCATGCAGCCACGATCCAAGCCTTTTTTGTAACGTTGCACACGACGCGCGGGGAAATCGGAAACTGGCCCGAAATCAAGAATAAATAAGAAGCAAAGAAGATCTCAAGAGGCCTGTCTCTTCAGCAAGCGCTGCATGTGCACTTATTAGGCCCTACCCCGACGACACTCGGCAGCGCGTTCGGGGCAGGCCCAGGGGCTTCTGTCGGTGGAACAGACCCAGGGCCTGTTGCCTTGGCTATGCACAGGCACAAGATCAGGATTGAAGCATCACAACAGGATGAACAAGAGGCCAAGAGACTCGAAGAACCATCCAGCAGATCGGGAGGATCCAAGACCAAGACAGAGGAGCCAGATATCATGAAGAGAAAAGCCTCCCTTTCCGGGCAGGCGAGCCCAGCAAGGGGCGAGGCCACCCCCAAAAGGAAACGACCAAGGTGTCCCGGCAGGGCCTGCCAGGACTCGTGGAGACCAGATTACCTCACCGACTACTCCACCATGACCCACATCGTCAATCAGTGTGGTCTCAAACCGCGGAGTGATTAAGTGGCAACCATTCACCACATGGCGGCCACTTCCTACCAAGGAAACCCACTGATGACACCCGAACAATGGTGGTGGCAAGATAGACCGGCAAGCCCTGCTGGGCAACCAACGTCGTGACACTAAGCGGCAACTTAAATGCGCATTGTCGGCCTGCAGAGTTAGGTATGATAGCACTATTTTCTATCATATCGGTGTCTAATGACTAATTTGCCACTGTGGTGTCCCCTTAACCTATAAAACGAGGCCCATGGAAACCGTAGAAGGGGTTGGACCCGCGAGATTAGAAAGTTCAACCACTCACACCCCCATAGACACATAGTCGCTGCCACCCTGAAGCAACCCTTGCCGGGCAAGTGTAGTATGCACCACCACCACCTTTCCTCCAACAATCCACCAAAGCAGGAGTAGGGTTTTATGCCTCACAGCGGCCCGAACCTGGGTAAAACTGCCCGTGTGATCTCTGCTGCGCTGCCCTACGTTGGTCTGCTCTTTGTGCGACGCAACTCCCCCCTGCCGAACTAGCAAGGGGCCATCCTGGTCCCATACGTGGTCGTGGTTTCCCGCGACATAATGATTCTAATGTTCATGAGAATATGATACTGCCTAAATTTGATACATTTGTTTTGCTTACAAATGAAGGGCCTAGAATGGACAAGAGGGATGATCACTTGAGCAAGATCAAGCATGGAGATGATGGCATGCGCAAGGGAAACAAGACTGGAGTTTCAAGAGAAGATTTCAGGACTTTGAAGCCACCATAATGAGTGTACGAAGGCTTGGACGAAATATACATGATGCCACTTCCTAAATTTCGTCCAGAGGCTATTATAGGTGTTGATTATTAGGCCAGGCCCATGTAATTTCGAAATACTAGAGTGTAGGCTGTTTTTAGAGTCCGTATGTGTGGGGAAATAAGTGATAGCGTGGGTTTCAGACCCCTTCCACAAGGGCCACGAAATCCCCCCTTCCTCCATATATACAGCCCTTAGGGTGTCGTTCAGACTTTGGGTTTGTTTAGATTAAAGTTTGCCATAGCTGCAACTTTGCGTACTTTGTTTGTGTTCAATGACCAGACAAAGACTCACAGAACCCCACGTTCATCAATAAAGATTTCCTCTTATATTCGCAGTATCCAGATTGCAATCTCAGTTTCTTTCTTTTACTTCGTTTGCTAGCAGGAAATAGACCCTCCTGATCAGGTTAATCGTGCTCCGGCGTGGTCGATAACCTCTCGGAGTTGGTTTAGCGATTGTTAAGGCGTGATGTCCTCGCACATTCGTAATCGGATCATCGAAGTCTACTCCACCCAAAACGATAGCCACCATCTAATCGAAGGATGGGACACCTTTGCCTCTATCAGTTTTTGTTGTTGTTCAGAGGAGGAGGGTATCAGCTGGGCAGGCTGTGGCCCGTCTAGTCCAGGCTATTATTTTATGTCGACCAAATATCCAGCCCATATTGTAGTTTTTTTCAAGGTGAAAATGGCTAGCCCAGCTATACTTTTTTTGAGGAATACCCAGCCCAGGTCAACTTGTTATTCTCCGCCCCACTAGGCTGCAAATCTTACCTAGGAGGGATCCATTAGGCTTAACAAGAAAATGGGCTTTAATAAATAAGAAATGGGATGTAATTAAAAAACTGGGTTGTAAATATAAAAAAATGCACCAAACACATAATTAGTTAAAAAATATTATTGTTGGATTTTGAAAATATTAATTTCATTAACCTTTGCGCGAGCAATTTTTCGTTGGATTTTTATGTAATACAAATTTATTTTGAAATTATATTTAGTTTGACTCGAAATTTCGGGATAAAAATATTTTGGATTCCATCAAAATGTGGGAAATTTTATTGAATTCTATTTTGAGTGGTTGGTTGAAACTGTTAAGCGTTGTCCTGGCTTGAAAATGCGTTGTAATTTTAACAATCTGTAAATGGGATGTAGTAAATTCCTTTGGAATTCAAAAATGGGTTGTACATTCTTACAAATCGGAAATGGGCTATGTGTTCTCTACCACACACTTTTGGGCCTAGTAAGTTGACCCGTACGCAAGGCTTTGTCAACCTATAGTCGACGCACGATTCTAGCAGTAGTGGCCGTTGGATGTCCATCCAATAGATGTTGTGCTTCTTCAATCTCGGATATTCTTGCTTCAGCCGCCCAAACGACCGCCGGCGGTACCACTTGCTACCACCTCCCATGGATGGCTGTGCTTCCGCACAGGACTCACCAGCCCACCCTACTCCCATCGCCGTCCAGGCCATTCCTCTACTCACAAACACCTCATGTTATTCTTCGGCGACGACAACCTCGCACCACAGTTGAACCAGTGAACCCTTGTACTCCCCTCCGTGTGGGCATCCACCTGCCTCGTCTTCCCTTTCTCCGCGTCGTTCCCTTCCTAGGCCTCGCCATCGTCCACCGCCTGAATGCTATCCGCGTAGCACGGTCAACATGGTCAACGAATGACAACCATCGGAAGAGGACTCTACGCGGGGTGGCTGACAGATGGACCCACAAGCAACATCTTCGCATGCAAGGAAGTGCATCCATATTACAGGCCAAAAAATGATTCCTCCCCCTGACAGTTGGGACCCACCAGCTATATCTTCGCATGCAAGGAAGTGCGTCCTTATCATCCCTAACAACTGGGACCCATCCGGTCGAAGCGTACATAGTGTTGTTGTGAACGTGTACGTAAATACAGGTCGATCGGTCTATCTACAATGATGAACCATGGCCGAGCAAGCAGTGGCACGTGTAGTAGTAGAGCCCCCGACGTAGTAGTTCAGGCATTCCCTTCTAAACCATGTACACATACATACAACCACATGCCAAAAAATATGGCCATATACGTACATACGGGCGGGGTCTCAAAGCCTACTCTAGCATAAGTACGGTAGGGCTCGTGTACATGGAGAGGCAACAGATGGCAACAATGATGTCCTATTCATCGGAAGCCAACCAGCTGGGTCAAAACGGAGAAACAACGTCCTGTCCATCGGGAGGCAATAGACTGGGTCGGAATGCATCGTTTTCATCGGGAGCCAACCGGCTTGGACGGAACAGCCAGAATGGGGTCTGGCATGCCGCAGTATGGAGGAAATGGCCTTTTTTTTCACCGGCTATGATCGAAACAGGGTGTTGTTGATCGGGAGGGGTGTGGCGTACCACAAAACGGAGGAAGAAGAGTTGTGTTGAAGTGCCTACGGTCAAAACAGGATCCTGTTCATCGGGAGGGGTGTTGTGTACCACAAAACGGGACTCCACGGGCTATTGTTCATCCATCGTCTACTGCCTCGCTCCAGCCTCCACGGGCTACTGTTCATCCACCGTCGACTTCTTCTAGCCTCCACCTGCTACTGTTCATCCACCATCGACTTCCTCCAGCCTCCACTAGCTATTGTTCACCACGGGGTACTTTTCCTCCAGCCTCCACAGGGTCCTGTTCAACTAGCCCTCCATGGGGTCATGTTCATCCAGCCTCCACCGGCTACTGTTCAACCAGCTCTCAACGGGGTCATGTTCATCAACCCCCAACAGGCTCAGGTGTGTGTGGCGGCCTCCTCGACCGGGGTCCTGTTCATCCAACGGCAATGGCCTACTACTACCACAGGGTCCTGTTCATCCAATACCCACCTGGAGGAACTGTTCATCCAAGCCACAGCAATTTTCACTGTTCATCAAGAGGCAGCAAGTTCGATCAGCTTCAGGTAGCAGCAGTAGCGAAGGAATTGCTAGATCGGGTTCAGTTACAGCCAAGGGATCGATCACTTAGGTTCAGTAACGCGCGTAGTTACTGCAATCGCTCGGGTTGAGTAAGTGAACACCTCGCTCGGTTTCTGTTAGAGCCCAATGCCTCGCACACACGCGTGTACGTGTATGCGAGAAACACGCAAACCTCTGTGCATCACTCGGCCCGACCAACCACCGTAATCGGGAACTCCCCGATATTTTCGTTGCCCTCGCTTCTACCATGATTTTTTCCGTCATGGACGGCCCAAAGAATGTAATGCAGGTGCGTCCCCGGCCCCCCAAGGATGAAACGCCCATTTTTTCATGATTTTTTATCATAGAAGTAGGGGCCCATCACATCTATGATGATATGTGATTTTGTCACAATTATCGTCATAGAAGTGTCATAAGCATGCCAGAAAAAAATCGTTCGTCCGAAAATGTCAAGAATTTGTCTTTTTTTAGTGGCGACAATAGTTCCCAAAAGGGTTTAAACCCGTAAACTTCAAGCCCTACGATGGGACTACAGACCCAGCTGTGTGGATCGAAGATTTCCTTCTCCACATCCATATGGCCCGAGGAGACGACCTCCATGCCATTAAATATCTGCCATTAAAGCTCAAAGGACTAGCTCAGCATTGGTTGAATAGTATCCCCAAGGACTCCATCGGGAGATGGGAAGATCTCGAGGATGCTTTCCGAGCTAACTTTCAAGGCACCTATGTCCGGCCTCCGGGTGTCAATGACCTGATCCATGTGGTCCAACAGCCTGGTGAGTCAACCTGACAATTTTGGAATATGTTTTTGACCAAAAAGAACCAGATCGTTGATTGTACGGACACCTAATCCATAGCCGCATTAAAACATACTATCTGGGATGAATGTCTCGCATGCCAACTCGGCCAACACAAGCCGAGGATAATGGCAGCACTTACCTCTCACATGACCCGCTTTTTGTGCGGGAGAAGATAGTTGGCTGGCTCATAGAAGCAACAACCCCGAAGACACCGGGACCTTGGAGGCCCGGGACAGTAACGGGAAGCCATGATGCAAAGGAAACAAGCGCCGCCATAACAGCAGTGAAGCCGAAGACACAATAGTCAACGCCTGATTCCGCAACCCCAAGTCGGGACCTCGGAAGAAGCCTTGTAGGGGGAACCAGGACGGACCCACCAAGTTGGAAACAATCCCGGACCAGCCCTGCCAGATCTACGGTACATCTGACAAGCCTGCCAACCATATCAACCGTAAGAGTTGGGTAATCAAACAGGCCAGCAAACTCATAGCCAAGAACCCAAGCAAAAGCCCCCGTAGCGAGGACGACGAAGAACCTCGCAGGCCAAACAATGGGGGTCCGAAAAAGATCCCTCACAAGGTAAAGATAGTGAATATGATCTACGCCACCCACATACCTAAAAAGGAGCTGAAGCATGCACTTCAGGACGTCTACGCCGGAGAGCATGAAACCAGAAATTTAACCCACGACCGGCATGCCCGATCACCTTCGACCGTAGGGACCACCCGAGCAGTATCCATCACGGAGGGTTGGCTGCCCTATTCCTTGATCCCATTATCGATGGGTACCACCTAACCAATGTCCTTATGGATGGAGGCAGTAGCCTCAATCTGATCTATGAAGGTACCGTGAGGAAAATGGTTATTGACTCGTCAACGATCAAACCTAGTAACACTACCTTCAAAGGGGTAACCCCTGTGTGGAGGCCCGGTGCTCGGGCACCCATACTTTGGAAGTGGTATTCGGTTCGCTGGCAACTTCTGCAGCGAGGACTTGATCTTCAACATTGTCCCGTTCCGCAGTGGTTATCACACATTTTTGGGCCGGCAACATTCGCTCATTTCAACATTGTCCCCCTTTATACATACTTAAAGCTAAAGATGCCCAGACATAAGGGCATCATTATAGTCAATGGCAATATGGAACACTCACTCTGGACTGAAGAACATACAGTGGCCTTAGAGGCCGAGGTACGAACCAATATCGAGGGGCCACACTATTAGCCCACTGTCATGGCACGGGAAGCAAGGAAATGGGTCCGAGCTTATCTCTGTTTGAGGACCACCCCTACGCTCCACGTAAATAAGGTTGCGCCCCCCACATCACGCCCACCCCATTCGCATATTATGTGCCTCGTTAGCACAACTTTGCACTAAAAATACCATGGGCAACTGTGGGGGCCAAATTCACCTAAAAACCAAGTGCTTGGCTCAACCGAACTATGGTCACACGCATCTTTGAGCATCGAACAGGTTCCCTCATGTACCGATCTAGCATTAAGCTAGAATAGCTCGACGATGTCTCAAGGCTCCTGGTCAAGGGCCCGTCAGCTGACTTTCCACCTATCTACGGAGTTCTTTCCACCATAGAAGCAAAGGTGCAGACATGCAGCAGGGTGCAATAGGGATATCAACCCACGCTTCAAGGCCTTGTGTAAACCTTTCCTCTGAAAAACTTTTTCTTTTAAAGTGCGTGTAACAGACGCCTTGGCAGTTCGAATTGTATGGGTATACGTCATGAGCTTTATCGGAATAAAGACCACTCTTCACAGTCCACCTGCAGCTTTTATTGCACCTTTCTTTCGCTCTTCGATGCCATTATAAACCAGTTCAGCACAATTTTTTTCTCAAGGCAACAATCGGGTAATAGACTGGGGGCTTGAACATAATACTCTCCCTATGCCTCAAGTCCGGCACTACTCTTTCTCTACGTTTTCAGCGTCTTGGATATTGCAATATACGCACCAATTCCGAATTATGTCTTGGTTCAATAGTTGGGTTGCCCGGTTCCTGTGTTTACCCTCTTACGTTCCGCGCATTCGGCTAAGACAACAAAGGGAGAACCACTGTGATTGTACTTCTAGCTAGCCTGGCTAAGTACCTCAATGGAGAAGGCCAAAAACTGATAGTCATAATAAGTGAGAACTGGTCAGCGAACCGATGACCAGTGTTAAACTAAAAATCATTGGCGATTACACCGTGTAATACAAAGGGCTTGTGTGTTCGGCCAAGCCAAGTAATACCGGTACTACCTTGGATCTCCTAAATATCACACTAAGGGCTAGTCACCAGCCCCCGCAGTCAAGATCGTACGACTAAGTGAAAGTAATAAAGCCGCATAGTCCGATCGCCTTGTTTCCCTCCGGCACTACCGCCTTCGGGAATCGAGATGTAGGCTAAGGGTCACAGTGGGGAGGATGAAACACCCCTTGTAGCATCTATATGGGGGTTGAAGCAGATGACTGGCAACTTTCAGGATAAATGCGGCCACACATGAGTCATAATTAAGTTAAGAAACAGATTCAAGTATGATAAACCATACATAGGGCCGCACTATAAAGCAAAAGGTCTAATTGTCATTTAATAGATGATAAGTTCACTGAAGAATTACATCTTTGGGACACTGGTCCTCTATCGCCCGAGCACCATCCATGACAAGGGGGAAATACTACTCGGGGCGACGATGCTCCTTTACTGATACGCGAGGGGCCGATGGCCATCTCAACTGGATTGATTCTTGGCCAGTGCACCATGGTCCTCACGAAGGCCATCCGAGCTCCTTCGATGCACACTGAACACTTCACAACATTAATTCAGGAGGACGCATCACGTAGCCTCTGCACCAGGCCGAAGTAACTGCTAGGTATTGTCTCAGCAGGCCAAGGCCGAAAACAGAGGTCCTTCATTGCTGGCTCGACCATCCGATGCAGCTCCATCAGCTGCTTCATCTGGTCATTCTAGAGCGGAGGGTGTGCGGGCGCCTGAAACTACGCCCAGAACAGCTTTTTTGGTATCACCCTCTCGAGCTTCATAGTGCCTCGCCGCATCTGCCGCACTCCTCGGGAGCTCCGCAAACGCACCTGCAGAATGGCATACTCATGTGAGCAAAGCGAACCTGTGCCCATCAAAGACACACTAAAGTAAGTACAGCTTACCACCCATGATTTGCCGAACTTGACGGAGCTCTTCTTGGGCGCCCCGCGTCTCCGTCCTCGCCTCTTGGAACTCTAGATTCACCTTCGACATCTCGAAGGCCTAATCTTTATTCTCTACTCAAGGTCCTCACATTTAGTGATGGCATCCTTGATCTCCTGCTGCACTTCGGCCACTCTGGCCTCGTGCTTCCCACTCACAGTTTCCATCGTATTGAGCTCGGTGGCCGCTAGTTCGGCCGCCCCTTCTCTGGCCTTTTTGAGCTCGGCCTTGAGGCTATCTACCTCTAGGGCGATAGCTGCATTCATAATCGCACATTCAATGATTCGGGAACATCCCGAATACCTTGTTCGACAAGAATAATATAAGTCACTAAGTCTTGACTGGGCTAGCCTTAGGCCTCGTCAAACCGCTTGTTGACGATGTTTGACGAGGTCGAGCTCCTCATCAGAGCTTTTAAGATTCAAAATCATCTCCTCTAGAGCCGCGACATTGGCAGCTGCCGCATGAGAAGAGGCCTGCAGTAAAAGCACAAATTAACACGTTTCATACTCCTGATTTAATGATTTTTGATCCTCTGCCAGGTTTTTAAATCCTTTCAAAGTCTCGGGGGTTGCTATGTACAAGGATTACATAACTTCATTCAAAGATCCGCTTTATGGAAAAAACATTACATGGCTTACCTCGAAGCCCGTAAGGAGGCCACCAAAGGCTTCCTTCAGTTCACTGTTAACATACCGAATACTTTGGAATACCACGCCCATTAGCATGTGGTGCTCCGACACAATGGAGGGGTTGTTTAGGCCTCCTCCATCACATCCGACCACCTAGCCGTAGCCCGATCGCTGGTGTTCGGTGCAGGCAGTGGGGCCCTGGATCCTGCTTCGGTGGAGGGAAGGATTGACGCCTCCGGAGGCCTTTGCGGCTCTGAAGCCGTCTATCGGGAGGTCTCGGACTGACCGAGCTCCCCTTCTTGTTCGCCCGGAGGGATTCCCCCTCCTGGTCTTTGGTGGCCGAGGTGTTAGCCTCGGCCTTGATCTCTTCGCCACCTCCCGTGTTTGGGCTAGGACGGGTCCTTGTTCCATGTGAGGTTTGGTCAGTAGGGTGGATGTGTGGTGGGCTGCAAACACGCAAGTCACACACACTATCAACTATAAAACACCGCAATATATGCCCGGAGGGTACCCGGATTCGTACCTTTGGGCAGGGGACTTGCCCTTCCTCTTCGTAACCTCCTCCGACAATGCAGACCCCTTATCGGGGTTCGAGCTGTCATCAAGCAGGGCCAAGTTGGGCCTACACTGCTTCTTTGGGGCGCGAAGAGTCTGCTCCTCCTCGACATCACCCGATGCCGCCCTCTTCTTTGAACAGGAGGAGTCTCTCTCCAACTCGTCTTCCTCCTCCTCCCCTTCTTGCACGGAGGGAGTAGGGGTGTCTCCGGATTTACTATATGGACGCCTTTTGGGGCGGAGGCCTTCCCTAGCCCCTGGCACCTTCTTCTTTTGCTTCTCCTTCTTCTATGGTGCCTTATACTGCACCACGACCAGCATCTCCTCTAGCATGGCTGAGTGGGGGTCTTTGGGTAATGGGGTCGGGCTATCAATCTTCTTCGTCTGCTCGAGCAAGCCCTAAGGAGGAAGGAAAGAGAGAGTTAAAATCCTGGAAAAGTGCACACATCTGAACATAGGATGAATAGAATCTCGTTACCTCTTTTGGGGGATCGGTGTTGGGACCAATGTCCTCCCTCTTGGTCGGCCACATCTTCTCGGGCTTGAGCAACACCTTCCACAGCTTATCATGGGTGGTGTCGTAGAAGTATTATACCATGGCCGGATCTGTGAGCTGGTACGACCACATTGGGGTGGCCCTCCATTGATAGAGAAGGAGGTGGGGGCAGAGCTTTACCTAGACCATGTTGGTCAACTTGGCCCCTACCTTTATCATGTTGGAGACGCGCTTCTGCAGGGCCTCCACCTCCGTAGTGGGCCCCAAATCAAGACCTTTCCTGGTCCATGAAGTTAGCCTCGTTGGGGGTCTGGATCTGAATTCGGGAGCCGTCGTCCAGGCTGCATCTCGTGGTTCTATCATGTAGAACCACTCCATTTGCCAGATTTTGACAATGTCAATGAAAGTGCCCTTCGGACACTTGATCCGAGCAAGCTTGCTGATCATCGCCCCGATATAGTCCACCTACTAGCCGTCGACTATCTTCGGCTTGATGTTGAAGATCATTAGCCACAAGCCTAAGTGTGGCTAGACTCGCAAGAAAGCCTCGCAGACGACAATGAAGGTTGAGATATGGAAGAAGAAATTCGGGGCCAGATCATGAAAATCCAGCCCGTAGAAGAACATGAGCCCCCTAACAATGGGGTGAAGCGGGAAACCCAACCCCCGGATGAAGTGAGGGATGAACACCACCCTCTTGCATGGTCGAGGCGTAGGGATGGCCTGGCACTTCTCCGGTGCCCGGTGAGAAACTCCGGCTGGAAGGTAGCCGACATGCTTCAAGTCCTCAATGTCGTTGTTGGTGACGATGGAGGCCTCCCACTTGCCTCCGACACCAGATCTGGCCATCGCTAGAGAGTAGAGGTGGCTTGAAGGGGGTTTCTCTTATCAAGAATGGCTCGGGGTGCTGGAGCTTCAAAGATTGGGAAAAGCAATGGCTAGAGGGAGGAGAGGGCGTGGATAGATGAGAATGGTTGTTTCCCCTTTTATAAGCAACCGTAATACCAAAGGTCCTCTTATTATGCCGCATGCCTCACTGTTTCCCAATATAGTCATGGCGTTATGCACGAAGTGGGATAAACCAAATCATTGATCATATCCCTTACAAAATGGGCATGATCTCCTCCTCGATGGGAGGTGCCAACGGATGTGCTGCCTCGAATTGTGAATCAAGTTTTCACAACAGTTTGATGTTTATGGCCGGGTGTGGCTCTTTGCTGAAAAGGTGTCAGATAGGGACAATATTCACATTTTGGCGGCCAGCCTTCGCGACTGAGTAACATCTGCAGCTCAGATTCCAAACATGGTCCAATTAGTGCATGCCCGAATTTAAGCCATGTATCTTTTGGAGCTTAATTGAAGGATATCATGCCAAAAGTAAAGAGGGAGAAGAACTTACCCCGCGAGCTGGAGACCTTAGGTATATCAAGATCTCAAGACACGAAGAAGCACCAGCATTGGAGGCTAGTTCGGGGGCTACTGCGTGAGTCCTAGATTAGGGGGTCCTCGGGCAGCTGGCCTATCTCTCATGGGCCAGACAGGAGGGCCACTTTGTAACTACTAGAAGGCCGAACTACGGAATGACCTCCTATCCGGACAAGAAGCTTTTTTATGCCTTGGTGTGTCTGATGAGGATACAGACCCAGGGTAGGGTCATAGACCTGACCTACTGTAACACCCCAGATTCGATGCGCCAGGTGTCTGTCAGTTATTCGCCGTTGTTTCCATGTCATTTGCTTGCGTGTTGCATTTTGCCATGTCATCATTTGCATTGTGTCATCATGTGCATTGCATTGCATTGCATACGTGTTCGTCTCATGCATCCGAGCATTTTCCCCATTGTCCGTTTTGCAATCTGGCACTCCTATCTCATCCGGCGTCCCCCATTTGTCTCTCGTTGTGAGTGGGTGTTAAACATTCTCGGAATGGACCGAGGTTTGCCAAGCGGCCTTGGTATAGCACCGGTAGACCGCCTGTCAAGTTTCGTGCCATTTGGAGGTCGTTTGATACTCCAACGGTTAACCGGGTAACTGTAAAAGCCCTATTTGCGTTGCAGCCCAACAACCCTTCAAAGTGGCCCAAAACCCATCTAAGTCTCTTCAATGCTCTCAGTTGTTTGATCACGATCGCGTGGCCAAAAACCGCTCCTCATTTGGACTCTCCTAGCTCCCAGAATATATAAATAGGTGCCCTCCCCCGAAATTCGTGGATGAATCCCCCCGAAACCCAAGCCCCGCTCCTCTCGCCCGCCGGACACGTACGATCTGGACCGGACATGTCCGCCGCCGCTCCCCGCGCCAATCGGAGGCCGCCACGTGGCGCGTCCGCCGCCACCCTCCGCGCCGGCCCGCGCGGCCCGTCCCCGGCCCCCGAAGCCCGCGCCTGATCCGCCGCCGCCCGCAGCTGCGGGG
>NC_041393.1:288155665-288166283 GCF_002162155.2 Triticum dicoccoides | reverse complement strand
CTCCCCTCGCTCCGGCCGCGCCTCCCCGGCCTCCCCGCGCCCCGTGCCTCGCCAGCCCCTTCTCCTTCCGCAACTCCGGCGATGAGCTCCAGCCGTCCTCGAGAATCGCGCCCCGGATCCAGATCCAGTTTCCCGAAGGTTGACCCCGATTTTTGCCTAAGTCCCGAAATATTTGCATATTTTTTGCTCATGTTCATTGCATCATAACTCCATGCATACTGCTCCGTTTCGTGCGTGTAATATGTCAAAATGTTAATTGAGAGATGCTCTTCATTTAATTCCATTGCACCATCTTCATTTGAGTTCATCTTGATGCCTGAATCATTGTTGCAAGAGTGCTATATGATGTTAATCTGCTGAAACTGTTATAACTTGATGAATTGTCTTTTTCGTTGTATTTTGTGTGTGCATCCTATGAGCATGAGTCCTACATGTGTTTTGAAATACATAATGCCATCTTCACAGAGGTGCAATCCATGTATTTTTTTGAGTCTTGTACTGAGTGCATCAAGCTTGTTAAGTAGGGTACTCGTTGTTGCTGTTTTGCTAGGCTGTTTCTGTTATATTTTGTTGCCATGTAAACCTGCTGCTACAAGTCATTCTATGCATAATCTAGAGATGTTCACTAAGAATGTTTTGTCATAAATGTGATGCACTATCCATCCATGCCCCTGGTTGCATTTATATCCTGCTCTAGCTTGTTGTAATCTTGCTCCAAAGTTGCTAAATAATGTTGATGTCAGCCTGTTAACATTAAGTTCAGTTTTGCCATGTGATTTGCTAGTGATCCATGCATCCTATGAACTTGCTCTTGCCATGCTTAGCTTCATAAAAATGTCTTCTTACTATTAGTCACCTTGTCATGCCATGCCTACTTATCGTTGTTCCTGCCATGTTTGAATTTGTCAAATAACTTGCCATGTTTACATGGGTGCCATCATATCTTCTGATCCTTTTTGGCTCATGGTCAGTAAAGGACTTTTGTTTTATGCAATTAGTAGATTCATTACATGCCTTTTTTTGCCATGATAAGTTAATGTAACATGTTGTTTGATAGATCTAAACATTGCAACCTGATGTTATTTCTGCCAAGTCTGTAAACTGTTACAATATGCAATCTTGCCATGTGTTTTGGAGCATGTTCTAGTGATTTCTGGAGATAGCTCAGTGTTCATGTTTTGTTATGCTTTACCTGTACATCATGTTCATACCTTTTCTTTTTATGTTGAGGTGCTCTAGCATGTTGTTTTGATGCTTGCAAGATGCCTAGTTGCTGTTATGGACAGATTGTTGTTATGACTTGTATAGAGTGTATGTGTTGAACCGTTGCTCCGTTTTAAGTGTGCTCTATATGAAACTTGCTTAGAATTGCATGTAGTTTCATATTATCATATTGCATCCTTGTTTTGGGTGTGTTTGCTTGATGTTTGTATGCGTTTTGCATCAATGCCATGTTTAACTTGTTTTGCTCATATCTTCTAGGCCGTAGCTCCGAACTAAATGAACTTTATATGTAACTTGACTAGAATTTCGTGTAGATCATCTTGGTTAATATTAAATTGCTGTTTAACAACTTGAACATAAGGCTTATTCAGATCTGGACCAATTTTGAAATTTGCATATGAGGACTTACCGGATTTATTATATGTTGTTCCCGACCTCATTTAAACTTGCCTTGATGTGTTGCTCTTGTTTGCATCATCTCTTGCCATGCGTAGCTCCATGTAGCTTTGTCATGCATCATGCTTGTTGTGCATCATGTCTTGTATATGCGTGGTGTGTTTACCATGTTGTGTGCTTCTTCTCGATAGTTCCCGTTTCGTTGCGATCGTGAGGATTCGTTCGTCTACGCTTGGTTCGGCTTCATCCGTTCGTCTCCTTCGCGGACTCGTTATTCTTCCTAGCGGGATTTGAGGCAAGATGACCGCTACCCTGGATCTCACTACTATCATTGCTATGCTAGTTGCTTCGTTCTATCGCTATGCTGCGCTACCTATCATTTGCTCTTCAAACCTTCCCAATTTGCCATGTCAGCCTCTAACCTTGTTCACCCTTCCTAGCAAACCGTTGCTTGTCTATGTTACTGCTTTGCTCAGCCCTCTTATAGCGTTGCCAGTTGCAAGTGAAGTTGAAGATTGCTCCATGGTGGACAAGATTATGTTGGGATATCACAATATCTCTAATTTAATTAATTCATCTATATACTTGGTAAAGGGTGGAAGACTCGGCCTTATGCCTGGTATTTTGTTCCACTCTTGCCGCCCTAGTTTCCGTCATACCGGTGTTATGTTCCCGGATTTTGCGTTCCTTACGCGGTTGGGTGATTTATGGGACCCCCTTGACAGTTCACTTTGAATAAAACTCCTATTGGGATTTGTTGGCACATCGGGCGGCTTTGCTGGTCTTGTTTTACCATTGTCTAAATGTCTTGTAAACTGGGATTCCGAGTCTGATCGGGTCTTCCTGGGAGAAGGTATATCCTTCGTTGATTGCGAGAGCTTATCATGGGCTAAGTTGGGACACCCCTGCAGGGTTTAAACTTTCGAAAGCCGTGCCCGCGGTTATGGGCAGAGGGGAATTTGTTAATGTCCGGTTGTAGATAACTTGACACCTAATTCGAATTAAAATGCATCAACCGCGTGTGTAGCCGTGATGGTCTCTTTTCGGCGGAGTCCGGGAAGTGAACACGGTTTTGAGTTATGTTTGACGTAAGTAGGAGTTCAGGATCACTTCTTGATCATTGCTAGTTTCACGACCATTCCGCTTTCTCTCTTCTCGCTCTTATTTGCATATGTTAGCCACCATATCTTGCTTAGTCGCTGCTGCAACCTCACCACTTTACCCCTTCCTTACCCATTAAGCTTTGCTAGTCTTGATACCCATGGTAATGGGATTGCTGAGTCCTCGTGGCTCACAGATTACTACAACAACAGTTGCAGGTATAGGTTATGCGATGATCATGACGCGAGCGCGATGTTTACTTGTTTTGGAGTTCTTCTTCTGCTTCTTCGATCAGGGGATAGGTTCCAGGTCGGCAGCCTGGGCTAGCAGGGTGGATGTCGTTTGAGTTTCTGTTTATGTTTCGTCCGTAGTCGGATGGTGCTCTTATGTATTGTGATGTTGTATTCTTGTGGCATTGTATGCCTCTTGTATGTATCCCCACCTATTAGGTAATATTGATGTAATGATATCCACCTTGCAAAAGCGTTTCAATATGCGGTTCTATCCTTGGTGGGACCTTCGAGTCTCTTTAGGATAGTATCGCATATTGGGCATGACACCTACATGCCCTACCCAAGGTCACTACCCTAGAAGCAAAGAAGTCCAAGAGACAACAAAGAACCCCCAGTCAAAGGTGTCGAGTGCAATCCACTCGACCAATCATATCACTTGGGTACCCCTCTTACTTGTTGTTGCTCGACCATACAAGGAATCACTCGACCTACTGAAGACCAGGAGTCACTCAACACTGCAACGATCAGACATTCACTTCGTAGTCTTTAATGTCATTAATAGCACTTATGGCTGGCATTATCAGTAATGCCCTGTCTTTATGTACATTGAACCCCTTGTAATGGGGGATGGCTGGGGTCCTGGCGCACTCTATATAAGACACCCCCCTCCTCTGGCACAAGGGTTCGCCCCCCTGTAACACCACACACATATAATCCAGTCGACCGCCTCCGGGCACCGAGACGTAGGGCTTTTACTTCCACCATGAACGGCTTGAACTCGTAAATCCTGTGTGTACACCTTCATCATAGCTGAGATCTTGCCTCTCCATCCCTACCCAACTTTCTAATGTCAATCTTAGGACCACGACAGTTGGCGCCCACCTTGGTGAGGTGTCTTAGCAACTTGTTGGTGAAGTTGCAATTTTTCCGATCCCCATCATCATGGTTTCCGGTGGTGGATTGGCTGAGGGCCGCGAGTTCCGTCTCGGCGTGCTCGTTTTCTTCGCCGACGACTCCGCCTGGCTTCAGGAAGCTCTCCTTGACGTCAAGGCGCTCCCCGTCCGAGGGGCGACGCACTTTCGCGCGTGCATACGCGACGTCCTTCTTCGGCAGCCGTCGACCTAGTATCGGTCGGCTCCCATGGTGTCTTCTCTCCCCGCTATTCGCTACTGCAAGGGATTCGGTCGGTCGCAGCTTCAGCGGTGGGTGAAACACGCAGTGGCTCATCATTCAGCTACCCATCAAGTCGCGGCAATCGAGCCCGACGAAACTCTCCATGGCCTGTTCGACCTGTCGACTGGCTCCGTCGAGACCGCATCCGAGTGCGATAGTACGACCCTGTGGCTGAAGTCTTGATGGTCGATGGACCACGTAGTCCGCCTGGTTTCCGCCGTGAAGATCGCGGTGATGGTGGCGGCGATCCGTCGTGTGTCCACGAGGATTACCATCCCGAACCCCTCTCTTCGTAGCAGAGGGAAGAACTTCGTCGCCGCAACATGGATGCACTCCACACGCCCATCATTGGAGAAACCCCCGAGGCTCGGTCCTTGGAAGAGGTGCGCCTGGCAAATTTGGCTGAGCACACTCGATGGAGAACCTCCAGCGCGCACTCGACGAGCGTGCTCGGGAGCCGATCCCTGAGTCCAGTCGACGACAGCCCTTTCCGCCTCCACATAAGGTATACCGCACTCCAATTCAAAATCTCACAGTTGTGGCCCGAATAGTGGAGTCAATCCAACCTTCCCAGTGAGAGGCTAGCAGAGGTTTGATGCAGATCCGGGCGTTACTCCGGGCAGCGGGAGAACAGAACACCGTGGTGTCTCAGTCGCGGAATCGGATTCATAGCAGATCTATGGTAGCGGATACAGTTCAGTCGGCCCACAGCCCAAGATCGCCCCTATGGCGTGAGGGTCGTGGGCAGTATGATCACCGACTCAACCACGACAATCGTCGTCAAGTGCCCACACCTCTTCTGAGGAGTGGATCATATGTGCCTCAGCAGTACGATGATAGACGCCTTCACAGTGGCGAGCGTAGAGCACCGGTCGACCCAAGAGAGCCAGGCTTTGATGCTAGATCTATTCTCGTTCAAGGTCTAGTCGACCGGACAGAGCGCACAGAGAGGATCTTGGCAGAGATTATCCGGCCGGCAGCAGATTTCATGTTTCGGGTCCAAAATGTTTCAGCACAGCCATCAGGGCTGCAGTGATTCCTCCCAACTTCAGGTTGGCGACTGGAGTCAGCAAGTTCACTTGAGAGTCCAAGCCTGAAACTTGGCTTGAAGATTACCGAGTGGCTATGCAAATTGGTGGCAGCAATGATGAAGTGGCCATGAAGCATCTTCCTCTGATGTTGGAAGGGTCAGCCAGAGCATGGTTGAATCAGTTAGCCCCGGGCAGTATATTCAGTTGGGAGGAGCTTGCCCGAGTATTTGTCAGAATTTTTCAGGGTACCTGCAAGCGGCCAGCAGGGTTAACATAATTGCAGCATTGCATACAGAAACCGAGTGAGACTCTAAGGGATTACATTCAGAGGTGGACCACTTTGCATCACACAGTGGAAAACGTATCTGAGCACCAAGCAGTGTGTGGCTTCAAGGAAGGTGTTAAATACCGAGAGCTGGTCTTGAAGTTCGGTCGGACTGGGGATATGACCCTGACTTGGATGATGGAAATAGCCACCCGTTACGCTAACGGAGAAGAACAGGATCGACTTCGAAGTGGCAAGGGTAAACCAGTCGGCCAGGATGTCGGCGAAGGTAATACCAATCGGAAACAGAAACGTAAGGCCGAACCTGCAGCGCCTGGTGAAATTCCGGCAGTAGTGCAAGGAAAGTTTAAGGGAGAACCTAAGGGGCCCTAGACCCTAAAAAGGTTAAAGATCAAGCAGGAAATGATGTGTTGGACTTACCGTGTCACATGCATACGAAGAAAGATGAAGAAGGTAATCTGATTTTTCCTCAACACAACACTCAGCAATGTCGACTCCTGATCCAGCAGTTCCGGGAGAAACAGCCCAGTGAGAAGGAAAAAGAGTCGGACAAAGACGAGGATGAAGAGGAAGACGATGGTTATCCCAAAGTCAATTCCACCCTGATGATTTTTGCTGATGTTCAGAGCAACAGTCAATTGAAAGTTATCAACAGAGAAGTGAATATGGTTGCTCCGGCAACGATGACCACATACTTGAAATGTGCACAAACAGCCATCACATTCGACCAGTCTGATCACCCAACGCGTATAGCCACTCCTGGGAGGCAAGCGTTGGTGGTCAACCCAGTGGTCGACGACACTTGACTGACCAAAGTGCTAATGGATGGTGGTAGCGGCCTGAATATCCTTTATGCTGAAACCTTGAAGGGGATGGGCATTCCGTTGTCCAAGCTTAGTGAAAGCAATATGAGTTTTCATGGCGTTATCCCTAGAAAGAAAGCCGAATCACTCGGCCAGATCGCCCTTGACGTGGTTTTCGGTGATTCCAGGAATTACCGCAAGGAAAAGTTGACATTTGAAGTAGTAGATTTCCAGAGTGCTTATCATGATATTCTGGGTAGGCCTTCTTATGCATGTTTTATGGCTCGGCCATGTTATGTGTACCTCAAGCTGAAGATGCTCGGTCCCAGAGGAGTGATCACAGTCATTGGTAATCGGCACAAGGCAGAAGAATGCTTCCAGAAGGGTTCTAAAATTGTCGACGCACAAATGGCAGCAGTTGAATTTCAAGAGTATCAGAAGAATGCAGATCCGAGTGATTTGCTCCGAGCTAAGAAGCCTGCCATGGATTCTGCATTTCAGTCGTCTGGAGAAACGAAGCCGATTCATATCCACCCGACCGATCCCAATGCTGCACCGACCCATATCTCAATGACACTCGACATCAAATAGGAAGAAGCGCTCATCCAGTTCCTCCGTGAGAACTGGGACATCTTTGCATGGAAACCTTCTGACATGTCGGGTGTACCTAGAGAACCTAGAGAACCTTCTGACATCTTTGCACCGTTTGTGTGTTGATCCCAAGTTAAAACCCGTCAAAGAGCATCTTCGGCGGTCCACTGTGCAGAAGAGAAAAGTAATTGGCGAGGAAGTGGCTCGGCTCCTAGCAGCAGAGTTCATTCGAGAGATCTACCACTCTGAGTGGCTTGCCAATGTGATCATGGTCCCTAAGAAGGACGATTCACTTCGTATGTGCATTGATTTCAAGTATATCAATAGGGCCTGCCCGAAAGATCATCCCCCCCATCGATCAGATTGTTGACTCGACTGCGGGGTGTGAGTGCTTGTCTTTTCTATATGCATATTCCGGGTATCATCAGATCCGACTGTATTGTCCCGATGAAATAAAAACAGCTTTCATCAACCCACTCCGGTACTTTTGCTATGTCACGATGCCATTTGGTATAAGAAATGCCGGCACCACATTCATGAGGATGATTCAAAAGTGCCTGCTCACTCAAATCAGTCGGAATGTGGAAGCATACATGGATGACATTGTGGTCAAGTCGCATAAAGGTTCCGACCTGCTGACCGACCTCGCAGAAACCTTTGCCAGCTTAAGAATGTATGATATCAAGCTTAATCTGTCAAAGTGCACATTCGGAGTCCCAGGTGGAAAGTTACTCGGTTTCCCCATTTCCGAACGAGGGCTCAAAGCGAACCCAGAGAAAGTCGGTACCATCCTCCGAATGAAACGCCCTGTGTGTGTGTATGACGTTCAGAAGCTTACTGGTTGTTTGGCTGCCTTGAGTCGATTCATTTCTTGTCTCGGTGAAAATGCCTTACCTCTTTACCGATTGATGAAGAAATATGATAAGTTCGAGTGGACTAACAAAGCTGATGCAGCGTTTGCAGAGCTCAAAGCCCTGCTTTCCACCCAGCCTGTGCTTGCTGCACCAATCAGCAAAGAGCCTTTACTGCTTTACATTGCAGCCACTGACAAGTTGTCAGTACAATACTCACGGTCGAGCGGGAGGAAGAAGGAAAAGCTTATAAAGCTCAGCGTCCAGTGTATTATCTCTCTGAAGTTTTGACTCCATCTAAGCAGAGATATCCGCATTATCAGAAGCTTGTTTATGGCATTTACATGACCATGAAGAAGGTTGCACACTATTTCTCAGATCAATCCATTACGATCGTCAATGATGCACCGTTGTCTGAAATTCTGAACAAAAGAGATGCAACTGGTCGAGTGGCAAAATGAGCGATTGAACTCCTCCCATTGGATATCAAGTTTGAGGCAAAGAAAGCTATCAAGTCCCAAGCAATTGCAGATTTCCTTGCCGAGTGGACTGAGGAGCAACTGCCGACTCAAGTTCACTCGGAGCATTGGATCATGTTCTTCGATGGCTCCAAGATGCTGAATGGTTCCGGTGCTGGGGTAGTATTGGTACCCCCGCATGGAGACAAGCTCAGCTATGTTCTCCAGATTCATTTTCATTCCTCCAACAATGAAGCTGAATATGAAGCACTTTTATACGGGTTACGTATGGCCATTTCACTCGGCGTCTGTCGCCTCATCGTTTATGGTGACTCAGATTTGGTGGTTAATCAAGTGATGAAAGATTGGGATGTCAGGAGCCCGGCTATGACTAGTTATTGCAACACAGTAAGAAAGTTGGAAAAGAAGTTTCAAGGGTTAGAGCTTCACAATATACCCCGACTGAAAAATCAAGCTGCAGATGAATTGGCAAAGATAGGATCCAAGAGAGAAGCCATCCCCAGCAATGTGTTTTTGGAGCATATTCACTCACCTTCAGTTCAAGAAGATCCTTTCACTGAAGAGCCCCCATAGCCTAAGAGTGCCACCGATCCGACTGAAGTCGAAGTCCCAGCCGTGGTCGACCTGATCATGGAGGTTTTGGTCATCACTCCCGACTGGACAGTGCCATACATTGCATACATTCTTAGGAAAGAACTTCCATAGGATGAAGAAGAGGCTCGACAGATCGTCCGACGATCCAAAGCCTTCACTGTGATAAAAGGACAGTTGTTCAGAGAAAGTGTCACTGGACTCTGCCAGAAATGCATCACACCAGAAGAAGGCCGAATGATCCTCAATGATATTCACTCGGGGACCTGTGGTCACCATGCGTCCTCTCGGACCATCATGGCCAAAGCATACCGAGCCGTATTTTACTGGCCACATGACAATGAGATGGCGAAAGAAATAGTAGACAAATGTGAAGGCTGCCAGTTTTACTCCAACATGTCCCATAAACCCGCGTCAGCTCTGAAGACTATTCCACTCGTCTGGCCGTTTGTTGTTTGGGTATTAGATATGGTTGGACCTCTAAGGACTGGCAGGAGTGGCTTTACTCATGTGCTCGTAGCAGTCGACAAGTTTACCAAATGGATTGAAGCCAAGCCCATCCAAAACCTTGAAGCAAGTACAGCTGTGAGTTTCATCAGATAGTTAACATTTAGATATGGTGTCCCTCACAGCATCATCACCGATAATGGGTCAAACTTCGATTCTGACGAGTTCAGAACTTTTTGTGCTTCCCAAGGCACAAGGGTCGACTACGCTTCAGTCGCCCATCCTTAGTCGAATGGGTAGGATGAAAGAGCAAACGGATTGATTCTCAAAGGACTTAAACCCCAATTTATGTGTGACCTCAAGCATGCAGCAAGCGCCTGGGTCGATGAACTTCCATTAGTACTTTGGGGATTGAGGACAACTCCTAATCGGTCGACTGGACGAACTGCATCCTTCTTAGTCTATGGAGCTGAAGCTGTTCTCCCGAGTGATTTGCTTCACAATGCACCCCGAGTAAAAAATTTCTCAGAAGATGAAGTAGAACAGGCTCGGCAAGACGCAGTTGATCTCCTGGAAGTGGAAAGGTAGATGGCCTTGATCCAGTCGACCATTTATCAGCAAGATCTGCGTCGATTCCACTCCAGAAACGTGAGGGGTTGAGCATTTCAGGAGGGAGACTTGGTTCTTCAGGTGGACCAACAGAAACCACACAAGCTCGCTCCTTCTGGGAAGGTTCCTTCATCATCACCAAAGTGCTCCACAATGGAGCATACCATCTTTTCAACGTCGAGCACAATAAAGACAAGTCATGCGCTTGGAATGCGGAGCTGCTCCGCCCCTTTTACTCTTAAACATTCAGACTCTTGAGATATATTAAGAAATACCTTCTAGTTTGATTATCAAAGACATGATTTTACAGTCTTGAACGATTTTTGTTCATTTCTTACATGTTCTAAATCCCCCAATGGGTGCCTTAGTTGCGAATCCGTTCCGCCTAAGTTTTTTTTTTGAAAAATCCTACCGAGTGGCGAGCAAGCCTCTCACTCGGAGGCTTAGCTGCGAAACCGTTTCGCCTAAGTTGAAAAGAAAAAATCCTACCGAGTGGTGAGAAATCCTCCGACTCGGGGGCTTAGCTGCAGTCCAGTACTTGCCTAAGTTTGAAAAATCCTACCGAGTGGTGAGCAATCCTTCCACTCGGGGGCTTAGCTGCAGTTCAGTACTTGCCTAAGTTTGAAAAAATCCTATCGAGTGGTGAGCAACCCTCCCACTCGGGGGCTTAGCTGCAGTCGAGTACTCGCCTAAGTTTGAAAAAAATCCTACCAAGTGGTGGGCAATCCTCCCACTCAGAGGCTTAGCTGCAGTCCAGTACTCGCCTAAGTTTTCAAAAAAATCCTGCAGAGTGGTGAGCAATC
>NC_041393.1:288112681-288155595 GCF_002162155.2 Triticum dicoccoides | reverse complement strand
CCTATGGTGGAAAAATCCTACCGAGTGGTGAGCGATCCTCCCACTCAGGGGCTTAGGTGCAGTCCAGTACTCACCTAAGTTTAAAAAATCCTACCGAGTGGTGAGCGATCCTCCCACTCAGGGGCTTAGCTGCAGTCCAATACTCACCTAAGTTTAAAAAATCCTGCCGAGTGGTGAGCAATCCTCGCACTCCGGGGCTTAGCTGCAGTCCAGTACTCACCTAAGTTTAAAACATCCTACCGAGTGGTTAACGATCCTCTCACTCGGAGGCTTAGATGCAGTCTAGTACTCGCCTAAGTTTGAAAATGCATTTCATCCCGATCCACAAAGACGAGGAGGTGCAGGTCGACCATGACCCCCCCAGGGCTGCACCGTCAAGAAGAAGGACGAGATTGTGCGTGTTGTCGAGGCGAACCGCTTTTAGGTACGTCAAGACCATTGCTGAGTGCCTCGCTGATGAGCTGATCAATGCTGCCAAGGGCTCATACAACAGTTGATGCCAAGGCAACCTACTTTCAGGAATGTCAAGACCATTGTTGAGTGCCTCGCTGATGAGCTGATCAATGCTGCTCAGGGTTCATCCAACCGATCGACTGCGGCCTCTTCCTCAGAAGTTGCATCAAAAGTTCAAGAACCAATCCGAGTGAAGAACGAGTTCCACTCGAAGACAAACACAACATATGCAAAGATAAACCAAGTTCAGATAAATCCAAAAGTTCTGAACCACGGATTAAAGTACTCGGGCTTAGGGCCCGAAGGAGTTTCAATGATTACAAAATCACTCGGCATTCCGAGGCAAATAAAGGTGAAGCATAATGTTTTTACGATCACTCGTCAGGAGAAAGGCTGGCTGGATCACAGAAGCTGTCAAGGTCAATGCTATCTACAATACGAGTGGCAGCCTCAAGGAAGGTGTCCATGAAGGACTGGAAGGTGTGCTTCCTAGTATTCGCAACCTTGAGGGTCGCAAACTTGTCTTCTCTAGCGTCCTCGCAGTGCACTTGTACCAATGACAGGGCGACGTCAGCGCCACAGTAGGCAGATGATTTCTTCCATTCTTGCACTCAACCAGGGATTTGATTTAGTCGAGTCATCAATGACTCGAGATCTTGTGTAAGTTCCACCTGAGGCCAGAGTTCCGCGTCAACCCGAGTCATCGCCGCCTTCTGTCGAGCCAGATAAGCAACGGCACTGTCCAAGCGTGATTTCAACCGCAGCAAGTTCATCGCAACGTCATCTTTCACAAGACAATTGATGGGGTGGAGACCCGTCTCAACCCGCCCGGTCTCAGCCTCAAAATCCTGGCAAAGTTCTGCATGATCAAGAAAAATAGTGAGTCGAAAGTATAACAAGACACTCCAGTCGACGGCAGCTAACTAGTCGAACGGTGATACCTTCAAGCTTCATGACTAGTTTTGCAACAAGTTGACCCAGGTAAGACTCTAGCTCGCATGTCCTGGCTCTGAGGCTTCCAACTTCATTGGTCAGATTCTCCTTGTCCTTCTTCAGTTGCTCAACTTCCCGATTGGCTTCAGAGATGGCAGTCTTTAGCTTCGGGTTCTCCTCTTCCAACTTGCCGACTGAAGCCAGCTTCTTGTCCGCAAGCGTTGTCTTCTCTCGTGCCTCCTTTTGAGCAGCGGCAAGATCCAGATCCTTCTTCTCTAGAGCTTCCTTCATTTTCTCTAAAGAAACAACACTCTTCAGACGACCTTGAAGCTGACGGTTTTCACTATGCACATCTACTCGTGTGAAGTCACTCGGTTCAAAGAGACGGAAAGAAACAACACTGAAAAGCGCGAGCTACGGAATGGGCAAGTCTCGATTGGTTACCTCCCATGATGGCTATTTCTTCTTGAGCAGTCTTGAGGTTCTTCTTCGCCAGTTCAAAATCAAGTTCGAGGAGGGTGTGCTTCTTGTTAAACTCAGAAAGTCGAGCTCCAAGATCACAAGACCTCTGCAGTCAGCGAGAGAGATATGTCAGTCGACAGAAACAAAAGACAATGATAGTGAAAGTTACTCTAAGACTACTACCAAATCAAACATTGAACAGTAGTCTCGGGGACTACGCCCAGTGGGTGCACTCGGCGTACCCCCACTGGTTTAGATCAACACTCAACATGGTTTGCCTAGCTTGAGTAAAAAAAGTAGATTCTAAGACCTCAGCCGACTGCCAGCAGTCGACTGTGGTCTCGGGGAATACACCCGGTGGGTGCACTCGGCGTGCCCCCACTGGTTCAGACAGAACACTAAGACTCAGCACGAGTCGAGTGGAGTGGAAGACCTCTTAAACTCTAAGGCAGGCACACCCCAGTGGGTGATCAAATATGAAACATATGCTCATATAGACAGTGTTCAAAAGTTCAATCGAGAGATAACTGACCTTAACATTGGTCTGCAGAGCGGTGCTGGTATTATAGGCCACCTGGCTGGCCTCGTGCATGACCTTCACCTTCTCCATAACAAGGTTCACCTAGCAAAGAGCCTTCCTGGCAGTACTTGGCGAGTCATCTGGGGTCTGGTACGCAGCAAAATGTGATGGCTCCAAGGCGGCTGAAGTATCCACCGGGTCAGATGCGTGGAGTTGCACTGGAGCAGCAGGAGCCGGAGTAGTCGACCCTGACGGACGATCAGTCGTCAGCAGGTCGGCGAATGTGACGTTGGTCCGAACCAGATCTCTGGATCGCTCGACCACCGCCTCAAGCACCAACGTCGACTGAGGGACTTGAACTTCAAGCCCTCTCCTGCTTCAGCCCCTGCATCTCCTCCTCCTCTCTTGTAGAGGCACTTCTTCTTCATCATCATCGGGATGCAGCAAAAGAAAAATAACAGAAATTCAACCAACCGACAACTCAATCGACAAAATAAATTTTGGTCGAGCGGGCTTACCAGCTCGGGAGGTGGCCGCGTCATCAGTTTCCACATCTCCTGGGGCCTTGTCAACATCCATGTCAGTCGCGACAGAGGTTGGGCTGGAAAGGTACACAATCCATTTGGTCAGAACAGAAGAATTAGTTGGCAGAGAAAAGCGCAAGAAAGATGCTCACCCTAAGGCAACAGGGACGTCCATCTTGATCCTCAGCAGAGTATTCCAAGCCTTTGGAGGAGCCACCTTGGGTTGCTTGGCGACTTTCTCTGTTGGCTCCGAAGTCGATGTCCGGGTGCGCTTCTGCGTTTGGGTGCTTGGATCCATGTTCTTTCCGCGCCCGCCCGCCGGGTCATGTTGTTGCTTGGATCGGTGTTCAAAGCGGGGAGGCGAGTCGACCGCCTCCTCGTCGTCTCACTTCTTGCTCTCCTCCTCGTCATCATCGTCCAAAGATTCCCATTCACCACTCTCCTCCGCACTGGCCTCTCCCTCCTGGCCTTGCTCTAGAACTTGTCACCATTGGGCATTGAATACATGTCAGTAAAAACCTACAAAGACAAGAAGTCGAGTGAAAGTCAGTCGGGCTCAGGAGCAATCGGAATGAATATTCAAAAACAGTCAGAATGGAGGACGCACCTTGTCAGGCTGATTGTCATCACTGAAGGGGACGACTCTCCTGGCACCTCTAGGGTTGTCCTTGTTGCCTGTAGTGCTCTTCAACCACATGGCCACTGTCTTGGCCGGTACTTCTTTTGGATGGACCTGAGCGGTGTCGTCAGCCCCAAAGTACATCCACATGGGGTGGTCACGGGCCTGGAGAGGCTGGATGCGTCGACTGAGGAATACTTCCAGCCGGTCCATGCCAGTGACACCCTGATTGATCAGTTGGACTACCCTTTGAACTAGCATGTTCATCTCCACGCTCTCAGCAGCAGTCACTTTTACTGAAGAAGGAGTCTGAACACGGTCAAAGGTGAAGTGAGGGAGTCCGGTCGACTGACCTGGAGTTGTGAGGTCCTGGCAGTAGAACCAGGTCGACTGCCAGCCCCTAACCGATTCAGCAAAGTCATGGAAGGGAAAGAGCTCCTCTACCTCTTCCAGATACCCAAACCCCCACACATGTGAATGACATGTGTTTTCTCACCACTCGTGTTTGCCTTCTTCACCGACTGAGAACGGATGGTGAATAGATGTTTGAAAAGACCGCCGTGCGGCCGACACCCCAGAAAGTTCTCGCACATAGACACGAATGCAGCAAGGTATGTGATGGTATTGGGAGAAAAGTGATGGAGTTGGGCACCGAAAAAGTTCAAGAAGCCCCAAAAGAAGGGGTGCGGAGGAAGCGAGAAGCCCCGGTCGACATGGGTGGCGAGTAGTACACACTCACCAGGTCGTGCCTGCGGCTCCATCTCCCCTTCCGGCAGCCTCGCTGCGCCCTTGGCGTCAACCCAGACTCCACCAACTCGTCCAGATCTTCCTGCCGGAGCGAAGACCGGATCCAATTGCCTTGGATCCATCCTAGCGGCAGTGTCGAGCGCGACAACGACCCGCGGTTCTGCTTCTTGCCCTTCGCTGCCCCGTGGCCTTCTTTGTGTGTTCCAGCGCTGCCGTCTTGTCCTACACCATGGTGGCGGAGCGGCGGCGTTGAGTACGGAGGAGCAAGATGCCGTGGAGAAGCACAGGGAGAAGAGAGAAAACAGATGCGCACAGTGCAAGCGCCTCGGCTCCGCCGGCTTATAAATGGCCACTTCCGAGTGGCTGACGCGTGGACCCGGGCTATCCTGTCAAATCCCGCAACAGTCGCGCGCACCATACGTGGCGAAAAAGGTGGCACGGAGATTGCGGTGCTTCCGTTTATCCACCCCGCTTCCTTCGGCACACTCCGTCCCGCGCGCTTCCCTAAAATTTCGAATCCCGTGAAATCCGAGATACTCTGCAATCAATCGCGCCATAGATTCTGCGCCCCAAAACAACACTCGGCAAATGATGTTACAAGTTCACTCGGCGACTTTCTAAATCGATCAAGGCGACTGAATCGAAGCTGAAGTTCCAACGCGAGCCTTCCATCATACGCAGAACAACTGCGGGGCAAAAAGCTCGGAGCAAGTTCAACTTCAACCTACTTTCCACTCGGACCTTAATCCATTTGGGGGCTACTAATGAGGATACATACCCAGGGTAGGGTCATAGACCTGACCTACATGCCCTACCCAAGGTCACTACCCTAGAAGCAAAGAAGTCCAAGAGACAACAAAGAACCCCCAGTCAAAGGTGTCGAGTGCAATCCACTCTACCAATCATATCACTCGGGTACCCCTCTTACCTGTTGTCACTCGACCATACAAGGAATCACTCGACCTACTGAAGACCAAGAGTCACTCAACACTACAACGGCCAGATGTTACAAGTTCACTCAGCGACTTTCTGAATCGATCAAGGCGACTGAATCGAAGCTGAAGTTCCAACGCGAGCCTTCCATCATACGCAGAACAACTGCAGGGCAAAAAGCTCGGAGCAAGTTCAACTTCAACCTACTTTCCACTCGGACCTTAATCCATTTGGGGGCTACTAATGAGGATACATACCCAGGGTAGGGTCATAGACCTGACCTACATGCCCTACCCAAGGTCACTACCCTAGAAGCAAAGAAGTCCAAGAGACAACAAAGAACCCCCAGTCAAAGGTGTCGAGTGCAATCCACTCTACCAATCATATCACTCGGGTACCCCTCTTACCTGTTGTCACTCAACCATACAAGGAATCACTCGACCTACTGAAGACCAAGAGTCACTCAACACTACAACGGCCAGATGTTCACTCCGTAGTCTTTAAGGTCATTAATAGCACTTATGGCTGGCATTATCGGTAACGCCCTGTCTTTATGTACATTGAACCCCTTGTAATGGGGGATGGCCGAGGTCCTGGCACACTCTATATAAGCCACCCCCCTCCTCCGGCACAAGGGTTCGCACCCCCTGTAACACCACACACATATAATCCAGTCGACCGCCTCCGGGCACCAAGACATAGGGCTTTTACTTCCACCGTGAAGGGCCTAAAGTCATAAATCATGTGTGTACACCTTCACCATAGCTGAGATCTTGCCTCTCCATACCTACCCCCCTTTCTACTGTCAGTCTTAGGACCACGACATTGTCCTCCAAGTCAAGATGAGAAGAATCAACATGTTTATCCTTTCCTTTTAACCGATCATGTGTAGCCCTAGTACCCTTGGTGTCTATATAAACCGGAGGGTTTAGTCCGTAGAGGCTAGAACAACAACCATCATCCTACTAGTTTAGGGCCTAGTTCATCTGATCTTGTGGTAGATCAACTCTGTATCCTCATATACACAAGCAATATAATCAAGTAGGATGTAGGGTTTTACCTCTTTGAGAGGGCCCGAACCTGGGTTAACATCGTGTCCCTAGTCCCTTGTTCCCCATTGTCCAAGATCCACAGCTCGGGACTCCCTACCCAAGATTTTCCATTTTTGACACCGACAGTGACGTCCAGGCCAAGCACCCCCGGCAAATCGCTCTGCTAGGGTACAGCTGCAGATGATGGTGCTGGCGACGCCTAGCTGACGGTGATGGTGTGGCTGGCGTTCAGCTAGAGTCTGAGTCACCGTCTTTGTGCTTGATTACCAGGGGCTCATCGTCGTTGTCTTTGCTGTTAGTGTCCTCCTCATCGCTGTCGGTCGAGGAGGAGCTTTCTTCATTGCTCGAGCTTTCCACGGAGCACCCAAGGCCAGCACCTGAGCGTTTGAAGACCTTGATGGAGAGCATATCAGACTCCACCAACTTGAAGTGGAGGACGTGCCCTTCCGCAAGGTAGTGGGCGGGGGAAAAAGTCTTCCAACTGCGTCTGAGAAGCATGACGCGAGGCGCAAGGAACTCAAAGTTCACCCACACGGCGCCATTGCAGCAGGCGCTCATGCATAGCTGCAACCCGAGCGACTAGTCAACCTCGATCGCCCTGGCAAAGGGACGAGGGAGCCGCAGGCAGTTGCACAGAGGATCACGTAGCTTGACGAGGAACGCTAGTGCCATGTCCCCTGCATGGCCTTATATCGGTGTTGGAGTAGTTGCAGGAGATGCCGCGAGCATGCCGCTCAGTCTGCCTCGACCGCGGGGGCTTCGTCGACCCTGTCTTTGTCCTGCAGCTCCACCCTGTGTGCTGCATCCAGCCTCTGCAGTTGCAGTAGAGGCAGGAACAGGGTGTTGAGGAGAAGCTCTCGTCACTACAGTTGAAGCATGAGCGTGACCCCTTCCTCTCGCCATGGTGGAAGTGGAGCCAAGGAAGGAGAAGGAATTGATTGTGGATGAGCATTGCCACCCTCTCACGCCTCCTTGTATAGCAGGACTAAGGGGGAGCTAGCTCTCCACCGATCTGGGGCAACCGCCCCGCTCCCCCAATCTAGCCCTCTGCGTCCCTAATGGCGTCCTGATTCATCGGCCGCCCCAATGCACCAAGACGAGGCACTGCGTATTCTGCCAAGGCACATGTTCCCGCGCCCTGCGTGTCCACTACCAACCCCGCGCAATGCATGCGGCGTGCGTGGCGGAAATGGCAGGCGTAGTGGGTGAGCTAAAGGTAAAATGACAGTTACCCCGACTCACGCGCGGATGCCCTAATGATTTCCTATGGACATGGGCACCCCCTGGTTTACAACGTGAACGACGCATGTCGTTTGAGAATTGAAAATATCATGAAGGGCTTGGGGGCTGGCCCAAGTCTAGGTTAATGAAGAAGCAAAGGAGATTTCAAAGGCACAACATCGACCCCGTTTAGGTCAATATGTATGCATGTGCATTTGTTGGGCCTACCCCAACGATGCCCGACGGCATGTATGGACCAGGCCCGGCTGCTCTTGTCTGTGCAATAAACATGTGTGTTTGCCGCCTGACTTATGCACATGCGCATGGTAGATTATACATCAAGTATCAATGCTTAACACAAATTGAGCCAGAGAAGTCGCTCTTCATGAGATAAAGGAGTGCATTAAGAAGACCAAAATGACATAAGACTCCTACAGAAAGATCTCCCCTGCCGGGCAGGCATGTCAAGCAGGGTTGAGACTGGGCCTGGGGCCAAGGCCAAGCCACCCCGGCAGGGTCTCTAGGGCCGCCAACATCAAAGATAGACCACGAGACAAAGGCATGATGCTGCCGGCAGACTTCAACCAGGATGCCACCACACCTCAACAAACACTAGTCACTAATCAGTGCGGTGTCAAGCTATCGAGCGGCTAGGTGTATCCTGTCGAGCACGTGGCAACCTGCTAGAGAAGAGATTACCTTTAATGAAACCCGTCCTAGAGGCGGGTCATGCAAGTAAGAGGTAGTTAGGCAAGCGGTGGAGAAAATTTGCCGAGGGTACCTATCCACATGACACCTAGCAGTGCATTTAATGCACTTTATCCTAACTGTCAGAGTTAGGTATGATAGCACTGCTAGCTATCTAATAATACTATAATGACTGTTTTGCCACAGTGGTTGCCCCTTAAGCTATAAAAGGAGGCCCGAGGCAACCTAGCAAAGGGTTTGAACTTTTGATCCCTCAACACTTGTACGCGTGCAGCTGCTCTCCCGGTGGCACCCTTGTCGGGCTTGAGCGCTCCGTGTCTTCGTGTTCCTCCAGATCAATCCACCAAAGCAGGAGTAGGGTTTTACGCTCCTACACAGCACGAACCTGGGTAAAATAATGGTTTCCTTCACCGTGATGTCCTGTTACCTTTGCTCTTTGTGCAATGTGATCGTCCCCCCACCGAACCACAAAGGGGCAACCCTGCCGCATAGGTGATCATGTTCCTCCACGACACCTTGTGATCTCTACTTTATATGTATGATTTTCATATGTTTATATATAAACGTTGTGATCTTTTCTATATGTATCTATTTTGAATGTTATTGTTTGCTTAAAATAATAGATGGGACCACTAGAAGATTTGTGGGAGGGGGTCTCTACGGAGGACATGGAGAATCACTATTTATGGACACGGGAAAAGTATCAGGCAGAGCACCTCAGGAAGGCAATGTTAGCTTGGGTCAAAAGTGTTCCAATGGCCCATTGTTCTCTCCCAGCAATTGGGAAGGTGGTAGAGAGGCGGTTCACTGACCTTGCAGTGTGCATCCTTGTGGAGGCGACCCCGGATGAGAGGCTGGCGATCTGGCCGGGTATGAGTCCAACCACCATACCCACGTCCGCTGAGGTTGTGCAATGGGCTCTTTGATAGGCCAAATGTCCAGTTCTAGAGCAAGCATCCCATTGGTCCTATTCTTTCCATCAAGTACTAATTCATGTAGTATGTGCGGTTTCTACTAACGGTCTGCGTGTGGAACATCGACCAACATTTATTTCACTCCAAAAAACTCATCAAAACATTAATTATTTTAATGCACTTGTTATATTTTATAAGTACTACTTTTCATTAATCTGAAATTATTGTAATGTGGTGTGTGCAGGTGGATCAAGGTTCAAACCAGAACTTATGTATAGAATGCAATCTGATGATCTGATCCAGGTGCAATATGTTGTAGTGGGCATGCAACAATATCAGTGGCGAGCGGTAGAATAAGACCACCACAAATGCGAGAAAATCTTGTGGCGGGTAACCCGAATAGCAGTGGAAGGCATGGACTAGTGCCGGGCACTGATCACGGGTTACCACTGGCGGGCGGGAGCCCGCCACTGATGGTGTTCTAGCAGTGGCAGGAGGTCAGTGGCGAGCGGCCCTGGGCGCCTTGCCCGCCAATGCTTGGCTTTTCCCACCTGCCACTGCTAGGCATTCCTGCAGTAGTGATTGTCGGTACGGCTAGAAAGGCTTTGGCCCCTATAGGGGCAGCTCTATTCAACTGAAGGCACACTACTATTACTATAAGTCTAGACTCTGAAAGGCAACATAGCTCCCAGCATTTCCTGGATATTATGGCTGACTATCTATAATAGTTGAAAGCATCCATCTAAAGTGACCCAATAGACATGTCGACTGCAAATGTCGCTGCTCCACTTCCCGACAAGGAACATACTGTACTACTCCCTCCGTTCCTAAATATAAGTCTTTTAGATATTCGAATGCGTACTACATACAGAGCAAAATGAGTGAATGTACACTCTAAAATATGTCTATATACATCCATATGTAGTTCTTATTGGAATATCTAAAAAGACTTATGTTTTATCGAAAAAGGCTTTCGCCCCGCTTTATAAATAAAGCAATGATTAACAACCCCCAGTACAAACGCACGCCACCACAACACATGCATGCACCCTAGGAAATTTAGGGACAAAGGAAGTACTATACTTATTAATAAGAATAGAAGAGGAACATGATAACAAAGAGAAAGTAGATTTTAGATAATACAATGTGTGTTGCCCGCCCATGATAAAGCAGAGCGTATGAACAAATGCAAATCCCTAATGTCTCTCTATATGTGGTGCACATGCTTTTCGAAACTAATATAGGAACATTAGCTGACCAATTAAACATTCTCTATTTCAGTAATATCGGCATCATATCAGATTTGTATTTCAACAACTAAGCTTTGGAATCATGAGTGGCATGTTGTTTTGTTTCATGGGTTGAGGTCTTGAGGAGTAGTGCTAGCACGACACGAAGCACCTACAATGATGGTAGTGAATATAAAGGGGGGAAACCAAAAGCATTGCAAGTATAGTGATCGTGCCATGTCGGATATGAAGGTGCAAACCGGACAAAGGATATTTCACAACTAATGTTTGCTTTCAACTAGCCACTACGATTTGGTATGGAAAAGAAAAGTACAGTATAAAGTGGCGATCTATTTTCTGAGTGAGATTAATAACTTAAGCAGATATGAAAGAGTGCCACCTCTCGTGCGACGCCGTGTAGGCCACTACTGATACATTGAGGGTGTTGTAGGTGTGATGGTTATTGTCCGCACGGAAGAAGACTTGAGACGGCAGGCGGCGGCATCGGGGGATAAGTCCTATTGCCGTGGACAAGGCGGGCATAGGAGAAGCCACGACAAGGTGGACGGTGGCACTGATGAAGTGAGAGTACGTGATGAAAGGATCTTGGTCCGACGCTATGGATGAGAGACGTCCATCTCTTGAAGTGGACAACAGGGCAAGGGTACCAACTCTGGCAAGGTGGAGGATGGGGTGGCAGACAAAGGAGGCCGGTGTGGGGAGGGTGTTTTGGTGCCGACGGTGTACGAATGGGGAAATAGAGGGAAGGGGATCTAAACTTTGGGACGCGCTTGTCTGAAATGTGGGAAAGTTACGAACTTGGCCCCCATTTAAAATCTCAGACATCTCGTCGGTTGGGGATAGGATGGGGTAATCCTGCATCTCCCCAATGTTTGTCGAGAACGATTTTGGGCGAGGAGAGGGTGTTTTGCCGCCCACGGTATATGAACGGGGATGACAGGTAGGGCGGTTGTGTCAAGTCTGAGTGAAGTTACACACCTGCTCCTATTTAAAATATTAGCCTACATCGATTTCGCCTAAGGAGAGTTTGTTTTGCCGCCCATGTGTATGAATGGGAAGATGGAGGGAGAGAAAGAGAGGTCTTTCGGACGAGTTTGAATCAAATATGTGTTTTCCTCCCATGTTTGGCGCCCACCACATCTGAATTGGGTGAGAGGCGGCTGTGTCACGTGTGATTGAAGTTACTAGCCTACCCCTATTGAGAGTAACGGAAATCGGGCCGATGGGATGTAAAGTTTCAAGGACAGATAGTAATTTCCATCTCGCAAACACTAGCTTCAGGTAGCCGACAAAAGAGAGTGGGTGTTTTGCCGCTTCATTGAAAATTTGGGAGAATTAGCATTCACGTTTACCTTGAGCCCTGGCAACTAAATTCAAATCCATTATGTATTCGATCATGAATATCCATACATCATTCTATGTTTTCTTATATATATCTTCAAAACACAACAAAGATTTATTCCACCTTTATATATTAATATGATTTAGAAATGCCATGATATTCGAATTCAGTAGGTTGGATACACTTTGAATCAAATAGTTATTTGATTCAATACAATCTGCTCACATGAAAAATAGTTCACCTTATGTCCACTCATACAAGTACCGAGGATTACCTCGCCTAAAAGATTTAGACCATTACAACACATGGACAACAAATATGGGGTCACAACATAATCCATACGCACACTCGACACAACATGCAAGTATACTAATATAATGATAATTTCAACAGGTATCTAAAGAAGAACTGGGATTACCTTGGGCTTCATATAGCAGAAGAAGCAAGACCTCCTCCATCTTCAAATGCAACATTCTTACTTCCTCCAATTCTTGGTTTGCTTGCATAATGCGTGCACCTAACTGCATAATTTCCAGCCTCAGTATCAGAATTACCTCATTGATGTCAGCCACACCATCTCTTTCAACCTCTAGTAGAGCCTCAAGAACTATAATATATGTGCTCTAACTGCTCTCCAACGGTGTTTCCTCTGAACTACTACCATCTGGTAACATGGATGGCGCACTGCTTCCACAAATAGATCCCGGTGTTATAGATTGTGTCCTAGTGTGAACTGCATCCTAAAAGGTTTCTGCTGGACATAAGTAAGAGATAGTTATCGCATGATCCAGGCAGTAAGCTTACATGGTAAATGACATATGAATTATTGCGAGCCTGGCAAGCTATATTTAAATGGTTCGAAGTTACATCAGCCGAAAACAAATTAAAATGGTAAGATGAAAGGCAGTGTGGCACCGCTATATTTAAGTTGCCCAGGCATTTAAGCAGTTGAAATAATCTAAGAAATCACTTAAACAGTGTGGCCTCATATAAACTACGAAGACAGTCTTGTGATGAAGTTCATAGGAAAAGTTAAGGAGTCAAATGAATTAGGCATGCATTCCTTTACGATAATACAGCAGGCACTGCTGACACATTGGCCTACTCAGGTATAGCCGAACAAGTAACAAACAAACATTTGAAACAAGCATTACATCAAAGCAGACAACTAAACTATTTGTAATTCTACAGGATTACAGGTTGAGGGCACAAGCCAAGAAAGCAGCCCACACGCATGACATTTCTCATGTACTAAAACACAATGGCTTACCATATGTTGTTGTGAAGCCTCGCTAGTGTCACAATGTTCTTTGAAGATGTCATCTGCATCCCATGGTAGAAAATCTAGTGGTTGTAGTTTGTTCTTCCCCCTCTATTTAGGTAAAACTAATTTTATTTACATGCACTAGTTCGAATTGATCATCAATGGTTCATCTAAACTAATGAAAGAAGGGTGTGTGCTTACACGACAATATATGTGATTCACTCTACTTTTATGCTTGTTCTAGGTGTCAGCCCCAAATGAAAAAGTATTTTGCTTGATGGGGTTGGTAGCTCCATAATGAATAGAAGCATCAAATTAGTTATGCAACTTGGGAAGATCAAGAACACACAAAAAATATTGAACAAAGGCTTGGAGTAGTGTTGTAATAGCTAGCATCAGAAAATATAGGTTAAAATGAACCAAAAGCAGTGGAACCACAAGCTAGTTTGTTGATGTGTAATTAAGCATACAGAACATAGAAGTAGTCTAGTACAGTAATTGTAACCAACAGGTGTCATGAGAACAACACCATTCTCATAAATATAGTATGCAAGAAGTAAAATAGTAGGCAGTGATATATAGGAAGTACAATAATACTTAAGACAAAACAGAAGCATTGTAACTATATGTGCACTGATTTTTAATTTAGCACATGTAACATGTTCAGTGCCACACGTATGGACCTACAGGTGCATGCAGAATAACGCATCTCATGAAAAATTGAATGGTGCCTGGAGAAATTTGAAGGTGTGGTGCTTATGCTAAGAAAGTGAGAGTATGTGTCGGCTGTTGGAGAATGGTACCTAACTCTCTGTGGCGTATGGGCATCTTGTCATAGGTGAAAGCTAAGTATATTCTATGGTGCTCGTGTTGCAGCTGAGTTTGCGCCGGTTGTCGCTACTGCTAAAGCGGCTTCTGTGCTTCGGTTGCGGCGCCTGTCGACATACAAGAAAGCTAATATGTGGTAACTTAATAGTTCAACAATAAAGAAGAGAAAAACCAAAGGAGTACAAATCGAAATAACCTGATAAGGCGGCGGCATCAGTATAGCAAGGCCGGTGGAGTTGAATATGGCATCCATGGAGCGGGTCCGGTGCAGTGGATGAAGGCATTGGCGAAGCACATCCAGTGTGGTGTACATTGCTTTCGGTGAGGCGGATTTGTTGCGGCGGACAAGGGCTTGTATGAAGGGCCAGCGATGTGGCGGACGAGGGAGTCGGTGAAGGGCCTACACTGTGGCGGATGAGGGCACTGGTGTAGCAGATCCAGTGCGGTGGACCATGATAGCTGTCAAGGAGATTTGGAGCGGTGCACAAGTCAGTCGCTGGCGCGGCTCCGGCGCAGTGATGAGTTGGCAGTTGGGGGTTCCAAGGTGGGGATGGTAGATCCGACGGGGTATGAGGTCCACCGCTGCGGCTGAGGACTAGATTCGGCGGCTTGGGGGATTGCAGGGAGGAGGCAGGACGGGGAAGGGAAGGGTTCTGGGGAAGAATGTTGGGGGAAAAGAGGGGAAGAATGTGTTGTTGTACCTCCACAGCAGCGCCCACACGGCAATCCGCATGTCAATCAGGTTCGAGATCTTCAGGCGCCACTTCCGCCATGAATCCACAGTTGGAGGACCCTCACGGTGCCCGCTAACTGCGCCGGTAGCTCAAACTGATGGCCATGTGGCAGGCGTTGCACAAATGATGCAATCACCTCCACAACAGCAATCCCAGGAGCAGCGTTGGCACTCACGGTAGACCCAACGAGATCAGTAAAAAGTGGTGCTGGATAGGCAAGCAGAAGATGCTCGCACCACCATTCAACGATGTAGGGAGGCGCGCCAGCAATCAAACGAGCGCAACGGGTCCAATCATTGATGAGCCAGCGCCCGTCATTAGCGTGTACCTGCCTTACGAGGTTGGGTGCCCTGCCTTCACAAGTGAGTTGCGGCAAGTTTGTTGGCCGTCCATCCACGTGTTCAAGACCGAAGTACCAGAAAATTATGACAACAAGCTAAACCCGGTAGAGTTTTTGGGCATTTACACAATCGATGTGCAGGCCTGAGGAAGGGATGACAATATTCTAGTTAACTATTTCCCATTGATGCTCAAGCCCAATGTGAGAGCATGGCTGATGAATTTGTCGTACAACTCTATTTCCTTGTGGTCAGATCTATGCAATAAATTCGTCGGTGCCTTTACAGGATTATTGAGCTAATGGAAGTAAATACCATCATATGCTCCAATTCAAATGAAATACCAAATGTGTTTATCATAAATATGATGAAAAAAACAAAAAATGTGTATGTGTATGAATAAAGTGGATGATTATAAGGTTTGAACATGACTGTATGTGTATATCTTTAGGTTTGATATATGAATTTGAAATCATGAAATGCTGGGTTAAAAAATGTATCCCTGTTTAAATGAATTACAAAAGCTAATAACGGAGTCGAAATCCAAATTTCCAACCTTAGGTTTGTAATTCTGGTACTTCAAAGTATACCATGCATGTGAAAAAGTATCTCTACTCATAGTCCAAACTGTGAAACAAATTGATTAATAATGAGTGCACACACTCTTGACCATATATATATATATATATCAATTACGTTTATGTCTCTCAGATATAGACACCTTAGTCTTTATCTGAAGCCCACCACCCCGCCCCCACTCCCCCCACATACAAACCTTTCTCTCCCCCGGACACAAACACGGGAACACAGTAACCCCTCTCTCTCTTCTAAGTCCGGACCCCAATTTAGGTCCCTATCACTTTGTCTCTCAGGCATGCACACATCTCTTCCCCCACTCTCTAGTTCTCCCGGCATCTCTGTTTTCCAAGCACACGCACTATATAGCAGTGTATCTTTCTCATACACAAAGCATCGCCCCCCAAAAGTCTATCTCCCTAGTTATGTGGTTCTCGCACACTCTCCACCATCTCTCTATCTCTCTCACATTAATTGATACACACCTCACTCACCACCCCCACTATACAAAGCACCCTTTGTCTCCTTGTGCGCCACTATCCTCTTTCTATCTCTCCCACATGCGGACTCGACCCAGGTCCTTCCCAATATACACAAGCACCATTTGTCTCGTTTCCACAGCCCCCTAGCGTATCATCGGTCTCAATCTTGCATGTTGTTGTCTCCACTATATATTCTAGATCTCTCATCAAGTCTCTATCACGCAACGGTGACTTGCTTTCCTTGCGTCTCCATACATATGCCACTTTCAAACAACATCAACCTTGTCTCCATATCTATATGCCACTTCTGCACACAAATGACCCCTTTCCCTCCCCCTCTCTTCCTCTCTCTCTCGCACCCCTCTCTCACACACACTTGATGTCTCTTCCAAATAGCCCGCTCCCCGCCCGTGCCCATGCTATTCCGCTACTAGACATGCCTTTCTCTCTCTTGGACACACATGTCACACCATTCCCCCTTTCCTACTAGGTTTACATCATCAGTGCTCTCTATTTTCCACATACACACACTCCCTCTCACACACGTGTGCATGCAAAAACACACACAGATAGGCACAACGCCCCATCTATCTGGATCCTTCTTTTAAGACAAACACCCTTGCATATTCTCTGCAGCTCTAGGTATATATATATATATCCCTCTCTCTCTAACTCACATGCACACCAAAATTCTCTGTCTCTCTAACTCACACATCTCTCCCTGTGTCCGCATGTCTATCTCACGCACTCACTCTTTGATTATGTCTATGTGTCTCCATTTTACATAACACAAAGCCCCATGCACATGTCTCTCTCTATCCTCCACACACACAGACACATAAAGAATCTCTTATCATTGCATTAGTCCCTCCATACCACACACACACTATCTCTCTCGCACACACGCTCAACCAAGGTTTACTTGTGAAAAACCTACCATCTATACATCAACAGTCATGGCAGTATGACAAACACGAGACACGAAAAAGAATACATCCACACATCCGTAGACCACCTAGTCTGACTATGAGGACTAGAGCGAGCCATGTGCCTATCCGTAGACACCAAAAGCACGCCGCCATCACCCCCTTCTTATCAGAGACGCGAAAACCATGTTTTACACAGTCGGGAAGCCATCATGCTAGGGCCCAACATGCTCAGCCATTGAATAGAACGTAGATCCAAGTTTATGGTAACAAGTATCAATAATATGTTTGTATTTCCATACTTATATATACTTCTATAAAATTCTTAGTTGTTGATGATGGTGTGTCTGTCATCCGTCATTTCTGATCATTAGATCTACATCTAACAACTGTGAGGTAAGTTGTGGCATTTTTGCAACAACATCCCACTTCTCTACTCCAGTTTGCAGAAAACCCCTTAGTATCTTAAAACCAACTACATCCCTCCCACACCTCATCAAAACAGCCCAAGGAATATATTCTGAGTGAAACATAATATATTTTTAGTGATATATGTATGTAAAAATTAGAGTGTGTTCTATCAAGTTTGTGAATAAGTATTATTCTACATTGGATCCGTTGCAACGCATGGGCATATTGCTAGTATTTCCATAGTTTCGACTTTTCCATCAAGATATTAGTCACTCATGGTCTATATTTGGCATGAATTAAGTAAACATAGGTACTATGTAACTAGCCGTACTTATTGCCTTCCAAAGCTTAAGTTTCAGTCCTACTTACAGTATGTAGAGTATTTAACAAAAAATACCACTTTCAACCAGCCCTAAAAAGAAACTACTATACAAAAAATAGCAAAAACCTACCTAGAATTTATAAATCCGCGCCAAAAAACAACTACCTAGTGCCGATTAGGCTCGTTTAAACCCGTTTATGATAGGGTTGGCCCACACGTCCTTGTTGAAGAGGCATCTTAAATCAACACCGTCTGTTTGACCGTTGTGGTGTCTGTTACGACAGGAGGGACACACATGTGAGCATCTATCATCTTCTTCCTCCTCCAATCATTACTTTTCCTGAACATTACTTCAAACAGTTCATATGCGTGTTCATTGCAGGCACCGGTGTTGAGCGAGCTGGCCGCCGCTCTGCTAGATGGGCTGGATGCCACGCCGGCCTCCGCATGGGTTAGCTGGTTGGTTCGAGCGCGGCTCACGCGCGAGCAGGCCGCCGTGCTGGTCTTCCCTCGAGCCAGATGTCTGCCTTAGCATGCCACGTGTGAGCAAGACGCCGCACCGTTGTGCCAACCTTGCTAGCAAACCTTACAGACAAGCAGTTGGATATATCCAGCAGGGTGTGTGCTAGCTTGGCCAGCTGGCGGCTTTGAGCGCCGCACAGAGCTGACATCTGGACTGCCGCAAGATGGGTTGTGCGCCACCGGCACTTTTGACCTTGCCTTCTGCCGGTGGTGGCGGATGCCTCCCATTGCCGAGGATGACTAGGTGGACGGGCTGGAGGTAGGAGATGACTGAGGGATTTTTGTCCAGACTGACATGTAGGTCCCATAAGTCATAACACCTAACTTGCTGGTCAAATAGATGGCATTGAATTAAGGGGCGACGTAGGTTTAAACATGCCTATAATGTCACTTGGCAGTTTATTGTGATGGATTAAGAAAGGTTGCATTGTACTACTAGTTTTCGCAGTAGTGTATAGCTCATTTTGTGGGCTCGATCCCGGCCAAACGCGGTGGCTTTTTTTAAATATTAACCTCGTTGCGAGCCAATATTGTACACAAGTAGTTTGACTTTTGAAGTCCAGCGGACGTGTTGCACCACAATCTGGGTGGATTGGATAGCCTAGCCACGTGCACAGGTTTTCCCTCCCATCATCTCATGCCTCGCGTACTAGAGTAGTAGTATGTAGTACTTACATAGTACTCCTATATATCAATTCACAACAACATTTCTCGCCTGTGTGCAAGACCTAGCCGCACCTTGCTTACTGCTTCCTCAACTTCCATCTTTAAACTAGTTCCTCCCAATTAAGCTTCAGGAGCCGGAAAAGCCTGGCACCATATTGGGAACTATGCAATATGGCTCTGGACGTAAAGTACTACTCTGTAGCTTGTGGCATTGCACACATGGACTTTGCTCCTTTATCGGCTCTAAACTCTATAAAAAATTCCTCTTGATGTGAATTTTATGTGTCGGTGCAACAGACCCTGGGCCTGTTGCCCTGACTGTGCACATGCACAAGATCAAGATTGAAGCACCAGTCCATGACAAAGGGCAAGAAACCAAGAGATTCGAAGCATCAACAAGCGATCAGAAAGGACAAAGGCCGAGTCAGAGGAGCAAAATATCATCATGAAATAAGCCTCTCTTACCGGGCAGACGAGCCCGGAAAGGGGCGAGGCCACCACTAGAAGAAGATGACCAAGGCATCCCGGCACGGCCTGCCGGAACTCACAGAGGCCAGATCACCCCACCGACCGCTCCACCACGACTCATGTCATCGATCAGTGCGATTTCAAGCCACATAGTGATCAGGTGGCTGCCATTCGCCACATGGAAGCCCCTTTCTACCAAGAAAACCCACAGATGACACCCGTCCAATGGTGTGTCAAACGAGCAGGCATGAAGCTGGCAATATAGCCCAACAAGCCTTGCCGGGCAAACAACGGCATGATGTTAAGCGGCGCATTAAATGCGCACTGTCAGCCTACAGACTTAGGTATGATAACATTATTTGCTATCTCATCAGTGTCTAATGACTAATTTTCCACTTGGTGACCCCTTAGCCTATAAAAGGAGGCCCATGGCAATAGTTCAAGGGGTTGGAAAGTTAGCTCTCTCGCACCCCCGTACACGCGTAGTTGCTGCTGTCCTGAGGCAACCCTTGCCGGGCAGGTGTACTATGCACCACCACCACTTTTCCAATCATCAATCCACCAAAGCAGGAGTAGGGTTTTACGCCTCACGGCGGCCCAAACCTGGGTAAAACTGCCCGTGTGATCTCTATTGCGCTGCCCCCATGTTGGTCTGCTCTTTGTGCAATGCGACTCCCTCTGCAGAACCAACAAGGGGCCGCCCTAGCCCCATAGGTGGCCAAGGTTTCCCACGACATTTTGTTTTGAAGTGGAGGCAAAAGCTTTGCCTCGTCTCATTAATAAAGAAGGAAGGACCAACAATCAAAGTTCAACGAGATCCATTACACCTCCACAAATGGAATAGAAAAAACCTAGTCTCCTTGTATCAAAGAACTCAAATGTTCTGCCCCCGTAGTAACCGTCACTGATAAATAGGCTGCTAGTGTGTGCGTGAGAGGAGTGGCTGAGTAGGCCAGCTACGCGCTTGAATGGAGCAGGGAGAGTATGCAGGTGTACTTTCCCTACATTTATAGTACAACGATGGTTCTAGAGAACAGCAGTACCCTCCACTTGCAACTGTAGCTCCTTGGGCTCGAGATTCAAGACTTCAAAACTGGTGCACTATAGAAGTATAGAGAAAGTACTACTACTACTATAGTACTAGTAAATGATAACCGCACCATCACACTACCACTATGTGTGCCCGCATAACTTCCTTAACGAAGGGACGAGACGACTCGCTCTCCATCATGTTCATCCCTAGCGAGTTCCCGGATGACGATGATCATTGGGGAAGATCACGAGCCGGGCTATAATGCGCAATTCAGTATGTTAAAATAATAAGGCATAAAATCGAATATGTGTATGGTGTCTTCGGATACTTACGATGCAGCCAAGCGCTTCGGCCTAGGGTGCCGCTTTGGGATGGCATCAGCATCCGCTTCAGAATCATCTCAAAAGGAGGGTCTTCCCTTCTTGGTCGCCTCCACCTCCAGATCCATGGAAGCCGCCCTTTTCTTCTTCCTCCCCTTAGGGGGAGAGTTACTCTCTTACTCCTCTACGTCTTCGTCATGGGAGGAGGAGGTCTCGGAGTCTTTGGACATGTCGTTCGAAGCACCCTTACGACAGAGGACACTTATGGTCTCCTTGCCTTTCTTCTTGGCCTTCTTCTCTGGTGCCTGATACGGCGCCGGAACCAGCATCTTTGTCAGGAAGGGGGTAGCCTGGTCCTCGGGCAACGGAGCCGGGCATTTGATCTGCTCCGCCTTCTTTGACCAACCATGTGGGAGTCAGAGAATTCAATATACTCCTTGTATTTGCAAATAAAAGTTACCATAAAACATACGGGAGTGTCTGGACGTGCGCAGTCAAGGCCGCGGTCTTCGGTTATCTCCGGCCACGTCTTTTGAGTCTTGAAGAGCAGCTTCCATATGTCTTCTTGCATCGTGCCGAAGAACCGCTACAGGGTCCGAGGACCGGCCGGCTTGAATAGTATGATGATGTCTACATGAGATTGAAGAAGATGGAAATTGCAGACCCGCTGACAAAGCAACACAGCTATGATGATTACTATCTCATCGCGGTGTTCGACATAAGGATTGTCGTTAATAAAATGGTCGTAATGGCAACAACAGTACCAGCAATCCTGGCACTTCTGAAGCAAAGAACAGAAACGGCAACCCCGGATGCAATAAACACAAGCGTCAGAGCAACATTGAAAGTGTCAAAGACACGACGGTCAACGCCAGATTCAGTGGCTCCAAGCCCGGTCAACGGAAGAGGCCATTCAAAAGAAACAAAGACGGTTCATCTAGCCTGGACCGAATACTCGATCAACCTTGCCAGATTCATGGCACCCCTGACAAGCCTGCTAACCACACCAACAGAAGTTGTTGGGTCTTCAAACAGGCCGGCACGTTAAACACCGAGCATACAGGAAAAGGGTCACCCAGTGAGGATGATGATGAGGAGCCTCGCCCACCGAACACAGGGGGACAGAAGAAATTCCCCCCCAAGGACAATACGGTGAACATGATATACGTTACTCACATCCCCAAAAGTGATCGCAAGCACACATTAAGGGATGTCTATGCGATAGAGCCAGTCACCCCAAAATTCAACCCATGGTCAGCATGCCCAATCACCTTTGATCGCAGGGAACAGTATCCGTCATGGAGGTTCAGCCGCATTGGTCCTCGACCCAATTATCGATGGATTCCACCTCACAAGAGTCCTCATGGATGGCGGCAGTAGTCTTAACCTGCTCTATCAGGACACAGTCCGGAAAATGGGTATTGACTCGTCAAGAATCAAACGCACCAAAACTACCTTCAAAGGAGTAATACCTGGTGTAGAGGCCCGCTGCACGGGCTCAATCACATTGGAGGTCCTATTCGGTTCGCCAGACAACTTTCGAAGCGAAGGCTTGATCTTCGACATCGTCCCTTTCCGCAGTGGCTATCACGCACTGCTCAAATGAACTGCGTTTGCCCGCTTCAATGCGGTCCCGCACTATCCTTATCTAAAACTCAAATTGTCAGGCCCACGCGGTGTTATAACAGTTCATGGAAACATGGATCGCTCCCTCCATATCGAGGAACACAATGCCGCCCTCACAGCAAAAGTGCAGGTCGGCCTTATCAAGCCAAACTCCACATCGGCAGTCAAGCCACCAGACCCTGTCAAATGAGTCGAGACTACCCCGCAGAATGATAGTCCAGCTCATCAGGAGCTCGACTAGCAATCCGGCCTCTATCTTCGCCCCAACCAAGCAGCGGCATGTCGGTGGAAAATGACACCTATGGGATCACTGGAATCCCTTCTACGGTTGCGGGGCACAGAGATCGTGAGAAGAGCGGGACTAGTAAACAACACAAAGGGATTTACCCAGGTTCGGGCTGCAAAGATGCGTAAAACCCTACGATCCTGCTTTTGTGGATGTATTTAGTGTTCTTGAGCTCCTGAACTAGCTCTGGGTGCCGTGGGGTTCAAAAGAGCCCGAATCCTTTCTCTGTGTGCCATGGGCCTCCTTTTATAGGCGAAAGGGGCTGCCACAGTGACATACAGGAGGTGGAAAGTGCTACAGCTTTGTGAGTTTATCGCTAGTATTATAGGACAAGACACATTTAATGCGAGGCTTAGGTGTCCCTTCGCTTTATCGGGGACGGGGGTGAGGCCCATCCCGTCAGTCGCCGCTCCTCCTCGCTTCGACACACGCCCTAGCTAGCGATGCATGTGGTGCCATGTAGGCAGGCAGGTAGCTGAGGTGGCGCGCTGGTGGATCCTCCACAAAGGATTGCATGCTGCCATGTAGGTGGCTGCCCAGCTGGTTGGGTCGGCAGCTGCATGCGAACGGCGGTGAAGACTTGGTTGGCGCGGGCCTGGTAGTGGCCCTGCCGGTGCGCTTTGGCGAGGGCCTTGTTGGGTAGCCCGACAAGGGTCTTGCCGTGGCGCGCTGGCTTCCCCAGCAAGGATCTTGCCGGGGGTCTCGTGGGTATCTTTGGTGAGGATGGTTACCTTCCTATCCTCATCTGATCTTGAGCATTCTATGTCTTCACAAAGATCTGCATGCCACCATGGAGGTGCCTCCCGAGCCTTATCCCAATGCATTTGTTTAGCATTGGTGGGCTTAAGGGTGGCTCCCTTTGGCTGGCACGGGCAGGCTGCCCCGGCAAGGGTCTTGCCGGGGCTCCTGAGGCTGCTCCGGCCAGGGTCCTTGCCGGGGGAACCTACTATGCCTATCTGATCTTTGTGGCCTTGGCCCTTGTTGTTGCTTGGTTTGTCCTTGTGGCTTCGGCTTCTCTCCGGCTTCCCCTTCCTGCCATGTCTGTGCGTGGCCGTGGCGGGAGGCTCTGACTGCCCATGCACATGTAAAGGGGTCAAAAGCAGAACCCCTACTTTTGTAAACCGACAAGAGCCCCCGGGCCTGGGCCACACATAAGCGCAGCACGTTGTTTGGCCAGGCCCAGAACGGTGTGCGGGCAGTTGGGGTGGATTTTTACCGCGGCCACTGTTCCGTCCGCTGCGCTTCCCCACGACCCGCGTTGAACGCGCGACGTGGGGGTCGTGTGCGCGCATGACGTGGGCATGCTGGCGTCACCACGTGGTGGACAGTAAAGAGGCGGCTTGCATGTCTCTTCGAGACCGCAGGGCCGCCTCCCATTTACTTCCTTCGCTTGGGAACCGTCGTTCCACGCGTCCCCCTGCGCCTGCCCCTCGCGCCATGTTCGCTGCATGCATAATGTAGAGCGAATGGCAGCCGCGCGGGACGTGGGGAGTCACACGCGCCTTCAATGGACTGGGGAGGGCGGTCGACGGCACCGCTCGCTGTCACGTCAACGAGCCAGATTGGCCGAGGGTGGGCGTCCGGGCCTCACCCCCGCCCCTTTACAAAGAGGGGGGAGGAACGGTGCCTCTCCACTCTTCATCATCTGGCTCTCCCCATTCTTGCTTCCCTTCTTCTTCTGCCATGGCAAGGGGGCGTGGCAACGCACCATCGGTGGCGGTGAGGGTCTTGGCCAGACAGCGCATCGCTCCTCCCCAGGGGCTCGCAGCGGTGGAGCCGGCCACTAGAGGTAGAGGGAGGGGGCGAGGTCTAGGCCGTCATGGTGCCCAAGGGAGAGGAGGACGGGGCGGCAGATCCGCCTCGCCTCCTCCAGCAGCCCCTCCTCCAATGGAGGGCCACGCTGGGGACAACCCCTGCGAATTCTTCGTCAGGCTGCGCCATCCACCGCACTGTCACCTTCGCCTTCCGACCCCATTTGCACGAGAGATGGAGCTGGATCCGCCGCAGGCGCTGCGGCTGCACATGAGGGGTTGTGGGAACAGTGGCACATGGGTCGACGTCGAGTTCCTCGCCCCTCACGTCATGTATCTTCACCGAGGGTGGAAGACCTTCGCTCGCCTCCACAGCTTGACGAATGGGCTCGCTCTCCATTTCAAACTAATGGAGGGTGGCCTCCTTTCCCTCAAGATCTTAGGGCACTTCGGGACCCGCATGAGGTGTTGCGTGGAGAGCTCCTCCGACGATGAAGATTCCTCCTCAAGCAAGAGTGGCGAGGAAGACAACGGCAGCAACGACAAGGGCAGCGGGCGGCAGGATGACGGGTCCGACTAGGTGTCGGGCACCGCTCTGAGCGGCACCGGCGACCCCATCATCCGTGTCGCCGGCTCCTCGAGCTTCTCGGGGTCGTCTCCTTGGGCGGCTGGCGTAGGGAGGCTGCGGAAGAGGAAGAGGACGAGCGGCAAGGCCGTCAAGTCGGAGTACACGGGCACCGACGCCTTCGTCACGTGTTGGCATCCTGCCGCCTCATCTTCGAGCTCTGCCTCCGGCGCCGCCATCACCATCCAGCCCTTGGATGGCCACCGAGATGTTCTCTTGGTGTCTTCTGCCACTCGTAGCTCGCCTAGGTGCCCCTTTTCCCTTCTGCTTTCTTGTTCCATTTCCTGAGGAGAGGGACAAGAAAGGGATTACGGGCACCTTATATCTTTGTAGTCTTGTAAGCCTTCGGGCCTTTGTTAGCTTTAGAACTTGTAATCCCATTGTTCATGTTTTTCATTTCGTATGAATTGTACCTGTACGAGATGTTTTTTAATGAAAAAGGGATGTTTGCCGGGATTTTCGTTCGCGGGAGGAATCCATGACAAGGAGTGAATCCTCGTTATCTTTAAGACAAACGCTTTTTCGCCCGGCAACAGGCCTTGTCGTCTCCCCACCTTGCTCAACCTTTCTCACGCTTTCGGCGGAGGCATGGATGAGGTGGGCTTAGGCTCCCTGTTCTCCTTCTTTGCTGCCGCGGCTATGACCAAATTCGGACCCAGGGGATAATCCCTGGGTACCGAAAAGGGGGAGCATGGCAGCTTAGATATAGAACGGGGTTTCACATATCCCAGTCCATCACGAAATGAATGACGGAGGATAAAGGACTTATCTGGATCTGGAGCCCCTGGTGACCTTGGCTTGCCGCGAAGGGACCCTTGTTCTTGCAGCCCCCAGCAACTCTGGCTTGCCGGGGTCCGGGCGTCGGTCCGTTCCCTTTCTTCCAAAACATCTCGGCAAGAATACTTGCGTGCCCTACGAACCAAAGAAGACAGAGAGGAACAGAGAGACGCGCATTCGACCTCTAACCTAGGGGTTAGCCGCCGCTAAGCACTATCAACCCTAACCAAGGAAGGGACTCAATCTAGCATGCTTGCTATAACTTAAGGCACCAGCGCTTCATTTATTTATGCTCAAGGTCTGCGCCTTGCTTTGCACAAAGGGTTACATGCCTTGCCGGCAAGGCTTGTACAAAAGAGTGGCCTGGCGGGAGGCCCGGCAGCTGTACCTTGCGGGTAAAACTTGCGGAGATGCTCGATGTTCCAGGAATTGCTCACTTGAACGACATCTTCAGTCTCCAGCTGGACTGCGCCGGGCCTGGTGACTCGTGTTACCTGATAAGGGCCTTCCCACTTCGGTGTCAACTTGTTGGAATTCTTGGCCGACTGAACGTGCCGAAGAACAAGGTCGCCTTCCTCAAAGCTCCAGGCATGAATCTTGCGGCTATAGTAGCGGCGCAAGGCTTGCTGGTAGCGTGCTGCTCTCACAGCCGCCCGGAGACGATCTTCCTCAAGGAGCGTCGCGTCATCTGGCCGCAATTGCTCTTGCTCAAGCTCATCATAAGCGAGCACTCGAGGTGACCCGTATATGAGTTTTGTGGGGAGAACTGCTTCTGCCCCGTAAACCAGGCCAAAGGGTGTCTAGCCGGTGGCTCGATTTGGTGTCGTTCTGATCGACCAAAGAACCGCCGGCAACTCATCAATCCAGCGCCTTCCACTCTTGCGCAGCCTGTCAAAAGTCTTCATCCTTAAGCCTCGCAGGACTTCAGCATTTGCTCTCTCTGCTTGGCCGTTGCTCCGTGGGTGTGCCACGGAAGCAAAACAGACCCTACTGCTGAGATCTTCAATGTATTGCATGAAGGCATGGCTTGTGAACTGCGTGCCGTTGTCGGTGATGATCCTGTTGGGCACCCCAAAATGGCACACTAGCCACTTGAACAACTTGATGGCTGACTGCACCGTCACCTTCCTCACTGCTTCCACCTCTGGCCACTTTGTGAACTTGTCAATTGTGACGTACAAGTACTCAAAGCCCTCGACAGCGCGGGGGAAAGGGCCCAGTATGTCGAGCCCCCAGACCGAGAAGGGCCAGGAGAGAGGGATAGTTTGAAGGGCTTGAGCCAGTTGATGGAGCTTCTTTGAATGGAACTGGCACGCTTCACATTCGGTTACTAGCACCATCGCATCCTGGAGGGCGGTGGGCCAGAAGAAACCTTGCCAGAAAGCCTTGCTGGCAAGGGCCCTCGACCCTATGTGGGAGCCACATATGCCTCCATGTATCTCTACCAACAACTTTAGTCCTTCCTCCCGGGAGATGCACATTAATTTCACCCCATTCGGTCTCCTTCTGTACAATACATTATCAACGAACTGGTACAGAGAAGACTGGCGGGCTACTCTTTCTGCCTCTTCCTGCTCCTCAGGAAGCTCTCCTTTTTGAAGGAATCGGACGGTGTGCTGTGCCCATGTTGAAGCCTGTGGCTCGATGGCAAGGAACAAAGCCATCTCTTCTATCATGGGAGCGGCCGCCTCCACCGCCATGACCTGAGGTCCCGCCGAAGTCGGTTGCCCTGCGGCAGGATCGGCATCCACGGCAGCATCTTCGCTGGCGGCTCCGGGGAGCTCGGTGGGGAAGTACTTGCCGGGGCCTAGCTTCGTCCGCTTGCTCTGCCCGGTCGGCGGCTCAACGGATGGTTGGGTCAACTGAAGCACAAAAGTACCTGGCTCCATAGGTAGCTTGAGGGCGGCGTTTTGACAGGTAATCGGCGACGTCGTTCTCCGCCCGAGGGACATGCTCTACTTGTATACCATCAAAGCGCTCCTCCAGTTTCCTCACCTCATCTACGTAAGCTTGCATCAACAGGCTTTGATAATATTTGTTGATCTGCCTGACGACGAGGTGTGAGTCGCCCCTGACGATGAGCTTCTTAACTCCGAGGTCTGCCGCAATCCTGAGATCGGCAAGCAAACCCCCGCACTCGGCGGTGTTGTTGGTTGACATCTCCCGGGGGAAGTGCATCTGGATGACATACTTGAGGTGCTCTCTGGTGGGTGCGACAAGCAGCACACCAGCCCCGGTGCCTTGCAGCGAGAAGGCACCATCAAAGTACATGATCCAGTTGCAGCTTGTTTCCTTGCGGGGGAGAGTGGTCTCATGTACCTCTTTGTCGGATGTCGAGGTCCATTCCGCAACAAACTCCGCCAAGACTCTGCTCTGAATCGTCGAGGTACTTGCGAACTTCAAACCGAAACTTGACAGCTCTAGGGCCCATTCCACGATCCTCCCCGTTGCATCTGGGTTGTGTAGTATCTGTTGCAATGGGAGGCGGGTGACCACCATGATATCGTGCGCTTGGAAGTAGTGGCGCAGCTTCCTCGAGGCCATGAGGTGGCCGAAGAGCAGCATTTGCACACCTGGGTGCTGCACCATTTTCTTCTTCTTCGCCTCTTCACCCGGTTGTGTGGCTCCTACCGCGCTGCCGTCAGCCCCTGTCGGGGACTCGATCTTGCCAGGATTGAGCCCTGCCGGAGAGGGTTTCGGCCTGCCATCTGTTGGCTCTGCTGCTGTTGCTGCCTTTTCGTCGGCCTCTCTCTGCGCCACTAGTGCGGCGCTAACCACCTGATTCGTTGCCTCTAGATAGAGCAGCAACGGTTCTTGTGGTTTGGGCGCAACCAGCACCGGGGTAGAGGAGAGGTATCTCTTCAAATCCTGCAGCACTACCTCGGCTTCTGGGGTACACTCCACTGGCCCTGCTTTCTTCAAGATCTTGAAGAAAGGAAGGGCATGCTCCGCAGACTTGGAGATGAACCGGCTCATGGCAGCAATGCAGCTAGTGAGCTGACGCATGTCCTTGGTCCGCTTGGGAGCCTCAATCTGCTCGACAGCCTTGATCTTATCTGGGTTTGCTTCAATCCCGCGCTGGAACACAAAGAACCCGAGAAGCTTGCCGGACGGGACACCGAAGACACACTTCTTAGGGTTCAATTTGAGGTTGATCTTGCGCAGGTTCCCAAATGTTTCCTCCAAATCTTGCACAAGAGTTGCTTTGTCCTTGGTTTTGACTACTATGTCATCCATATAAGCTTCCATATTTCTATGTAGCTGGGGCTCAAAACCAATTTGGACTGCTCTTGCAAAGGTTGAGCCAGCACTTTTCAACCCGAAAGGCATCCGTAAAAAAGCAGTACGTACCACACGGGGTGATGAATGCCGTCTTTTCCTCGTCTTCCTTCGTCATGAAGATCTGGTGGTATCCCGAGTAGGCGTCGAGGAACGATAAGAGGTCACACCCAGTCGAGGAGTCAACAATTTGGTCGATGCGCGGCAATGGGAAAGGGTCCTTTGGACAGGTCTTATTGATGTCTGTGTAGTCAATACACAGCCTCCATTTCCCATTTGCTTTGCGCGCCACTACCGGATTGGCCAACCACGTCGGATGGAGTACTCCCCTCACCAAGCCTGCCGCCTCTAGGTTTCTGATTTCCTCCGTGATGAAATCTTACCTCTCCAGAGCTTGCTTCCTGACCTTTTGCTTGACGGGCCGCGCATGAGGACAGACAACAAGGTGGTGCTCAATCACCTCCCTGGGAACGCCGGGGATGTCGGAGGCTTGCCATGCAAACACATCGACATTCGCTCGCAGGAAGGTGACGAGCTCGCTTTCTTATTTGCCATCGAGGGCGGAGCTTATGGTAAAAGCTCCTCCCGTACCATCCTCCTTGACGGGCACCTTCTTGGTCTCCGGTCGTGTAGCCCTGGACTTCTTGCAATTGCCGTTGGAGCTCTCTGGCACATTCTCAATGGAAGCACAACACCCCGAAGAGGTGCGCTTGCCGGAGTGGGTGCGAGGGGTCTCGTCGGACCTCTTCTCTCCCGGGGCTCCATCGGCAGGAGCAGGCGCCTTAGCGGCAGCTGCTGCAACTGCTTCCTGATAGATCTGGTCGGCACAGATTAGCGCATCTTTCTTGTCGGAGGGGACGGTGATGATGTTCATCAGCCCAGACATCTTCAGCATGTTGTAGGTGTAGTGCGAAGCCGCCATGAACTTGGCTAGCGCCGGCTGATACGTCCATTTTGCATCATGCTTTTATATCAATATTTATTGCATTATGGGCTGTTATTACACATTATATCTCAATACTTATGGCTATTCTCTCTTATTTTACAAGGTTTACCATGAAGAGGGGGAATGCCGACAGCTGGAATTCTGGCTGGAAAAGGAGCAAACGTTGGAAACCTATTCTGCACAACTCCAAAAGTCCTAAAACTCCACGAAACAACTTTTTGGATTTATTAAGAATTTATGAGCGAAAGAAACAGGCCAGGGGGCCCACACCCTGTCTAGGAGACAGGGGGAGCGCCCCCCTTGTAGGGCGCAGCCCCCTATCTCCTAGGCCCCCTGGTGGGCCTCCGGCATCCATCTTCTGCTATATCATCACTCTTTCCCTGAAAAAATCGTGGGCAAGCTTACAGGACGAAACTCCACCGCCACAAGGCGGAACCTTGGCGGAATCAATCTAGGGCTCTGGCGGAGCTGTTCTACCGGGGACACTTTCCTCCGAGAGGGGCAAATCATCACCAACGTCATTACCAACGATTCTCCCATCGGTAGAGGGTCAATCTCCATCAACATCTTCACTAGCACCATCTCCTCTCAAAACCCTAGTTCATCTCTTGTATCCAATCTTGTATCAAAACCACAAATTGGTACCTGTGAGTTGCTAGTAGTGTTGATTACTCCTTGTAGTTGATATTAATTGGTTTACTCGGTGGAAGATCATATGTTCAGATCCTTTATGCATATTATTACTCCTCTGATTATGAACATGAATATGCTTTGTGAGTAGTTACGTTTGTTCCTGAGGACATGGGTGAAGTCTTGCTATTAGTAGTCATGTGAATTTGGTATTCGTTCGATATTTTGATGAGATGTTGTCACGCCCAATATGCAACCCTATCCAAAAGGAACTCGAAGGTCCCACCAAGGATAGACCCGCATATTGAAACGCTTTTGCAAGGTGGATATCATTACATCAACATTACGTAATAGATGGGGATACATACAAGAGGCATACAATGCCACGCGAATACAACATCACAATACATTAGAGCATCATCCGACTACGGATGAAACACAAACAGAAACTCAAACGACATCCACACTGCTAGCCCAGGCTGCCGACCTGGAACCTATCCCCTGACCGAAGAAGAAGCAGAAGGAGAACTCCAAAAAAAACATCGCGCTCACGTCATGACCATCGCATAACCTGTACCTGCAAATGTTGTTGTAGTAATCTGTGAGCCACGAGGACTCAGCAATCCCATTACCATCGGTATCAAGACTAGCAAAGCTTAAAGGGAAGGAAGGGGTAAAGTGGTGAGGTTGCAGCAGCGACTAAGCATATATGGTGGCTAACATACGCAAATAAGACGAGAAGAGAGCAAAAGGAACGGTCGTCAACTAGTAATGATCAAGAAGTGATCCTGAACTCCTGCTTACGTCAAACATAACTCAAAACCGTGTTCACTTCCCGGACTCCGCCGAGAAGAGACCATCACGGCTACACACGCGGTTGATGCGTTTTAATTCGGATCTGGTGTCAAGTTATCTACAACCGGACATTAACAAATTCCCATCTGCCTATAACCGCAGGCACGGCTTTCGAAAGATTATACCCTGCAGGGGTGTCCCAACTTAGCCCATGATAAGCTCTCGTGATCAACGAAGGATATACCTTCTCCCAGGAAGACCCGATCAGACTCGGAATCCTGGTTTACAAGACATTTCGACAATGGTAAAACAAGACCAGCAAAGCCTCCCGTTGTGCCGACAAATCCCGATAGGAGCTGCACATATCTCGTTCTCAGGGCACACCGGATGAGCCAGACGTCGGGTTGGCATAGACCCTGGTTGCCCAGGGGGCACCGGACATCGCTCGGTTTGGACCAACACTTAGACAAGCATTGGCCCGGGGGGCTAAAATAAGGATGACCCTCGAGAGCGTGACTCCCAAGGGAAAAGTAGGTGGTGGTGAGGCAAATGGTAAAACCAATGTTGGGCCTTGCTGGAGGAGTTTTATTCAAAGCGAACTGTCAAGGGGATCCCATAAATCACCAAACCGCGTAAGGAACGCAAAATCCGGGAACATAACACCGGTATGACGGAAACTAGGGCGGCAAGAGTGGAACAAAACACCAGGCAAAAGGCCGAGTCTTCCACCCTTTACAAAGTATGTAGATGCATTAATAATATAAGAGATATTGTGATATCCCAAACATAATCCTGTCCACCAAGGAGCAATCTTCAACTTCACCTACAACTAACAACGCTATAAGAGGGCTGAGCAAAGCGGTAACATAGCCAAGCAACGATTTTCTAGGAAGGGTGTCAAAGGTTAGAGGTTCATGGCAATTTGGGGAGGCTTAAAGAACAGGTGATAGGTAGCACAGCATAGCGATAGAACGAAACAACTAGCATAGCAATGATAGTAGTGAGATCCAGGGTAGCGGTCATCTTGCCTGAAATCCTGCAAGGAAGAAGAACGAGTCCATGAAGAAGACGAACAGATGAAGCCGAACCAAGCGTAGACGTACGAGTCCTCACGATCGCAACGAAACGGGAACTATCGAGAAGAAGCACACAACATAGTAAACACACCACACATGAACAAGACATGATGCTCAACCAAGGATGATGCATGACAAAGCTACATGAAGCTACTCATGGCAAGAGATGATGCAAACAAGAGCAACACATCAAGGCAAGTTTAAATGAGGCCGAGAACAACATATAACAATTCCGGTAAGTCCTCATATGCATATTTCGAAATTGGTCCAGATCTGAATAAACCTTATGTTCAAGTTGTTAAACAGCAAGTTAATATGCACAAATATCATCTACACGAGATTCTAGTCAAGTTACATATAAAGTTCATTAGATTTGGAGCTACGGCCTAGAAGATATGAGCAAAACAAGTTAAACATGCCATTGATGCAAAATGCACCCAAACATCAAGCAAACACCTCAGAACAAGGATGCAACATGATAATATGAAACTACATGCAATTCTAAGCAAGTTTCATAAAGAGCACACTCAAAACGGAGCAACGGTTCAACACACACACTATACAAGTTATAGCAACAATCTGTCCAAAACAGCAACTAGGCATCTTGCAAGCACCAAAACAACATGCTACAGGACCTCAACAAGAAAACAAAAGGCATGGGCATGATGTACAGGTAAAGCATAACAAAACATGAACACTGAGCTATCTCCAGAAATCACTAGAACATGCTCAAACACACATGGCAAGTTTGCAAACAATAACAGTTCAGACTTTGCAGAAAATAACATCAGGTTGCAATGTTTAGAGCTATCAAACAACATGTTACAGGAACTTATCATGGCAAACAAAGGAATGGCATGAATTTACTAATCGCATAGAACAAAAGTCCCTTACTGACCATGAGCCAAAAAGGAACAGAAAATATGATGGCACCCATGTAAACATAGCAAGTTATATGACAGATTCCAACATGGCAGGAACAACGATAAGTAGGCATGTTGGTGAGCTTGTACCACTCACCACAGAGCAATACATGGCATGGCAAGGCAACCAACAGTAAGAAGACATGTTTATGAAGCTAAGCAAGGCAAGAGCAAGTTCATAGGGTGCATGGAACACTAGCAACAATCATGGCAACAACTGAACTTAATGTTAACAGGCTGACATCAACATTATATAGCAACTTTGGAGCAAGATTACAACAAGCTACAACAGGCTATAATTGCAACCAGGGGCATCGACGGATAGACCATGACATGTATAACAAAATACCCTTAGTGAACATCTCCAGATTATGCATAAAATGATTTGTAGAAGCAGGTTTACATAGCATCACGAAATAACAGATTCAGCCTAGCAAAACAGCAACAGCGAGTACACTACTTAACAAGCTTGATTCACTCACCACAAGTCATTGCATGACAAGATAAGCATAGCATCAGCAAGAAGGCATGTTTATGAAACAAACCAAGGCAAGAACAAGTTCATAGCATGCAAGGATCAACTACAACAACATTGGCAAATTTGCATAACATGTAAACAATCTGCCAGGAAACATTTTGTAGCAAAAGTAGAGCACGAAAATGACATGCTAGACTACTCCATAATTGCAACCAGGGCCAGGGATGGATATAGCATAACCATATGTTCAAAACATCCTTACTGAAGTATCTCAAAATAAGCATGGATCTCTCTGTAGCATCATGTTTACATGGCATGAAAATAACAGCAGAACAGGGACTGAAATCAGCAACATCATGAAGCCTAGTTTACATACTTGTGCTACTCACCACATTGATCACAAAAATACATGGCACACCCCACTGTAAAGAAGACATGGCATAGTTCAAAACACATGTAGACATCAACCTCATAGGATGCACACATCAAACATGGCAAAAATGACAAATGAGCATGTTCTGTTAACAGACAGCAGACAACATCATATAGCACTCTTGCAACGATGATTCAGGCATCAAGATGAGCTCAAAAGAACATGATGCAATGGAATGAAATGAAGTACTCCTTGAGACGAACGATGTGACATATTACATGGACAAAATGGAGCAGCACACAGGGAGTAATGATGCGATGAACATGGCATGATAATGTCAAAATTCTCAGGGCCTTAGCAGTTTTCAGAAAAAAAAACATGAGCGCTATGGAACTAAATGACGCTCGGGGCAGGGAATAGAGGGCGGCTCACCACGGGCCTAGCCCAGGAAGGTGGAGGGCGAGGCGGGCTGGCGCTGCTAGGCCGCGGGGCACGCTGGGCCGAGGAGGGGCCCACGCGGGCGCTGCAGGGGAGGCGGTTGGGCGCCCTCCTCCGCACGAAGCAGGAAGGAGGTGGCGTCTTAGCGCGCCTCCGGCGAAGCTCCTGCGGAGGAGGGAGACGGATCCCGCCAGGGATGGTTGGATCCGGGCGGTGGGGGCCGGATCCCGCTGGATCTGTCGCAGGAGCAGGGCGACAGCAGGGAATGCGACGACTCCATGGCGGCGTCCCGCGAGGAGCTCTGCAGGGGAGAGGGGAGAGGTGTGAGGAAGGACGGAGGGAGAGGGTGGCGCAGCGCCGGCGAGGACCTGGAGCGGCGGTGGAATTCGACGGCGGCGAGGATGGGCGTGGGGAGTCACGGGGAGGCGTGGGCGGCGGACGACGACCATCGGCGACGCTGGGAGGATCTTGGGCGCGCAGGACGAACCCCTGGCTCGGGCGCTCGCGGGCGCCTGCGGGCTGCGGCGACGGGCGGCTCGGGCCCGGGCGGGCCCACGATGGGCCTCCAGGGCCGCGGCGAAGTGGGGGAGAGCGGGGCGCGTCGTGGCGCCCTCTGGTTGGACGGGGCGGCGGTGTTGCCCACTAGGGTGGCGTCATGTGGCGACGGCGAGGTGGCGGCGCGGGAGAAGGCCAAGTGGCAGCAGCGGAGTGGATCTGGCGGCGACAAGTGGCGGGTGGAGGCTGGGGCTGCACGGAAAATGAGGAGGAAGGTGGAAGAAGGCCAAAATTTGGCAAGGGAAGGAGTTTAAATAAGGAAGGGGGTAGGGTTGGGGGTTTTTCCCTGTCTCGAAGCCGTTCGATCGCCATCGGACGGTTCGGAGTGGAGGGGAGTAGGTAGTGGGTTAGGTGGGCTGTGTAGAAGAGTTGGGCTGCAAGGAGAGGGGGGAAATGCAGCCCGGCACGGTTTTCGGAGACCAAAACATCCGACGAATACACCGGCTATATCGCGGTTATATATTTAACGGTTGGGCAGTCAAACGAACTCCGAATGCGACGAAATTTGGCAGGCGGCCTGTCTACACTATAATAAGACCGCACGCCAACTCTCACCCCATTCCGAGAACATTTTTATGCCGCTTATAAAATAATATTTTGGAGGTGCCGCGGGCGCATGTGAGTGTGTCTGTGCTCAGAACGGACAACGGAGAGAACCGGGTGAACCCGAACGGATGCAAGTTTTGAAAAACATGCAGATGAAATGCAGATGATGACAAGGCAAAATGCAACACGCAAGCAAATGACATGGCAACGACGGCGAATGACTGGCAGACACCTAGCGCATCGAATCCGGGGCGTTACAACACTCCTCCACTAACAAGAGATCTCGTCCCGAGATCTTAGAACCGAGACGGAAGAGAAAGAGGAAGATGTGAAGCAAGAACTCAAGAGAAGAAGCAAAGAATCGAGAGCACTTGAGAAGAAGAAAGAAAAAAGACGAGAATGACGAGAATCAAAAGCTCACGGAATTAGATAGGCTATGAAACCACTCCGGTTAGAACGAGATAAGAAACGAATAAGACTGAAAGGATTTCGGCAGCACTCCGGCTGAAAATGGAAGGATTAGAACATGAACTTCACAAGATGGGATGACACTTGATGAATAGATGACACAAAACCTCCGGAAAGAATTGAAAGAGTTGAATGAAAAAACATAGAAGAAAATGACAACTTGTGCCACAATTCAAATTGAAAGCATCTTTCGAAGGAAGGTTTAAACGGAGTTGTTGAGAACATCAACAACGAAAAGAATAAGCTTTTTGTGGACTTATAGATAACATCTCAAAATTATGAGGTGATCTCCGACCACAAACGGAAATGATTGGATAACTGAGAAGAACGAATAAATGCAAAACTCCACTTCAAAGGAATATGGAGAATTAATTGCACTTCGAGACGCGAGAAGAACAGATATTTGAACTCCACCAACAAGAATCTTGATGAAGACTTGAAGAATGAACTAAATCATGAAGAACCACCATGAAAAACTCTGGTAATGAAAGGATGATGAAATAGAATGAAGTAAAAGAATAAGATGAGCCTTATGATGATTTAGATGGAGGTTCCGACGAAATGGCTGAGGAAATTTAAACTCCGGAAAAGAAAAGATGAGAACACTTGGAACTAGAATTTATTCATGAAGAACAAACTCCAAAGGAAAGGATTACTCACTTGGATGAAATAAGAATAAGATTTATTGTATGCTTAACCTTCATCAAATTAAATTGATGACAAGCAATGGATTTTACATACTACTTATTCTTCTTGAAAAAGGATTGAGAAGTGACATATCGCAAACTTGAGAAGGTCTTCATGAACCACTGGTAGGATTGAAAGAAGGAATGGATTGATATGATAACAAAGGAAAAAGAATCTGAATGAACCACCGTAAGAATTCGGAATGACTGATGAAAGAGAATGAAACACCAGGAAGAATTAGAATAACCAATAAGCAAGAGGGGATTTAGATGCAAAATGATAAAGAGATCATGAACTGATAAAGAATACTTGAATGAAGCACCGGGATAATTGGATAACGGTAGCTGAAATGATGGCCTCTGGTGAAACGAAAAAGAAATCAACTCCTGAAATACCCCAGATGGGTAAGAAAAGAATATCTGACAAATGAAATAATTCGAGAGGCTAACAAGAAGATAGAACCATGAATCTTCGGGAGAATGGGCAAGATTTAGAGGAAAACTCTTCTTCGGTCTTCAAATGACGACGAGAAACACCACCAAAATTACTAAGATACTCCGGAAGAATGAAAAAAAAGAGGTTGAGCCAACAATGAAAAAGATTTGAAATCGATCTTGGAAAAGGCATGTAACTGATGAAATCCATTCTTACGTCACACCTAAAAGAATTGAGAATCACTCCGGGGGAATTAGAAGAGTCAGGTAAGATCCTGGGAAAAGACCTGTGGGTTAGGGCCCACTGAAGAGAAAAAATACTGTTGGAAAGGATTGTTGAAGAAATAGATGATACACCGGAACAACTGAAATATTTGAATGAGGTGACAACCTCGAATAAATTGGAACACAGACGAATCTCCTGAGATGTCTTGAATACTCCGGAAGGATAAACTGGAGAGAGACGAACGAGCAGGGAAAACACATGAGCCGAGGGAAAGAATATGATCAACCCGAAAAACTTGAATTGAGTCCACCGAAGGAGAAAAAGAGCTGAAGAATGTCCACCAAGACGAGAATTCACCGGCTAAAAAGATTGAGGGAAGACTGAAGAGACTCCACATGAATGAAATTGATGCTCGAAACAGACTCAGGCTCCGGGAAGAGAAAGGGTGGGAGGGCGGGAAAACAAAGGCAACTTGGAAGGGGAAATCGACGAATATCTTGAAGAGAAAACACCGGTTGAAAGAATGCAAAGGCTTCGCACGAGTAGGATGGATACTCAATAACGGACTCCGGCTCTGAGAAGGAAAAGGGGTGGGCGGGTGGGAAAAGAAAACAACTGAGGATAGAGAAATAACTTTGTTGAGAGTGGACTGTGGATTGAACTTGGCAAAGACGAAGAGGCTCGAGAAATGCACCGGATGAAAAGAGAAGAGAACCAACGATCGGAAAACCAACTGCGTGATCCTAAAGGAAGTTTGAAAGGGAAGAGGAGTAATTCAAAACACCTACGTCAAGATTCCTTACCAGAGCGACGAAGAGCATGAGGAGTAAAAAGAATTCCTACTCTCCAATATAACTAGACTCCAAAAACAGTTTTTCTTCTAGACTCCACAACGGCCAAACTACACGATCAATCAAGGGGGCTCCTAGGGTTGGTCGAGGCTCTGATACCAACTTGTCATGCCCAATATGCGACCCTATCCAAAAGGAACTCGAAGGTCCCACCAAGGATAGACCCGCATATTGAAATGCTTTTGCAAGGTGGATATCATTACATCAACATTACATAATAGATGGGGATACATACAAGAGGCATACAATGCCGCACGAATACAACGTCACAATACATTAGAGCATCATCCGACTACGGATGAAACACAAACAGAAACTCAAACAACATCCACCCTGCTAGCCCAGGTTGCCGACCTGGAACCTATCCCCTGACCGAAGAAGAAGCAGAAGGAGAACTCCGAAACAAAATACATCGTGCTCACGTCATGACCATCGCATAACCTGTACCTACAACTATTGTTGTAGTAATCTGTGAGCCACGAGGACTCAGCAATCCCATTACCATGGGTATCAAGACTAGCAAAGCTTAAAGGGAAGGAAGGGGTAAAGTGGTGAGGTTGCAGCAGCGACTAAGCATATATGGTGGCTAACATACGCAAATAAGAGCGAGAAGAGAGCAAAAGGAACGGTCGTCAACTAGTAATGATCAAGAAGTGATCCTGAACTCCTGATTACGTCAAACATAACTCAAAACCGTGTTCACTTCCCGGACTCCGCCGAGAAGAGACCATCACGGCTACACACGCGGTTGATGCGTTTTAATTCGGATCTGGTGTCAAGTTATCTACAACCGGACATTAACAAATTCCCATCTGCCTATAACCGCAGGCACGTCTTTCGAAAGATTATACCCTGCAAGGGTGTCCCAACTTAGCCCATGATAAGCTCTTGCGATCAACAAAGGATATACCTTCTCCCAGGAAGACCCGATCAGACTCGAAATCCCGGTTTACAAGACATTTCGACAATGGTAAAACAAGACCAGCGAAGCCTCCCGCTGTGTCGACAAATCCCGATAGGAGCAGCACATATCTCGTTCTCAGGGCACACCGGATGAGCCAGACGTCGGGTTGGCATAGACCCTGGTTGCCCAGGGGGCGCCGGACATCGCTCGGTTTGGACCAACACTTAGACAAGCATTGGCCCGGGGGGCTAAAATAAAGATGACCCTTGAGAGGGTGACTCCCAAGGGAAAAGTAGGTGGTGGTGAGGCAAATGGTAAAACCAATGTTGGGCCTTGCTGGAGGAGTTTTATTCAAAGCGAACTATCAAGGGGGTCCCATAAATCACCCAACCACGTAAGGAACGCAAAATCCGGGAACATAACACCGGTATGACGGAAACTAGGGCGGCAAGAGTGGAACAAAACACCAGGCAAAAGGCTGAGTCTTCCACCCTTTACCAAGTATATAGATGCATTAATAATATAAGAGATATTGTGATATCCCAAACATAATCCTGTCCACCAAGGAGCAATCTTCAACTTCACCAGCAACTAACAATGCTATAAGAGGGCTTAGCAAAGCGGTAACATAGCCAAGCAACCGTTTGCTAGGAAGGGTGTCAAAGGTTAGAGGTTCATGGCAATTTGGGGAGGCTTGAAGAACAGGTGATAGGTAGCGCAGCATAGCGATAGAACGAAACAACTAGCATAGCAATGATAGTAGTGAGATCCAGGGTAGCAGTCATCTTGCCTGAAATCCCGCAAGGAAGAAGAACGAGTCCATGAAGAAGACGAACGGATGAAGCCGAACCAAGCATAGACGAACGAGTCCTCACGATCGCAACGAAACGGGAACTATCGAGAAGAAGCACACAACATAGTAAACACACCACACATGAACAAGACATGATGCTCAACCAAGTATGATGCATGACAAAGCTACATGAAGCTACTCATGGCAAGAGATGATGCAAACAAGAGCAACACATCAAGGCAAGTTTAAATGAGGCCGGGAACAACATATAACAATTCCGGTAAGTCCTCATATGCATATTTCGAAATTGGTCTAGATCTGAATAAACCTTATGTTGAAGTTGTTAAACAGCAAGTTAATATGCACAAATATCATCTACACGAGATTCTAGTCAAGTTACAAATAAAGTTCATTAGATTTGGAGCTACGGCCTAGAAGATATGAGCAAAACAAGTTAAACATGGCATTGATGCAAAATGCACCCAGACATCAAGAAAACACCTCAGAACAAGGATGCAACATGATAATATGAAACTACATGCAATTCTAAGCAAGTTTCATAAAGAGCACACTCAAAACGGAGCAACGGTTCAACACACACACTAAACAAGTTATAGCAACAATCTGACCAAAACAGCAACTAGGCATCTTGCAAGCACCAAAACAACATGCTACAGGACCTCAACAAGAAAACAAAAGGCATGGGCATGATGTGCAGGTAAAGAATAACAAAACATGAACAATGAGCTATCTCCAGAAATCACTAGAACATGCTCAAACACACATGGCAAGATTGCAAACAATAACAGTTCAGACTTTGCAGAAAATAACATCAGGTTGCAATGTTTAGATCTATCAAACAACATGTTACAGGAACTTATCATGGAAAACAAAGGCAGGGCATGAATCTACTAATTGCATAGAACAAAAGTCCCTTTCTGACCATGAGCCAAAAAGGAACAGAAAATATGATGGCACCCATGTAAACATAGCAAGTTATATGACAGATTCCAACATGGAAGGAACAACGATAAGTAGGCATGTTGGTGAGCTTGTACCACTCACCACAGAGCAATACATGGCATGGCAAGGCAACCAACAGTAAGAATACATGTGTATGAAGCTAAGAATGGCAAGATCAAGTTCATAGGGTGCATGGAACACTAGCAGCAATCATGGCAACAACTGAACTTAATGTTAACAGGCTAACAGCAACATTATATAGCAACTTTGGAGCAAGATTACAACAATCTACAGCAGGCTATGATTGCAACCAGGGGCATGGATGGATAGAGCATGACATGTATAACAAAACACCCTTAGTGAACATCTCCAGATTATGCATAGAATGATTTGTAGAAGCAGGTTTACTTAGCATCACGAAATAACAGATTCAGCCTAGCAAAACAGCAAAAGCGAGTGCCCTACTTAACAAGCTTGATTCACTCACCACAAGTCATTGCATGACAATATAAGCATAGCATCAGCAAGAAGACCTGTTTATGAAACAAACCAAGGCAAAAACAAGTTCATAGCATGCAAGCATCAACTACAACAACCTTGGCAAATTTGCATAACATGTAAACAATCTGCCAGGAAACATTTTGTAGCAAAAGTAGAGCATGAAAATGACATGCTAGACTACTCCATAATTACAACCAGGCGCAGGGATGGATAGAGCATAACCATATGTTCAAAACATCCTTACTGAAGTATCTCAAACTAAGCATGGATCTCTCTGTAGCATCATGTTTACATGGCATGAAAATAACAGCAGAACAGGGACTGAAATCAGCAACATCACGAAGCTAGTTTACATGCTTGTGCTAGTCACCACATTGATCACAAAAATACATGGCATACCCCACTGTAAAGAAGACATGGCATAGTTCAAAACACATGTAGACATCAACCTCATAGAATGCACACATCAAACATGGCAAAAATGACAAATGAGCATGTTCTGTTAACAGACAACAGACAACATCATATAGCACTCTTGCAACGATGATTCAGGCATCAAGATGAGCTCAAAAGAACATGATACAATGGAATGAAATGAAGTACTCGTTGAGATGAACAATTTGACATATTACACGCACGAAATGGAGTAGCACACAGGGAGTTATGATGCGATGAACATGGCATGATAATGTCAAAATTCTCAGGGACTTAGCAATTTTCAGAAAAAAAAACATGAGCGCTATGGAACTAAATGACGCGCGGGGCAGGGAATAGAGGGCGGCTCACCATGGGCCTAGCCCAGGAAGGTGGAGGGCGAGGCGGGCTGGCGCTGCTGGGCCGCGGGGCACGCTGGGCCGAGGAGGGGCCCACGCGGGCGCTGCAGGGGAGGCGGTTGGGCGCGCTCCTCCGCACGAAGCTGGATGGCGGCGGCGGCTTAGCGCGCCTCCGGCGAAGCTCCCGCGGAGGAGGGAGACGGATCCCGCCGGGGATGGTTGGATCCGGGCGGTGGGGGCCGGATCCCGCTGGATCTGTCGCAGGAGCAGGGCGGTAGCAGGGAAAGCGACGACTCCATGGCGGCGTCCGGCGAGGAGCTCTGTAGGGGAGAGGGGAGAGGTGTGAGGAAGGACGGAGGGAGAGGGAGGCGCGGCACCGACGAGGACGTGGAGTCGCGGTGGCGTTCGACGGCGGCGAGGACGGGCGTGGGGAGTCACGAGGAGGCGCGGGCGGCGGACGACGACCATCGGCGATGCTGGGAGGATCGTGGGCGCGCGGGACGAACCCCTGACTCGGGCGCTCGCGGGCGCCTGCGGGCTGCGGCGACGGGCGGCTCGGGCCCGGGCGGGCCCACGATGGGCCCCCAGGGCCGCGGCGAAGTGGGGGAGAGCGGGGCGCGTCGTGGCGCCCTCTGGTTGGAC
>NC_041393.1:288064992-288112167 GCF_002162155.2 Triticum dicoccoides | reverse complement strand
GGAGGAGGCCAAGTGGCGGCGGAGGAGTAGATCTGGCGGCAACAAGTGGCGGGTGGAGGCTGGGGCTGCACGGAAAATGAGGAGGAAGGTGGAAGAAGGCCAAAATTTGGCAAGGGAAGGAGTTTAAATAAGGAAGGGGGGTTAGGGTTGGGGGTTTGCCCTGTCTCGGAGTCGTTCGATCACCATCGGACGGTTCGGAGTGGAGGGGGGTAGGTAGTGGGTTAGGTGGGCTGTGTAGAAGAGTTGGGCTGTGAGGAGAGGGGAGAAATGCAGCCCGGCACGGTTTTCGGAGACCAAAACGTCCGACGAATACATCGGCTATATCGCGGTTATATATATTTAACGGTTGGGCAGTCAAACGAACTCCGAATGCGACGAAATTTAGCAGGCGGCCTGTCTACACTATAATAAGACCGCACGCCAACTCTCACCCCATCCCGGGAACATTTTTATGCCACTTATAAAATAATATTTCAGAGGTGCCACGGGCGCATGTGAGTGTGTCTATGCTCAGAACGGACAACAGAGAGAACCGGGGGAACCCGAACGGATGCATGTTTTGAAAAACATGCAGATGAAATGCAGATGATTGCAAGGAAAAATGCAACACGCAAGCAAATGACATAGCAACGACGGCGAATGACTGGCAGACACCTAGCGCATTGAATTCGGGGCGTTACAGATGTATGTTGTCTTTCCTCTAGTGGTGTTATGTGAACGTCGACTACATGACACTTCACCATTATTTGGGCCTAGAGGAAGGCATAGGAAAGTACTAAGTAGATGATGGGTTGCTAGAGTGACAGAAGCTTAAACCCTAGTTTATGTGTTGCTTCGTTAGGGGTTGATATGGACACATATGTTTAATGTTGTGGTTAGGTTTACCTTATTACTCCTTTTTGTAGTTGTGGATGCTTGCAATAGGGGTTAATCATAAGTGGGATGCTTGTCCAAGTTAGGGCAGTACCCAAGTGCCGGTCCACCCACATATCAAATTATCAAAGTACCAAACGCGAATCTTACGAACGTGATGAAACTAGCTTGACGATAATTCCCAATGTGTCCTCGGGAGCTCCTTTCTCATTATTATATTTGTCCAGGCTTATCCTTTGCTACATAAAGGATTGGACCACCTTGCTGCACTTTATTTACTTTATTTACTTTTTGCTCGTTACTATTTATCTTATCACAAAACTATCTATCACCTACTATTTCAGTGCTTGCAGAGAAAACCTTACTGAAAACCGCTTATCATTTCCTTCTGCTCCTCTTTGGGTTCGACACTCTTACTTATCGAAAGGACTACGATAGATCCCCTACACTTGTGGGTCATCAAGACTCTTTTTTGGCGCCGTTGACGGGGAGTGTAGCGCTTTTGGTGAGTGGAACTTGGTAAGGAAACATTTATATAGTGTGCTGAAATTTTCTGTTACTTGTCACTATGGAAACTAATCCTTTGAGGGGCTTGTTTGGGGTATCTTCACCCCAACCAGAAGAGCAAAGAGATGCTCCTCAACCTACCGAACCTTATGAAAATATTCACTTTGATATTCCTTCGGGTATGATAGAAAAACTGCTAGCTAATCCTTTTGCAGGAGACGGAACATTGCATCCCGACTTACACCTTATCTTCGTGGATGAAGTTTGTGGATTATTTAAGCTTGCAGGTATCCCTGATGATGTTGTCAAACGGAAGGTCTTCCCTTTATCTTTGAAGGGAGATGCAATGACATGGTATAGGGTATGTGATGATACAAGATTTTGGAATTATAAGCGACTGAAGTTGGAATTTCACCAGAAGTTCCATCCTATGCATCTTGTTCATCATGATCATAATTACATATATAATTTCTGGCCTCGCGAAGGAGAAAGCATCGCTCAAGCTTGGGGGAGGCTTAATTCAATGTTATATTCTTGCCCCAATCATGAGCTCTCTCGGGAAATAATTATTCAGAATTTTTATGCTCGGCTTTCTCTTGATAATCGCAACCTGCTCGATACTTCCTGTACTAGTTCCTATATGCTGAAGACTATTGATTTCAAATGGGACTTATTGGAAAGAATTAAACGCAACTCTGAAGATCGGGGTTCCGACGATGGTAAGGAGTCAGGTATGATACCTAAGTTCGATTGTGTTATATCTTTTATGGATACCGATGCTTTCCGTGGATTTAGCTCTAAGTATGTACTTGACTCTGAGATAGTAGCTACTTTTTGTGAAACTTTTGCTACTCACGTCGATCTCCCTAAATAGAAATGGTTTAACTATAACCCTCCTGTTGAAGTGAAAGTAGTTGCACCTATTACAGTCGAAGAAAAGACTATTACATATAGTGATCCTATTATTCCTACTGCTTATGTTGAAAAGCCTCCTTTTCCTGTTAGGATAAAAGATCATGTTAAAGCTTCGACTGTTGTTCATAAGAGTAATACTAGGACCTGTACACCTCCTGAGCAAATTAATGTTGAACCTGGTATTGCTATGATTAAAGATATCTTGGATGAGGACTTAGATGGGCATGTTATCTCTTTCTTGGGTGAAACTGCTAATATTGCTAGACCCGATACTAGGACATGTAGACCTGTTGTAGGCACGCCTGTTATTTTTGTTAAAATAGGAGATCATTGTTATCATGGCTTATGTGATATGGGTGCTAGTGCTAATGCGATACCTTATGATCTTTATAAAGAAATTATGCACGATATTGCACCTGTTGAATTAGAAGACATTGATGTTACTATTAAGCTTGCTAATAGGGACACCATTAAACCTATTGGGATTGTTAGAGATGTTGAAGTCTTGTGTGGGACGATTAAATACCCTGCTGACTTTCTTGTTCTTGGTTCCCTACAATATGATTTTTGTCCCATTATTTTTGGTAGACCCTTCTTGAATACTGCTAGTGCTAAGATTAATTGTGAAAAGAATATTGTCACTGTTGGCATAGATGGTATGTCTCATGAGTTTAATTTCACTAAGTTTAGTAGACAACCTCGTGAAAGGGAGCCACCTAGTGAGGATGAAATTATTGGTCTTGCTTCCATTGTTGTTCCTCCAACTGATCCGTTAGAAAAATATTTGTTAGACCATGAAAATGATATGTTTATGAAGGAAAGGGAAGAAATAGATGAAGTGTTCCTTAAACAAGAACCTATGCTAAAACATAACCTTCCCATTGAAATTCTTGGGGATCCCCCTCCACCAAAGGGTGATCCAGTGTTCGAACTCAAACCCTTACCTGATAATCTCAAGTATGCTTATCTTGATGAAAAAGAAATATATCCTGTTATTATTAGTGCTAACCTTTCAGAGAAAGAAGAAGAAAGATTATTGAAAACTATGAAGAAGCACCGAGCTATTATTGGATATACTCTGGATGATCTTAAGGGCATTAGTCCCACATTATGTCAACACAAAATTTCAGTGGAGAAAGATGCCAAACCAGTTAGAGATCCTCAAAGACCATTAAATCCTAAAATGAAGGAAGTGGTAAGAAAGGAGATTCTAAAACTCCTTGAGGCAGGTATTATTTATCCCATTGCTGATAGTGAATGGGTAAGCCCTGTCCATTGTGTCCCTAAAAAGGGAGGTATTACCGTTGTTACTAATGATAAAGATGAATTGACCCCGCAAAGAATTATTACAGGCTATAGGATGGTAATTGATTTCCGTAAGTTAAATAAAGCTACTAAGAAAGATCATTACCCTTTACCTTTTATTGATCAAATGCTAGAAAGGCTATCCAAACACACACATTTTTTCTTTCTAGATGGTTATTCTGGCTTCTCTCAAATACTTGTGTCCGCGAAGGATCAATCTAAAACTACTTTTACTTGCCCTTTTGGTACTTTTGCTTATAGATGTATGCCTTTTGGTTTATGTAATGCACCTGCTACCTTTCAAAGATGCATGATGGCTATATTCTCTGGTTTTTGTGAAAAGATTTGTGAGGTATTCATGGATGACTTCTCCGTGTATGGGTCCTCTTTTGATGATTGTTTGAGCAACCTTGATCGACTTTTGCAGAGATGCGAAGACACTAGTCTCGTCCTGAATTGGGAAAAGTGTCACTTTATGGTTAATGAATGCATTGTCTTGGGGCACAAGATATCCGAGAGAGGTATTGAAGTTGATAAAGCTAAAGTTGATGCTATTGAAAAGATGCCATGTCCCAAGGACATAAAAGGTATAAGAAGTTTCCTTGGTCATGCCGGTTTTTATAGGAGGTTCATTAAAGACCTTTCTAAAATCTCTAGGCCTCTGACTAATTTATTGCAAAAAGATATTCCTTTTTTCTTTGATGATGATTGTGTAGAAGCATTTTAAACACTTAAGAAAGCTTTGATCACAGCACCTATTGTTCAGCCACGTGATTGGAATTTACCTTTTGAAATTATGTGTGATGCTAGTGATTATGCTGTAGGTGTTGTTTTAGGGCAAAGAGTCGATAAGAAATTGAATGTTATCCAGTATGCTAGTAAGACTCTTGATTCTGCCCAGAGAAATTATGCTACTACTAAAAAAGAGTTCTTACCAGTTGTATTTGCATGTGATAAGTTTAGACCTTATATTGTTGATTCCAAAGTTACTATTCACACTGATCATGCTGCTATTAAATATCTTATGGAAAAGAAAGATGCTAAGCCTAGACTCATTAGATGGGTTCTTTTGCTCCAAGAATTTGACTTGCATATTATTGATAGAAAGGGAGCTGAGAACCCCGTTGCAGACAACTTGTCTAGGTTAGAGAATGTTCTTGCTGACCCACTGCCTATTAATGATAGTTTTCCTGATGAACAATTAGCGGTTGTCAATGCTTCTTGTACTACTCCTTGGTATGCTGATTATGCTAATTACATTGTTGCTAAATATATACCGCCTAGTTTCACATACCAGCAAAAGAAAAAGTTCTTTTATGATTTAAGACATTACTTCTGGGATGATCCACACCTTTATAAAGAAGGAGTAGATGGTATTATTAGACGTTGTGTGCCTGAGCATGAATAGGAACGAATCCTACGCAAGTGTCACTCTGAATCTTATGGAGGACACCATGCTGGAGATAGAACTGCACACAAGGTACTACAATTTCGTTTTTATTGGCCTACTCTCTTCAAAGATGCTCGCAAGTTTGTCTTATCTTGTGATGAATGTCAAAGAATAGGTAACATCAGTAGACGTCAAGAAATGCCCATGAATTATTCTCTTGTTATTGAACCGTTTGATGTTTGGGGCTTTGATTATATGGGACCTTTTCGTGCCTCCAATGGTTATACACATGTTTTAGTTGTTGTTGATTATGTTACTAAGTCGGTAGAAGCTATTCCAACTAGTAGTGCTGATCATAACACTTCTATTAAAATGCGTAAAGAAGTTATTTTTCCGAGGTTTGGAGTCCCTAGATATCTTATGACTGATGGTGGTTCACACTTTATTCATGGTGCTTTTCCGTAAGATGCTTGCTAAGTATGATGTCAATCATAGAATCGCATCTCCTTATCACCCGCAGTCTAGTGGTCAAGTAGAGTTGAGCAATAGAGAGCTCAAATTAATTTTGCAAAAGACTATGAATAGATCTAAAAAGACTTGGTCCAAAAAACTTGATGATGCATTATGGGCCTATAGAACTGCATACAAAAATCCTATGGGTATGTCTCCATATAAGATGGTTTATGGAAAAGCATGTCATTTACCTCTTGAACTTGAACATAAAGCATATTGGGATATTAAAGAGCTCAATTATGACTTCAAACTTGCCGGTGAGAAGAGGTTGTTTGATATTAGCTCACTTGATGAATGGAGAACCCAAGGATATGAGAATGCCAAGCTTTTCAAAGAAAAAGTCAAACGCTGGCATGATAAGAGGATACAAAAGCGTGAGTTTAACATAGGAGATTATGTGTTATTATTCAACTCTCGTTTAAGATTTTTTGCAGGAAAACTTCTCTCAAAGTGGGAAGGTCCCTACGTTATCGAGGAGGTCTATCGTTCTGGTGCTATAAAAATCACAACTTCGAAGGCACAAATCCGAGGGTGGTAAACAGTCAAAGAATTAAACATTATATTTCAGGTAATCCTATCAATGTTGAAACTAATATTATTGAAACCATAACCCTCGAGGAATACATAAGAGACACTTTCCAGAATGTTCCAGACTTCGAAAAGGCATAGGTACGTGGTACGGTAAGTAAACCGACTCCAAAACAACTCTAATGGCAATTTTTATCAGTTTTGGATTATTTAAGAATTTTAGGAAGAAAGAAGTAGTCTGAAAGGGACATGAGGCTCCCACGAGATAGGAGCCCCCCCCCTGTAGGGCGCGCCCCCCTGTCTCGTGGGCACCTCGTGTGCCTCCCGGACTCCGTTTTCTTGTATGTTACGTATTTTGGTCGGTAAAAATTCATTATATATACTCCCGAAGGTTTTGACCACCGTATCACGCAAATATCTTCTGTTTTCGTTTCGAGCTGTTCCTGTTGCGGAATAAAGCAAGATGTCTTTTCAAGAATCAGTTGGGGAGATCCGAGTGTCTCACCCAACGCCAGGTCTAGGAGCAAATAACGATGCCTATCACTTTGGACCATTAACGGAGGATGAGATGGAGGCTGATTTGAAAAGGATAGATGCCATGGAGGAAGATCAAGAAGTTACCTCTCGTCTCCAAGCAGAATTCACTATGGGGGAACTACCTAGCCTGGCTGTCCCTGCTTCGGTCATCCCTTCCAACTCTAGATTTCTTTCTTATGAAAATATGAAAAAGAATTTTACGTGTTCTCTAGAAGCTATGTAGCATCCTTGGGTAAAAGGAGCTTTGGCCGTTACAGGCAAGCTCCGTAAAGAAATTATGGACCTCAAACAACAAGTCAATAAGCTCAAGGAGGAGAACCGTATCCTGAAGGGCATCATCGCCAAGAAGATCATAACACCAACCGTGAAGAAGGAGAAATAATCACATGGGTATGGGCACTCCCCTTGTTAACTGCTAAGCTTGGGGGAGGTGCCCCGGTATCGTATCACCATCACACTCCTATCTTTACCGCTTTATTTAGTTCGATCCTTTTAGTAGTATCTTGATCTAGTAGATTGAAGTTTTGATATCAAGTAGTTTTGAGTTTTGCATTGTGATCTCTTTATGTAAGAGATTCCATGTGCTATCTATAATAAAGATCAGTGTTGAGTCAAGGGCTTTGCTATGTTGCTATGATCTTGAGAAAGTAGAAAAAAAGAGTTCATATTGATCTTATGGATAGTGATAACTTCACAAATAGAAAGTATGAGGCATAAAAATTGTTGAGAGTTGATGAACGTAGCCTTGGTCATCGTTGCTATTAATAGGAAGTGATAAGGAAAGAGGGGTTCACATATAGATATATTATCTTGGACATCTTTTATGATTGTGAAGCACTCATTAAGTATGACATGCTAAAAGAGTTGATGTTGGACAAAGAAGACCACGTAATGGTTTATGTTTTCCGACATCTCAGTTAAAGTATATTGTCATGGACCTTCAAAACATGTTGAGCTTGCCTTTCCCCCTCTTGCTAGCCAAATTCCTTGCACCAAGTAGAGATACTACTTGTGCTTCCAAATATCCTCAAACTCAGTTTTGCCATGAGAGTCCACCATACCTACCTATGGATTGAGTAAGATCCTTCAAGTAAGTTGTCATCGGTGCAAGCAATAAAAATTGCTCTCTAAATATGTATGACTTATTAGTGCAGAGAAAATAAGCTTTGTACGAACTTGTTGTGGAACTAATAAAAGCGATGGATTGCATAATAAAGGTCCACATACAAGGGGTAATATAAAGTGATGTTCTTTTGCATTAAGATTCTGTGCATCAACCCTAAACGCGCATGACAACCTCTGCTTCCCTCTGTGAAGGGCCTATCTTTTACTTTATGTTTTTACTTTTTGCTTGAGTCAAGGTGATCTTCACCTTTCCCTTTTTCATTTTATCCTTTGGCAAGCTCCTCGTGTTTGAAAGATCATGATACATATATCCAATTGGATGTAAGTTGGCATAGGCTATTATTGTTGACATCACCTAAAGTTGAATACGTTGGGAGGCAACACAATAAGCCCCTATCTTTCTCAGTGTCCGGCTGAAACTCTATACCCACAAGTATTGCGTGAGTGTTAGCAATTACGGGAGACTACGAGATAGCTGAGTATGTGAGCTTGTTGAAAAGCTTTATTATTGACTCTTTCTGATGTTACGATAAATTGCAATTGCTCCATTGATTGAGATTATAGTTTGTTAGTTCCCAATGAAGTTTATGAACCATACTTGACATTGTGAATTGCTTATTACTTGAGCATAGGAAATCATATGACAAAATCTACATTTGTTGTTGTTATTAGAATGATCATGATGCCCTCATGTCCATATTTTATTTTTATCGACACCTCTATCTCTAAACATGAGGACGTATTTTTCGATTTCGGCTTCCGCTTGATGAACAAGCGAGGTCTAAGCTTGGGGGAGTTGATACGTCCATTTTGCATCATGCTTTTATATCAATATTTATTGCATTATGGGTTGTTATTACACATCATATCTCAATACTTATGGCTATTCTCTCTTATTTTACAAGGTTTACCATGAAGAGGGGGAATGCCGGCAGCTGGAATTCTTGCTGGAAAAGGAGCAAACGTTGGAAACTGTCGAATTTCGGGTTCCGGCAGACCCTGAAGGTTCAAACTCTGGGGTGCGCGCGGAGATCTCACCTCCTACCTACTCACGTCTCGTCGCCTTGCAAGGATCTAAACTACACGAAGAACAACACAAGGGACACGAGGTTTATACTAGTTCGGGCCACCATTGTGGTTTAATACCCTATTCTAGTTTGTGGCGTGGTGGATTGCCTCAAGGGCTGATGATGAACAATACAAGGGAAGAACTGCCTCACGAGGGGAGGGGTTCTTGTGTTGGTGGTTCTGGCTAAGGTTAGATTGGTCGACCCCCTGCCTTGAGAGTGGCTAGTCCTATTTATAGAGCGAGGCCTTGGTCCTCTTCCCAAATATTGAGCGGGAAGGGCGCCAACAATTGGCCATTTTGAAGGGGAACATCTAGTACAGTTATCCTGGCCAAAGTCGGTCCTCTCCTGCCAAAGACTGTGACAGTGACGCCGGCTTGGGCTCCATGATGACCTCCATCCTGTCATTCTGCTGGTCTTGGTCTTGTTGCACCGAAATGGTTGCCTTTGCTTGATACTCTCGCCTGCACTTGCCCCCTTTGCACCAAAGAGGAAATAAGGACTCTGCGCAGGCCGGCGCCCGCCTGGACTGCCCCCAGGCCCAAGGCGCGCCTGGACTTGGCTTAGCAGAGAAGAGAAGGGGCAAGTGCGAACCGCCGCGGGCCCCAACAGCCTCCGGCTTTGGGCGCCGCGTGGCGATTGATTGGACGTGGGCGTCCCCGCTTCCCCACGACGCCTCGGCAACTGCATGAATTGACAAGTTACTGCATGCAAAATGGGTCATGATTAGCTGTGATCGTGGAGGCCGGCGGTTGGCCTCCCCCGGCTATATGTACGGAGCTGCGCAAGCCCTTCCAGTCCATCCCTTCCTGCTACTCCCCTTCTTCTTCCTGGCCGCTCGTCATCCCCACGGCCCCGCCGAAGAGGTTCTCGGCCGCGGAGAAAGGAAAGGCTCGCCAAGAAGGGCCTGGCTCTCCTCCGGCAAAGCGTGGCCGAGGCCGCCCTCGCAAGCACCCTACGGCCCCTGTTGCGGCTTCCCGTGGTCGTGGAAGCAGTCCTATGCGCGGTGGAGGGCGCTCGGCTGCCGACGAGAGGTATGTTGGGGCTGCGCGACCCCCCAGGCCATGCTCCCGCTCGGCGGAGGTGCTGCCAGAGTTCGTCGTGTGGTAGGCGGACCCGACCGGCACCTGGCTCCAGCTCCCCCGCTTCTTCGTAGGCGAACTTCCGGCTGGTACCCCAGGCGGCCTTTGGCTTCAGGCAGATGGTTGCTGCAGAAGGGCTTCCTGGGCCACTCTGGAGGTCTCCACCACTGGGGAGGCGGCCTTGACCCGCGGCTGGCAAATGTTTGTCCGCGAGCGCGGCCTGGGCCGACGGTGCACTCTACACTTTAAGTTCGACGGCGATGCCACCCTCTATGTGAGGGTGTTCGGGGAAGACGGCCGCCGCGCCGGATGCTGTCCTGAAGATGATGACCGCGGCCATGCGCCCAGCACCGGTGTTGGCAGGGATGAAGGTGGTGGGAGGCGCGCGGGCAGCGGCGCCCGAGGCTCGCCAAGCCTTGGTGATTCCCCATCGGACGGCAGCTCCTCCAGTGGTGGTCGCGACCTCCCCCCTCGCCAGCGCGCTCACCTGGGAGAGGGCAGAGGGCCGGCCCGTCATCCTGCCTCGGTGAAGCGGGAGACAGAATCCAGGTGAGCTCCGGAGGTAGTACGAGCCCTTGCCGGGAGTTGATGTCGTGCAAGTCATGCCCGTTTTGCTTTTATTTCTTTCCTGCGCAAAAAAGAAGGTAGTCTGGTGCCCCACAGGGGCGTGTTGAACTGTTGCTGTTTAATTGGCGCGCTGTTTCTACTGTTTCTGCTCTATGTTTTTGTTCCACGTGTTTATGCGCGGAAATTACTTAGCTTGGGGGGGGGAAGCTCGTTGCGGTCCTCACCTCCTGAGGCTTGGGCCTCGTCGTGCGCCTTGTGTCCTGCAGGGGTTAGTCAGTAGGGATAGTCTCCAGCCATGGTAGCGGGGACGACCAACCCAAGTCTCATGATCGTGTCGCGATGCCCGTGGGGCACAGACCGGGAGGGGTGCTCCCGCAGCGGACTCGGATAGGGAAGTTCCAAACCACCGGGGCAGAAAACACTCGCGAGGGTGCCCTTGTTCCTCCCTCGTGAGACTTTGCGCGAGAGAAAACGAAGCAAACAAGTGAAATGGATGAAGGGTCGCCAGCTCGAAACGGTAACAACTTCAGTAAAACTTCAAATAGAAACAGACTAGCCAACTGCGGAAAGCAAATGAAAGAAGCCGCGTCCGGCACCTAATCTAGTCTTCGACGTCTTCTCACCAGCACGGAGCTAAGTGCTGCCACTGGGCGTGGGCGGGAGCCCTCGAGGCCCGAGGGCGGCACTCCGGAGACTCCGGAGCGTGTACAGCCCCACTCATTATTACGTGAGAGTGTCACAGGCGGCGAGCTTGACAGGTGTTTGCCTTCTTCACAGGCACCGGGCCTTTTCCCAAACGCAACAGCTTCACAGGCATTCGCCTTCATCACAGGCACCGGGCCTTTTCCAAAACGCGACAACTTCACAGGCATTCGCCTTCTTCACAGGCACCGGGCCTTTTCCAAAACGCGACAACTTCACAGGCACTTGCCTTCTTCACAGGCACCGGGCCTTTTCCAAAATGCGGCAACTTTACAGGCATTCGCCTTCTTCACACGCACCGGGCCTTTTCCAAAACGCGGCAACTTCATAGGCATTCGCCTTCTTCACAGGCACCGGGCCTTTTTCAGGGGTAAAATCTTCGGAGGTGTTGAATGTTCCACGCGTTCTGGACAGGCACCCCCTCCTGGGTCTCCAAGCGCGCGGAGCCGGGCCTGGAAACATGAACAACCTTGAACGGGCCCTCCCACATGGGAGAGAGCTTATGCAGCCCCTCCCTGGAGAGAACCCGTCTGAGCACGAGATCCCCTACCTCTAGAGTCCTGGGACGGATGTTGCGGCAGTGGTATCGCCGTAGTGCTTGTTGGTACCTTGTTGCTCGTAGCGCGGCTTCTCAGCGACGCTCCTCCCCCAGCACGAGATCCGTCCCTCGTATGGTGTCCTGATGTGCCTCGTCAAATGCCAGGACCCATGTGGAACAACGCCTGACCTCGTGAGGGAGAACGGCTTCAGCTCCATAAACCAGAAAGAAAGGGGTCTCGCCAGTCGGCTTGGTTGCGGTCGTGCGGATGGACCACAGCACGGATTGGAGCTCGTCGTACCAGCCCCGGCCGCAGGCTTCTAGCTTCTTCTTGAAGGTTTTGGTTTTGAGGCCCCTCAGGACCTCCGTGTTGGCTCGCTTAGCCTGGTCGTTGCTCCGGGGGTGTGCCACCGAGGCGTAGCATATCTACGTTCCGAGGTTAGCACAATATGTTTTGAAGAGATTGCTGGTGAACTGCAAACCGTTGTCGGTGATAATGCGGTTAGGCACCCCAAATCGGCTCACGAGGCCCTTGATGAACTTGACTACTGAGCCCGCAGGTATGGTGCGGACGGCTTCTACTTTGTCCCACTTGGTGAACTTGTCCATGATGACGTATAGGTAGCGGTAGCCCCCTGGCGCCCGAGGGAACGGGCCCGGAATGTCGAGCCCCCAAACTGCAAATGGCCATGAGAGGGGTATGGTCTGCAGTCCCCCCGTCGGCTGGTGGATCTGCTTGGCGTGGAACTGGCAGGCCTCACAAGCCTTCACCAGCTCGACAGCGTCGTTGAGCGCTGTGGGCCAGTAGAACCCACTGCGAAATGCCTTGCCAACGAGGGTGCGCGAGGATGAGTGGTGCCCACAGTCTCCGCCGTGTATGTCTGTCAGCAGCTCCTTCCCTTGCTCCCTGGGAATGCAACGCAGGGACACGTCGTTCAGCCGCCTTCGGTAGACCTCCCCATCCTTGACGCTGTAGGTCGTGGCCTGCCGTGCCACGCGCTCCGCGTCCTCCTCCTTCTCCGGCAGAATCCCTTGCGTCATGTAGACCTTGAATTTTGCCATCCAACATTCTTCTCGAGGCTCCAACGCCAGAAGCAGGCATGCCCCCGAGGCCGGGCCGCAAGCTGGGGCTCCCGAGGCAGGTGGCTGAGGGAGTTCCTCTCTAGGCCGCGCCGTGCTTGACAACGTCGGCGTCGCTGAGGGCTTGAAGATTCGCTCCTCAAAGACGCCCGGCTCCTGAGGTAGCCGCCTGGATGCTCTCTTGGCAATGTCGTAAGCCTCCTGATTGGTACCGCGAGGCACATGCTGCAACTCCAGCCCCCAAAACTGTTTCTCCAGCCTGCGGACCTCAGCGAGGTACGCTTCCATATGCTCATCCTTTGGCTCGTACACTTTGTTGGAGAAGTTAACGAGGAGTTGCGAGTCACCTTTGATGGTGATTCGTTTTACTCCCAAGGCGATGGCTGCCCTCAAGCCCGCTATCAGGCCCTCATATTCTGCTATGTTGTTGGAGACCTTCTCCCCATGCTGGAAACAGAGCTACATGACATAGTAAAGCTTGTCTTGAGTGGGGGATATGAGCACCGTGCCAGCCCCTGCGCCCTGCCGTGCGAATGCTCTGTCGAAGTACATCACCCAACCATCCGGCGCTTCACTCCCCCGGGAGAATGACCGGTCCTCGCCCAGTTTGAGCCCTGGCGACTCTGTCCATTCCGCCACAAAATCCGCGAGCGCAGCCCCCTTAGTGACCCTGGTAGTGCTGAATTCTAGCTGGAATGCTTGCAGTTCGATGTTCCATTCGGCAACCCTCCCCGCTGAGTTGGGGCTCCTGAGCACCCTTTCCAGGGGATAGGCTGAGACGACCTTGATGGGGTGACCCTGAAAGTAGTGCTGCAGCTTGCGCGAGGCTATCAACAGCACAAGGAGTAGCTTCTGAGGCATTGGGTACCGTGCCCTTGCGTCCCGCAGCACCGTACTGACAAGGTACACCGGATGCTCGACGAGATTGAGGGTGCCGGCGCGGCCCACGTCCTCCGGAGGCCGGGGCTCCTCCTGGGGCGGCGTGGCTCTCAGGCCTTGGTCGCCTGAAGGAGCCTCCTTTGCTCCTGGTGCGCTCTCTTGGCGGGGCTGATCTTTCTCTGCTCCAGTTGTGGCCTCTGCGAGGCCTTCCATGCCCTGCTCTGCCTCGGCCGGGGGTGCGACGGCGGCCGAGGCCTTACGCTCCTTCCGGACTGCTACCAGGGCTGCGCTGGCGGAATAAGGGGTGGCTGCAAGGTAGAGTACCAGGGGCTCCCGAGGACGAGGGGCCACCATCACCGAGGGGCTGGTTAGGTACCTCTTGAGGTCTTGGAATGCTTTGTCGGCCTCTTCAGTCCATTCGAAAGGGCCTTTCCTCTTCATCAGCTTGAAGAACCGCAGCGCCCGCTCTCCCAGCTTGGAGATGAAACGCCCTAATGCGGTTACGCGCCCGGTGAGCTTTTGCATTTCCCTGAGGGTCTTTGGCAGACTCATGTCCTCGACCGTCTGGACCTTCTCTGGGTTAGCTTCAATGCCTCTGTGCGATACAAGGAAGCCTAGGAGCTTGCCCGAGGGGACTCCAAATACACACTTCTCTGGGTTGAGCCGTAGGTCCACTTCGCTGAGGCTTGCGAAGGTTTCTTCCAGGTCCTGTATCAGGGTCTTCGCCTCCCGAGACTTCACCACAGTGTCATCCACGTAAGCTTTAGTGTTCCTCCCCAGCTGTCGCCCCAGAGCGATGTGCATCAACCGCTGGAAGGTTGTGCCTGCATTGCGCAACCTGAAAGGCATGCAGGTGTAGCAGTATACTCCACATGGGGTTAGGAAGGTCGTCTTCTCCATGTCCTCCACCGCCATTTTGATCTGATGATAGCCCGAGAAGGCATCCAGGAAGCACAGTAGGTCACACTCAGCGGTGGAGTCAATGATCTGGTCGATGCGAGGAAGTGGGAATGGATCCTGCGGGCAGGCTTTGTTGAGGTTGGTGAAGTCGACACACATGTGTTCTTGTCCCCCCTTCTTTGGCACGACAACCGGGTTGGCCAGCCAATCTGGGTAGCGAACCTCGCGGATGACCCCTGCTGCTTCTAACTTGTGGGTTTCTTGGACGATGAAGGCCTGCTTCTCTGTGGACTGTTACCTTGCCATCTGCTTCACAGGGTGCACGTTGGGACACACGTTGAGATGGTGCTGGATTATATCCCTCGGGACTCCCGCTAGCTGATTAGGTTCCCACGCAAACACCTTCCTGTTCGCACGCAGGAAACTGACTAGGGCCTTCTCCTGCTCGGGCTTGAGGTTGGTGCCAATCGGGAAGGTAGCCCCGGTGGGCTCACACTCGTAGACCGGTACCTTCTTGGTCTCTGCCTTGTCTTGGCTGAACATCTGCTTCTTCTTGGCCGGCGCAACCCTTTTAGGCTCGGGGACGGTTGAGCCGACAGGCTACGCCACCGCCGCAGCCTTGAAGGCAAGCTTGAGCGCTTGCAACGCATCCCCAGTGTCCCCGGACATGGTGAGGACACCGCTACTCCCGGGCATCTTCATGAGGTTGTACGTTGGGTGAGTTGCGGCCATGAATCGGGCTAGTGCAGGATAGCCGAGGATGGTGTTGTATGGGAGGCCGATGGGGGCGATGTCGAAGTCGATTAGCTCCGTGTGGAAGTTGTCATAGGTGACGAAGGTCACCGGGAGGTGGATCTGTCCAAGGGAGCCAGTGGAACCGCCTCCGACACCCAAGAAGGGCTTGCTAGGCTGAAGCCGCTCTGGCGGTACGTGGAGGAGGCTGAAGGATTCCACCAAGAGCACGCTGAGGCCAGCACCGCCATCAATGAGGGTCCTGGTGACGGTCACCTGGCAGATGGTGGGGGTGCACAGCATTGGGAGCGCGCCCGAGCAGGCTGAGTTGGAGGGGTGATCATCCGAACTGAAGCCAGATCGGCCTTAGGCGCCGCCCAACCCGGAGGAGCCCCATGCTGCGCGGAAGTGGCGCCTATTTGGCGGACGAATGGCTTGATGTGGCGCCCGAAGGTGGCGCCTACGAGCCACCTAGGAGAGCTGCGACGACCGGGGGCGCCGGTGCAGCGTACTGGGCGAGGAAGAGGCCGCGCAGCTCCCCCCAAGAGGCCACGGAAGCCGTCGGTAGGTGGAGCAGCCACATGCGCGGGACGCCGGTGAGGCCATGGGAAACCAGTTAGCCATGACCCTGTTTTCGCCCCCGGCCTTGTGGGCGGCCTCCTCATATGCCAGCAGGAAAGCCAGCGGATCGGTCGTGCCGTTGTAGCGCAGTGGCATCTTCGGCTTGAACTTGTTTGGCCACTGCACCTACCGCAGGGTGGGGGCCAAGGCTCGAAGCCCCCTGGCCCCCGTGCTGGCGCTGGCAACCGGAGCGGGCGGCGCGTTGCTCATCATGAGGGCGAAGCGCGGTGTTGGCAGAGAGCGAGTCGGTGGAGGGGAAAGCTCCAGCGCACCCTACCTGGCGCGGCAAATGTCGTATTTCGGGTTCCGGCAGACCCTCAAGGTTTGAACTCTGGGGTGCGCGCGTAGATCTCACCTCCTACCTACTCACGTCTCGTGGCCTCGCAAGTATCTAAACTACACGAAGAACAGCACAAGGGACACGGGGTTTATACTAGTTTGGGCCACCATTGTGGTGTAATACCCTATTCTAGTTTGTGGCGTGGTGGATTGCCTCAAGGGCTGATGATGAACAATACAAGGGAAGAACTGCTGTAACGCCCCAAGACCGATGCTCGAGTTGCCTTTCATTTATTTTTCGTTGTTGTCGTGTGTTTATTTTGTTTGTTGCATTATCATAATTATTTTGCTTATTTCATTACTCTATGTTGATGCCATGACCATGTTGAGTGCCTTGTCATAGTTTTTTCTTGCATCATGTTCACCTTATATTATATTGCATTGCACCATCCTTGCTTTGTTCTATGCTTCATGATTTTGCCTATGTCATTTTTGTTGCATTTGCATCATGAGCATCATGCCCTGGTTTGCATCTTGAAGTCTTGTTGTGTGATTTTGAGTGACCCCCCCCCCCTTTTTCTTCTTACCTCCACCTCACTCATGCAACATGCTCATACCAGCGACCATTCGTCAAGTTCACCCAAGTTTCTATTCCATTCAAACTTCTCCTTTCTTCTTTATTACATTTATTTTCATGTGACATTTTCCCTGTCCAGAAAATTTTCCATCTTTTCCTACAAACCCTACACCTTGCCTTTAACCCCTCTGTCAATATTCAGCTCTTTTTAAGTTGTTTTGGTTAGGTTCAAAACTGGAGCAAGTTTGAATTAAATTCAAACTTGATTTATTTTTCTATCTTTAAAAATGCCCAAAGCAATTTATTCAAATTCTGCACAAATTCTGGAATCCAAGAATATTATCATTTCTCTCCAACACTCTCCAATTCCTCTGTGCCTTTTCTCTTTTATTTTTGCTTGAAGAAATAGAACAGACAAAGAGCAATAGCAGCCCAGCGCAGCCCACCTGGGCTTCCCTCCCTAGACGGCCCAGCCAGCCGCTAGCGGCCACCTGCTCCGTTCGCCTCACGCCGTCTCCCTCCTCTCTGGAGCGGTAGCCGCAGCAGCAGCGCCGTGAGCACGCGCTCACGGACGCCGAGGTCGTGCCGTCCAGTCTCCCCCTTTATAAGAGAGCGCCTCCCTAGGGTTTTCCCTTCTCCCCCTCGTTCCTCCCCGCGCCGCCGCCACCTGGTAGGTCCTCGCCCAAGCCACCCATAGCCGTCGCCCGTGCCATGGCCGAGGACAGCTAAAGCTCCTCCCCGGCTTGATCATCGCCGTAGCCATCTTCTTCGTCCACGGGAGTGTTGCGGACGTCTTCCACGGCTACGCACACGACCACACGGACCCGGAGCTCCTTCCCCTTCGTCGTCTTCGCTCTCTGCTTCCCGGAGCCGCGGCGCGCCGGAGATCAGCAGCTCGTCGTCGCCGTCGTCCACATCGTCGTCTTCTTCCTCTTCATCGCCGCGGGACACCAAGTTCCTCGACATCGTCTGCTCTGCTTCCTAATCTCCGCGGAGCCGATCACCTCCGTGGTCGCGCTTCCAACCTCGTCCCGAGCCCTCGGTGAGCAGCCGCTCCTCCCCATCTCTCCCTCTGGTTTGATTCGTCGCGGTAGCCGCCGATCCCATGGTGTCCGAGGCCATGTCCGTCATGTACGACCATGGCAACGAGCCCGAGCTCGTGTTCTAGCCTTTGCTCGTCTCACCTGAGCATGCACCCTCAGCCGAGTCCACTTTGCATCACCGATGTCCTCGCCTGTTGCTTCGCTACACGCACGCACACCTTGCTCGCGCACATTCTGCTGGCCTCGCCCGGTCCATTTGTAGCCGAGCCCATGGCCAGGGAGCTTGCCCAGCCCCTTGCAGCATGCCTCACATGCACACACTCGCTCGCATCTGGCCGCGTGCACGCGCGCGATCGTCTGCATGCCTGCAAGCACTCATGCGGCCTCCTCCCGCACGCGCGCTGCAACCTATGCCTTCGTTGATCTCCGCCGCGAGTACAGCCAAGGCTGGCCCTTCGTTTCTGTTGTTTTTCAGTCAGGTTCGCTCCAGTTATTGGTTCAGTTAGGTCTGGTCTGCAATTTGAAGACAAGTCAATTGATGTCGTATTGGTTGGCCTAACCCGTTTGCAGCCAGGATAGCAAGGTTCGAATCCCAAGCAATCCCCTTTTGTTCCATTAGTTTGTTTTGATGTTCTTCTGTTCCCAGCCGCATAAGAGAAATGTTCATCTGCGGCCGATCCCCCTTTGTATCACAAACACTAACCTAGCCCAGTGGTTCCTCCCTCGTGCACAAATCCAGGAGGACTTGGGTTCGATCCCTAAGGGCCCCAATTTTTGCTCTGTTTTTCCTGTACTGTTGCACGTGCACACTCAGCGCTCACTCGGGCCAAATCTTCCTGGGCCGCTGCAGGTTGTTGCAATCCGGCCCGTGCATATTTTTTTCCCAGTCTGAGTTTACCATTTTCCAATGCATTCTTAATTACAGAATTGCCACTATTTTACTTTGTCTATAGCTAAATATGCATGCATCCAAACTAAACAAACTATATATGCGACATGCTTAGAATTGCATCTAGTTTCACATTATGCCACTTTCATCCATGTTTAAAATATTTAAACTTGCTGTTTGTTTAAATTTGCGTAAATGCCATGCTAAAATGATTTATTTCATAACTAAATAACCGTAGCTCCGAATTTAATAAACTTTATATGCAAATGGGGTGGAAAAATGCCTAGTTTAACATGGTCCACTTTATTTTCCTGTTTAACAACTTTAAAATATGTTTTAGGGCAGAACAGTACCAAATCTAAAATATGGACATGAGGATTTTCCGGAATTGTTGTTTGTTCTTCCGGCCTCATTTAAACTTGCCTAAATAGTTAGTTTACTTATGCTTCACCTCTTGCCATGTTTAACAACATTTAATATTGTTTGGTAGCTTAAACGAGATTAAACTAAATATGTCAATGTGGTGTTTTGTCAATATGCAACTCGTGGCATATTGAGCTCCACTTAATTGTAGTATCGTTTGTTGCACTTTGCCATGCCATGCCTCATTAAACTGGACATGCATCATACTTGTTTGTGCATCATGACATGTTTATGCTTGTGCATTTACCATGTTGTTTGTTTCTTTCCGGTGTTGCTTCTTAGTTCCGGTAATGTTGCGATTGTGAGGATTCGTTCGACTACTCCTGTGCGTCTTCTTCATGGACTCGTTCTTCTTCCTAGCGGGATTTCAGGCAAGATGACTGCTACCCTGGATCTCACTACTATCATTGCTATGCTAGTTGCTTCGTTCTATCGCTATGCTGCGCTACCTTTCACCTGTTTATCAAGCCTCCCATATTGCCATGAACCTCTAACCTTTGACACCTTTCCTATGCAAACCCTTGCTTGGCTATGTTACCGCTTTGCTCAACCCTCTTATAGCGTTGCTAGTTGCAGGTGAAGTTGAAGATTGCTCCATGGTGGACAGGATTTTGGTTGGGATATCACAATATCTCTTATATTATTAATACATCTATATACTTGGTAAAGGGTGGAAGACTCGGCCTTATGCCTGGTGTTTTGTTCCACTCTTGCCGCCCTAGTTTCCGTCATACCGGTGTTATGTTCCCGGATTTTGCGTTCCTTACGTGGTCCGGTGATTTATGGGACCCCCTTGACAGTTCGCTTTGAATAAAACTCCTCCAGCAAGGCCCAACCTTGGTTTTACCATTTGCCTCACCACCACCTATACCTTTCCCTTGGGTCGGCCAACCCAAGGGTCATCTTTATTTTAGCCCCCCCCCCCGGGCCAGTGCTTGTCTAAGTGTTGGTCCGAACTGAGCAGCCTGCGGGGCCACCTGGGGAAACTCGAGGGTTGGTTTTACTCGTAGCTTGACTTATCCGGTGTTGCCCTGAGAACGAGATATGTGCAGCTCCTATCGGGATTGTCGGTGCATCGGGCGGCTTTGCTGGTCTTGTTTTACCATTGTCGAAATGTCTTGTAAACCGGGATTACGAGTCTGATCGGGTCTTCCTGGGAGAAGGAATATCCTTCGTTGATCGCGAGAGCTTATCATGGGCTAAGTTGGGACACCCCTGCAGGGTATAATCTTTCGAAAGCCGTGCCTGCGGTTATAGGCATATGGGAATTTTTTAATGTCCGGTTGTAGATAACTTGACACCAGATCTGAATTAAAACGCATCAACCGCGAGTGTAGCCGTGACGGTCTCTTTTCGGCGGAGTCCGGAAAGTGAACACGGTTTCTGGGTTATGTTTGACGTAAGTAGGAGTTCAGGATCACTTCTTGATCATTGCTAGCTTCACGACCGTTCCATTTGCTATCTTCTCGCTCTTATTTGCGTATGTTAGCCACCATATATGCTTAGTCGCTGCTGCAACCTCACCACTTTACCCCTTCCATTCCCTTTAAGCTTTGCTAGTCTTGATACCCATGGTAATGGGATTGCTGAGTCCTCGTGGCTCACAGATTACTACAACAACAGTTGAAGGTACAGGTTATGCGATGATCATGATGCAAGAGCGATGTTTGCTTGTTTTGGAGTTCTTCTTCTGCTTCTTCTTCGATCAGGGATAGGTTCCAGGTCGGCAGCCTGGGCTAGCAAGGTGGATGTCGTTTGAGTTTCTGTTTGTGTTTCATCTGTAGTCGGATGATGCTCTTATGTATGATGATGTTGTATTCGTGTGGCATTCTATGCCTCTTATATGTACACCCATCTATTATGTAATGTTGATGTAATGATATCCACCTTGCAAAAGCGTTTCAATATGCGGTTCTATCCTTGGTGGGACCTTCGAGTCTCTTTAGGATAGTATCGCATATTGGGCGTGACAACTGCCTCGCGAGGGGAGGGGTTCTTTTGTTGGTGGTTCTGGCTAAGGTTTGATTGGTCGACCCCCTGCCTTGAGAGTGGCTAGTCCTATTTATAGAGCGAGGCCTTGGTCCTCTTCCCAAATATTGAGCGGGAAGGGCGCCAATAATTGGCCATTTTGAAGGGGAACATCTAGTACACTTATCCTGGCTAAAGTCGGCCCTCGCCTGCCAAAGACTCTGATGGTGACGCCGGCTTGGGCTCCACGATGACCTCCATCATGCCATTTTGCTGGTCTTGGTCTTGTTGCACCGAAATGGTTGCCTTTGCTTGATACTCTCATCTGCGCTTGCCCCCTTTGCACCAAAGAGGAAATAAGGACTCTGCGCAGGCCGGCGCCTGCTTGGTGCCCGCCTGGCTCTGGTCGTCATGGCTTGCGTCACGGGCACCTCGTGAGGTACCCTGCCTTGATCTCTCTGCCTCCTCGCGAGCCAGCCTGACGAGGTTGTGCCTGAGGGAGCTTCCTGTCGTCCGCCCTGCGAGGCTTGGCCCCTCGCGAGGGTCTTCAGCATATGTCGATGAAGATGGGTCATACTGGGCCAATCCTTGAGCCACGCCGCAGGCCGCAGGCAGGCATGTCTGGGTACCCCCGTTCCCATAACGCCGACAGAAACCTATTCTCCACAACTCCAAAAGTCCGAAAACTCCATAAAACAACCTTTTAGATTTATTAAGAATTTATGAGCGAAACAAATAGGCTAGGGGGCCCACACCCTGTCCAGGAGACAGGGGGGCGCGTGCCCCCTGTAGGGCGCGGCCCCCTATCTCCTGGGCCTCCGGCGTCTATCTTCTGCTATATCATCACTCTTTCCCTGGAAAAAATCGTGGGCAAGCTTATGGGACGAAACTCTGCCGCCACAAGGCGGAACCTTGGCGGAATCAATCTAGGGCTCTGGCGGAGCTGTTCTGCCGAGGACACTTTCCTCCGGGAGGGGCAAATCGTCACCAACGTCATCACCAACGATCCTCTCATCGGGAGGGGGTTAATCCCCATCAACATCTTCACCAGCACCATCTCCTCTCAAAGCCCTAGTTCATCTGTTGTATCCAATCTTGTATCAAAACCACAAATTGGTACCTGTGGGTTGCTAGTAGTGTTGATTACTCCTTATAGTTGATACTAATTGGTTTACTCGATGGAAGATCATATGTTCAGATCCTATATGCATAGTATTACTCCTCTGATTATGAACATGAATATGCTTTGTGAGTAGTTACATTTGTTCCTGAGGACATGGGTGAAGTCTTGCTATTAGTAGTCATGTGAATTCGGTATTCGTTCGATATTTTGATGAGATGTATGTTGTCTTTCCTCTAATGGTGTTATGTGAACGTCGACTACATGACACTTCACCATTATTTGGGCCTAGAGGAAGGCATAGGGAAGTAATAAGTAGATGATCGGTTGCTAGAGTGATAGAAGCTTAAACCCTAGTTTATGCGTTGCTTCGTTAGGGGTTGATATGGACCCATATGTTTAATGATGTGGATAGGTTTACCTTAATACTCCTTTTTGTAGTTGCGGATGCTTGCAATAGGGGTTAATCATAAGTGGGATGCTTGTCCAAGTTAGGGCAGTACCCAAGTGCCGGTCCACCCACATATCAAATTATCAAAGTATCGAACACGAATCTTACGAACGTGATGAAACTAGCTTGACGATAATTCCCAATGTGTCCTCGGGAGCTCCTTTCTCATTATTAGATTTATCCAGGCTTATCCTTTGCTACATAAAGGATTGGGCAACCTTGCTGCATGCTACCTCTTGATCACTGCATTGGATTTCCCCGAAGAGGAGAGGATGATGCAGCAAAGTAGCATAAGTATTTCCCTCAGTTTTTGAGAACCAAGGTATCAATCCTGTTGGAGACCATGCACAAGTCCCTCGTACCTACACAAAACGATAGCTACTCGCAACCAAAGCGATTAGGGGTTGTCAATCCCTTCACGGTCACTTACAAGGGTGAGATCTGATAGAGATGATAAATAATATTTTTGGTATTTTTGAAAGATAGATGCAAAGTGAAAAGTAAAAGACAAAGTAAAAACAAAGCAAGTAATAAAGCGATAGATATTGATATGATGAGAATAGACCCGGGGGGCATAGGTTTCACTAGTGGCTTCTCTCAAGAGCATAGATATTCTATGGTGGGTGAACAAATTACTATTGAGCAATTGACAGAATTGAGCATAGTTATGAGCATATCTAGGTAATGATCATGTATATAGGCATCACGTCCGAGACAAGTAGATCGAAACGATTCTGCATCTACTACTATTACTCCACTCATCGACCGCTATCCAGCATGCATCTAGTGTTTTAAGTTAAAAACAGAGTAACGCCTTAAGCAAGAAAACATGATGTAGAGGGATAAATTCATGCAATATGATAAAAATCCCATCTTGTTATCCTCGATGGCAACAATACAATACGTGCCTTGCAACCCTTTCTGTCATTGGGTAAGGACACCGCAAGATTGAACCCAAAGCCAACCACTTCTCCCATTGCAAGAACTACCAATCTAGTGGGCCAAACCAAAAAGGATAATTCGAAGAGACTTGCAAAGATAACTCAATCATACATAAAAGAACTCAAAGAAGATTCAAATATTTTCCATAGATAATACTGGATCATAAACCCACAATTCATCGGTCTCAATAAACACACCGCAAAAAGAAGATTACATCGAATAGATCTCCACAAGAGAGGGGGAGAACATTGTATTTAGATCCAAAAAGAGAGAAGAAGCCATCTAGATACTAGCTATGGACCCGAAGGTCTGAAGTAAACAACTCACACTTCATCGGAGGGGCTATGGTGTTGATGTAGAAGAACTTCGTGGTGGATGCCCCCTCCGGCGGAGCTCGGGAATAGGCCCCAGGATGGGATCTCGTGGATACAGAAGGTTACGCGGTGGGATTAGGTTATTGGCTCTCCCTCTGATCTGTCGGGGGTACGTAGGTATATATAGGAGGAAGGAGTACGTCGGTGGAGCAACAGGGGGCCCACGAGGTAGGGGGTGCGCCCAGGGGGCGCCCTCCACCCTCGTGACCGCCTCTGGCACTTCTTGGAGTAGGGTCCAAGTCTCCTGGATCACGTTTGGTGAGAAAATCACGTTCCCGAAGGTTTCATTCCGTTTGGACTCTATTTGATATTCCGTTTCTTTGAAACACTAAAATAGGCAAAAAACAGCAATTTTGGGCTGGGCCTCCGGTTAATAGGTTAGTCCCAAAAAAATATAAAAGTGGAGAATAAAGCCCAATATAGTCCAAAACAGTACATAAAGTAGCATGGAGCAATCAAAAATTATAGATACGTTGGAGACGTATCACTGCACTTTATTTACTTTATTTACTTTTTGCTCATTACTATTTATCTTATCACAAAACTATCTAGCACCTACTATTTCAGTGCTTGTAGAGAAAACCTTACTGAAAACCGCTTATCATTTCCTTCTGCTCCTTGTTGGGTTTGACACTCTTACTTATCGAAAGGACTACGATAGATCCCCTACACTTGTGGGTCATCACTGGCGGCCGAGGATCCCATTGTAAGGCAAGGGGATCTCAGCTACATCAAAAACAATCCTCTCCGTCCTGTGGTTCAGCTCGCCTCCGAATGTCACGGGCAGCGTGATCTTTCCCTTTGGCTGGCTCCTCCCCGGGTTAACCCCTTGGAACGTACCTGTCTCCTCGAGGTCTCCATCAGGGATCTGCAGCCTTCTGACCACAACGGGCAAGATCAAGTTCAGGTTGGCCCCACCATCAACCAACATCTTTGTCACCTTGAGGTTGCGGATCGTTGGTGAAACCAACAACGACAAGCACACGACCGTAGTGGTGCGGTCAGGGTGGTCCCCGGTGTCGAAGATGATGGGCGTGCTGGACCATTTCAGTGGCTTCCATGCATCAAACGATGGCTCCACTGTTGTGATTTCACGCGCCCACTGCTTGAGTTGGCGGTGGGATGTATGCAGCGAGGCGCCACCATCGACGCACATGGCCTCTATGGCTTTCTGAAACTTGTGGTCGCCGGACTCGTCGTCCTCATCATGATCATTGTCTTCCTACTTCTTGTCGCGGCCCCGGGCGGGCCTCTCTTGCTGATTTCCTTGCCGCGGTGGCCTCCTTGGCCGCTACATTTCTTGCTGGATCCCTCGGCACCATCTGGGTCTTTCTCCTTGTCCCGCCGCTCATACTCGGCTTTTTGCTTCTCGGCGAGCAGTTCTACCTGCCGACAGTTTTGGAGATCGTGGCCCTTGGTGCGGTGGATCTTGGAGTACTGCTTGTCGGAGCCTCCTGGCTTGTCGGCAGGCGCCAAGGCCCGGCAAGCGTCACACCCGGCAACCTCCTTGCCGGGGTCGCTCGCCTTGGTCTTCTTAGTGGTGCCGGTGTTGTCGGATCCCTCAACTACAAGCACGGCCTTGCCCTTGCGCTTCCTGTTACGATGTCGGCCTTTCTTCACTAGGGTGGCGGTGTCGCTGGTGGAGTCGATTTCCGCACCGGCATCTTTGCCGGGGTACTTCCTTCCCTCCTCAGCACGAGCGCATCGATCGGCCAGAACATAGACCTCAGCCACATCCTTCACCTTGTTCATCGCCAGTTCTTCACGCATCTTTCGATTACGCACGTTCTAATGGAACACACTGATCACGGCGGCGGGATGAACATCGGGGATGTTGTACTGCACGTGGCTGAACCTTTGGATGTACTTGCGCAGGTTTTCTCCTTCCTTCTGGGGGATGATGTGTAAATCACTCGCCTGGCCATGAGCTTGGTGACCTCAGGCGCCAACAAACTCATGGCACAAATCCGCCCAAGAAGAGATGGAATCCACCGGCAAGTGCATCAACCATGACATAACATTAGGCTTGAGTGCCAGTGGGAAGTAGTCGGCAAGCACCTTATCGTCGCGGGCCCCAGTAGCTTGCATCACGATGGTGTAGATGCTGAGGAACTCTGACGGGTGAGTCTTGCCATTGTACTTCTCGCCAATGTCGGGCTTGAACATACGGTGGGAGGGCCACTGGAACTGCCGCAGCTCATGGGTGAAGGCCAGAAAATCCACCTCGTAAGGTAGGCCATCGTAGCCTCCCGGCGCTGGGTGGTCTGTAGCGGGCCCTGCCTGCCTGTCCGACTGGTGGCGCGCGTCACATCGATGCTCGATCGTAGTTCGAGCATCCTCATGGGCGCGCTCCCGAAGGACTTGGCGCTAATCGCGGTTGGTTCGCGGGTCGGACGACGCGATGGAGACATCATATAAGCGTCACTACGACGAGCCGACGCCCGAGGCGGTCGGGGTGGAGGTGGGGAGTACACCGTGGCCACGTCGCCTCCGGTGTGGCCTTCGCTGGCACGTGGCAGCCCGGCGGAGCGACGGCCTACCGGTCCCACCGGCCGCACCCCATCGTTGTTGGCGATGCCGACGAGGCTCCGGACGATGGCCCTCCATTCGTCTGGCTTCTCCACAGCGGGAGGAAAATCGAGGAGCAGTTGCGCGCGCTAGGGCTTCCACTGGTGTGGGTGGCAGCGAAAGCTGGGTGGACGGCAATGTGCCTCGACTCCTAACCATGTTAGAAGGAGATGCGTCGCGGCTCCGCAGCCGTGCGCCACCTCCATCAGCGCCTCGGTGCACATGCTGGCCCTCTTCTTCATGTGATTGGCGCACGGGGCTCTTCCCAGGGCGGTGCGCAGGGTCACCGGCAGTGTGACGCTGCTCATCACGCACAACCTGAGAGGAGCGCGCCGTGGGCGCCGGCGTTGGCGTCTTGGAGGTCGCCGTACCACTACCTGGGGGAACAGTGGCGCCTCTGAAGGGCCCCGCGACGCCTGCGGGGGGCCCGACTCTGTCTCTGGAGCCCGCGGCTGGTGGCTCGTTGCCTGGCGTGCGGGCGGTGCCACTCGCCAGGCCTGATCCGCTAGGGCGATGTGGATGTTCGCGGGCCATGCCACGGGTTTTCTCCGTGACTGGCCCTGTACTGGTCCGCACCAGTGCTAGCAACTTGGTCCCAGACGAACCGATCGCCGTGGTCGCCTTCTTCTTAGGATCCATGACGATGAAGAACAGCTAGGCCAACTGCTAGACCAGATTCCCACAACAGCGTCCCCCCTACCTAGCGCACCAAAGATGTCGGTGGAAAACGACACCTATGGGATAACTGGAATCCCTTCTACGGTTGCGGGGCGCGGAGATCGTGAGAAGAGTGTGACTAGTAGACAACACAAAGGGATTTACCCGGGTTCGGGCCGCAAAGATGCGTAAAACCCTACGATCCTGCTTTTGTGGATGTATTTAGTGTTCTTGAGCTCCTGAACTAGCTCTGGGTGTCGTGGGGTTCGAAAGAGCCCGAATCCTTTCTCAGTGTGCCATGGGCCTCCTTTTATAGGCGAAAGGGGCTGCCACAGTGGCATACAGGAGGTGGAAAGTGCTACAGCTTTGTGAGTTTATCGCTAGTATTACAGGACAAGACGCATTTAATGCGAGGCTTAGGTGTCCCTTCGCTTTATCGGGGACGGGGGCGAGGCCCGTCCCATCCGTCGCCGCTCCTCCTCACTTCGACATGCGCCCTGGCCAGCGATGAATGCGGTGCCATGTAGGCAGGCAGGCAGCTGAGGTGGCGCGGTGGTGGAGCCTCCACGAAGGATTGCATGCTGCCACGTAGGTGCCTGCCCAGCTGGTTGGGTCGGCAGCTGCATGCGAACGGCAGTGACGACTTGGTTGTCGCGGGCCTGGCAGTGGCCCTGCCGGTGCGCTTTGGCGAGGGCCTTGTTGGGTGGCCCGGCAAGGGTCTTGCCGTGGCGCGCTGGCTTCCCCGGCAAGGATCTTGCCAGGGGTCTCGTGGGTTTCTTTGGTGAGGATTGTTGCCTTCCTATCCTCATCTGATCTTGGGCATTCTATGTCTTCACAAAGATCTGCATGCCACCATGGAAGTGCCTCCCAAGACTTATCCCAATGCATTTGTTTAGCGTTGGCGGGCTCAAGGGTGGCTCACTTTCGCTGGCGCGGCCGAGCTGCCCCGACAAGGGTCTTTCCGGGGCTGCTGAGGTTGCTCCGTCAAGGGTCCTTGCCGGGGAACCTGCTACGCCTATCTGATCTTTGTGGCCTTGGCCCTTGTTGTTGCTTGGTTCGTCCTTGTGGCTTCGGCTTCTCTGTGGCTTCCCTTTCCTACCGTGTCTGTGCATGGCCGTGGCGGGAGGCTCTGACTTCCCGTGCACAAGTAAAGGGGTCAAAAGCAGAGCTCCTACTTTTGTACACCGACACGGCGTACGTACCGCGTGCTCATAACTACACACTAAAAATACCATGGGCGGCGATGTAGGCATAGCAAGGACGAACTCCACAATACGGCTCAACTGTATCCATACCCCCATCTATCTTTTTCTTAACTTCATTTTTCCTTTTTAGGTTCATTACAACCTACATCACCCTTTTTATGGTGTCAAGGGCCCTTTTTCCGGCCCCTTATGAAAACTTATTCATTAATCCTCTCGAAGGATCACACACCAAGGCGAAAAGCAGCACAGATGTACGGCAGAGTAACTAAAGGATATTTCAAGATCACCTCCCCCGTTGTTCTTAAATACCTATACACAGCTTTCCCTTGCGCTCGACATGTAAAATAGCCTCGATGCTTATAGCATTATCTGTACAAATATGTTTTGACATATCAATTAGACTATAATGGAAACAGTTTTTTGCCCAAGTTATTTGGTACTGGCTTATTCCCTATTCTGTATTTTCTTCTTCTTTATCATCTGATTATCATGTACACCTTGGCCCGACCTAAATCGCCAGGGGCTCCATTCAGCCACGTACATGTATTAAATTTACCATAAGTCCGAACACTTTCACAAGTGCAATTCGGCGTCCCGAATCTACCATTATATGCATCAGCTCCGAATCATGTCTTGGGTCAATAGTTGGGTTGCCTGGGTCCTGTGGTTACTACTTTACGTTCCGATTGTTCGGCTAAGGAACTAAATGGAGAACTAGTGCGATTGTGTTGCTGGTTGGTCGGATAAACACCTCAGTAGAGAAAGCCGAAAACTGACTATCATGACGCGACGAGATCTGATCAGCTATTCGGTGACTCGATATAAATCTCTTGCGATTTTTCTCGTGTCACACGAAGGACTGGTTTTTACCTGGTCAGGTGTCTACAACACCTGAGTTCGGATCGCCAAACAATACCAGGGGTTGTGCCTACCATCTTATTGTCAAACTCCTAAGGCTAAGTGAGAGTGATAAAGCCGCATAGTCTGATTGCCTGGTTCGCCGCACTAGCACCTCCTTCAAGGACCAAGTCATTGGGTTAAGTGTGTTTTTGTGCTATTCCGAACACCCCCGTAGTATCTACGCGAGGGGCGGAAGCCAACGACTGGCCAACCCTTAGATTCAATAAACGGCCGCAATGGAGGATAAATAAGTTCAGATAAAACAAGACTAAAATTACACAAAACACCTTGTTTTCATTATACAGAGTTTTGGCAGCATGGTTACATTCATTCAAACATGATGTCCTTCGAACACATGCCCTCTATAATGCGGGAACCTTCAAGGACATCATTGAAGTATCGCTCCGGCATACGATGCTCCTTGCCTACTAGCGGCCCCTCGGTTGCAAGACTGGTGGCATTCATCTTCGCCCACTGCACCTTGACACGAGCGAAGGCCATCCGGGCACCTTCGATACAGACTGACCGCTTTATAGCATCAAGCCGTGGGCAGGCATCGATTAGCCTCTTCACAAGCCCGAAATAGCTATTAGGTATGGGTTCGGCTGGCCAAAGATGAACTATGATATCCTTCATGGCCAGTTCAGCCATCCTGTGTAGCTCGATCAACTGTTTCAGCTGATCACTGAGGGGTACTGGCTGCTCTGGCGCAATGTACTGTGACCAGAATAGTTTCTCTATTGAGATCCCCTCTTCGGCTCGGAAGAAGTCTGCCGCATCTGCAATACTTCAGGGAAGATCCGCAAACGCTCCTGGAGAACTCCAAATGCGTGTCAGAAAGGTGTACTTTCTCCTTATGAACTTTGTCTACATATTAAAAACCTTACCCGCCGCAGTCTGCTTGGCTTCTCGGATCTCCTGACATGCACCTTGGGCTTCAACCCGGGCTTCCTTTGTTCTTTGGAGCGTTGTAGCAAGTTCGGAGTCTTGCTCCAAGGACTCACATTTTTTATAGCATCAGTGAGCTTGTTGGACTTCATCCAACCTCGCCTCATGCTTTTTTCGGGCGGTTCGTTCCTTGTCCGCCTCCTTCTTGGCTTCGGCCAATGCACTCTTGTGGGCTTCGACCTCCAATGTGTCAACTATGAACATAAACACAAAGCTCATTCAGATAACAAATTGGAGCTTATATCTATTCAGATATGCTTCGGTATAACATACCTTGTTTTTCCTCCAGCCTCTGCTTTAGTTCGAAGACTTCAGCCGCATGTGAGGCTGCTGCCAGCTTCGCAGGCTGCTCATCCAAATAGACATATATGTTAGCTCCTATGAAGTATTATTCGATCCTCTGTTCGTCCCTTCTTCGTGAAATGCCGAACAGAGTCTCGGGGGATACTATCTATATATAGGTATTCCTTTTGTAAATAACCAAAAATATATTACTTCATGTACCTCAAAGCCTGTTAGAAGGCAGGTGTAGGCTTGGCTCAATCCGCTTTTAGCGGACCAAACCTTTTCAACCACCATACCCATAAGGGTACGGTGCTCTTCCACAATGGAAGCACTTTGAAGCGCTTCCATCAAAGTGTCCGGCGCCTCAGGATTGATAGAGGACACCGGTGTAGACGGCACACCCCCTTCACTTGAAGAAGGTTGCTGATCCAATTCCGGAGCCGTGTGGGTCTCCGGAATAATATTCGGTTGGGGCCTGAATTGAGCGTTGCCCCCATCACCGATCTCCATAGGGGTTGATTTCCCCCTCTCTTCAGCGACAGAGGTGTTACCCTCCGCCGCCACCTTCATGGCCACCTGTACCTCCCCATGACCATAACAGGTTCTTTTTGATAACACTTCGATGTTATCCATGGCAGTGGGTGGAGAGATCTGTTGAGGCGACTCGCTCTCCATCACGTTCGTCCCTAGCGAGTTCCCGAATGACGATGATTATTGGGGGAGATCGCGAGCCGGGCTATAATGCGCAATTCAGTATGTTAAAATAGTAAGGAATAAAATCAGATATGTGTATGGTGTCTTCGGATACTTACGATTCAGCCAAGGGCTTCGGCCTAGGGTGCTGCTTTGGGATGGCATCAGCATCCGCTTCGGTATCATCCGAAAAGGAGGGTTTTCCCTTCTTGGTCGCCTCCGCCTCCAGATCCATGGAAGCCAGCCTTTTCTTCCTCCTCCCCTTAGGGGGAAATTTACTCTCTTCGTCCTCTACGTCTTCGTCATGGGAGGAGGAGGTCTCGGAGTCTTCGGACACATCATCCGAAGCACCCTTACGACGGAGGCCAATTCTGGTCTTCTTGCCTTCCTTCTTGGCCTTCTTCTCCAGTGCCTAATATGGCGCCGGTACCAACATCTTTGTCAGGAAGGGGGTAGCCTAGTCCTCGAGCAGCATAGCCGGGCATTTGATCTGCTCCGCCTTCTTTGACCAACCATGTGGGAGTCAGAGAATTCAATATACTCCTTGTATTTGCAAATAAAAGTTATCATAAAACTCATGGGAGTGGTTGGACGTGCGCAGTCAAGGCCGCGGTCTTCACTTGTATCCGGCCATGACTTTTGAGTCTTGAAGAGCAACTTCCATATGTCTTCGTGTGTCGTGCTGAAGAAGCGCTGCAGGGTCCGAGAACCGTTTGGGTCAAATTCCCACATATATTGAGTCCGGCGTTGACAAGGGAGAATCCGGCGAAAGAGCGTCACCTGGATCATGCTGGTGAGGCTGGTGTTCTTGTTTGTCATTCCCTTGATGCGGCTCTCCATGGTCGTCACCTCGTCATGCGATTCCCAATCTAGGCCCTTATTGAGCCAGGATTTTAGCTGCGTCAGGGGCCCGGATTTGAATTCAGGGGCGGCGGCCCATGTGGCGTCGCGGGGTTCCGTGATATAGAAACACCCCTGCTGCCATCCTTTGGCGCTCTCCACAAAGGTCCCCTTACGCCAGGTGACGTTGGGGAGTTTTCTCACCATGGTGACTCCGTACTCCGCATGTTGGCCCTCGAACACCTTGGGCTTCACATTGAAGACCTTGAGCCATAGGCCAAAGTGGGGAGGGACGCGGAAAAATGCCTCGCACACAACTATAACCGCCGAAAGGTTGAGGAAGGAATTTGGGGCTAGATCATGAAAAATCTAGCCCATAGTAGAACATGAGACCGCGGACGCAAGGATGAAGGGGAAACCCTAGTCCGCGAAGGAAATGAGGGATGAACACTACCCTTTCGTTGGGCTCCGGAGTGGGAATGATCGACTTTTTTGCAGGAAGCCGATGGACTATGTCCGTGGCCAGATACCCAGCCTCCCGGTGATCCTTGATGTTGTAGGATCGAAAGTATGTCTAGAGGGGGGGTGATTAGACTACTTGACCAAATAAAAATCTAGCCTTTTCCCAATTTTATTTCTTGGCAGATTTTAGCAATTTAGCACAAGTCAAGCAAACAACTTACACATGCAATTCTAAGAGTATAGCAGCGGAATGTAAAACAATTGCATATGAAGGTAAAGGGAGGAGTTTGAGGGAGCAAACGCAATGTTGACATGGAGATTTTTTAGCCGTGGTTCCGATAGGTGTTGCTATCGTACATCCACGTTGATGGAGACTTCAACCCACGAAGGGTAACAGTTGCGTGAGTCCATGGAGGGCTCCACCCATGAAGGGTCCATGAAGAATCAACCTTGTCTATCCCCCCATGGCCGTCACCCACGAAGGACTTGCCTCACTAGGCTAGATCTTCACGAAGTAGGCCATCTCCTTGCCCTTACAAACTCCTTGGTTCAACTCCACAATCTTGATGGAGGCTCTCAAGTGACACCTAACCAATCTAGGAGACACCACTCTCCAAGAATTAACAAATGGTGTGTTGATGATGAACTCCTTGCTCTTGTGCTTCAAATGATAGTCTCCCCAACACTCAACTCTCTCTCACAGGATTTGGATTTGGTGGAAAGAAGATTTGAGTGGAAAGCAACTTGGGGAAGGCTAGAGATCAAGATTTATGTGGTAGGAATGGAATATCTTGTTCTCAACACATGAGTAGGTGGTTCTCTCTCAGAAAATGAATGTTGGAAGTGTAGGCACATTCTGATGGCTCTCTCCATGAATGAAGAGTGGGCGGAGGGGTATATATAGCCTCCACACAAAATCTAACCGTTACACACAACTTACCAAACTCGGTGGGACCGAATCGTGAAACTCGGTCGGACCGATTTAGGAAATAATGCGACCATTAGGTTTTTTGGTGGGACCGACATGTCAACTCGATGGGACCGATATGGTTAGGGTTAGGGCATAACGTAATCTCAGTGAGACAGATTACACAAACTCTGTGAGACCGATTTTGGTAATAGACACACAAAGGGTTGGTGAGGCAAACTCGATGGGACCGATTCGCTCATCTCGGTTAGACCGAAACGTTATGAAAGGGAAACAGTGAGTTTGCATTGCAATCTCGGTGGGACCGATCGCTCATCTTGGTTTGACCGAAACGTTATGAAGGGAAACCGAGCGATTGCAATCCCATCTCAGTGAGACCGAGATCCCTATCAGTGAGACCAAAAAGACTAGGGTTTGTGGCTGTGTCTATGACATCTAAACTTGGTGGTGCCGGATAGATGGTTTCGGTGGGGCCAAGTTTGACTTTTGGTTTGGGTCATATGTGGATGTGCGAAAGTAGTTGAGGGCTTTGGAGCATATCACTAAGCACTTTGAGAAAGAAACTCATTAAGCAACACCTCATCCCCTCTTGATAGTATTGGCTTTTCCTATAGACTCAATGTGACCTTGGATCACTAAAATGGAAAATGTAGAGTCTTGTGCTTTGAGCTTGATCCAATTCTTTTGTCCTTAGTATTTTGAGGGATCCACTTTTCTCATCCATGCCATGCCAATCATTGAGCTTTCCTGAAATATTTATCTTGAAATAGCATTAGCTCAATGAGCTATATGTTGTTAGGAATTACCAAGACCACCTAGGGATAGTTACACTTTCAATCTCCCCCTTTTTGGTAATTTATGACAACATATAGATCAAAGCTTCGACAAATGATAATAAGATTGAAAGACATTGTCGCTTTGAGAAATATGTGAAAAGCAAGAGCTCGCCCTAAATTTGTGCACTATTTAAAATTTCCTTTGTACTGCAAATGCACAATGATTTAGGATCATGGGTCACTCTTCCATGTCACATACATCTTGGTGGAGCGCTCAAAATGATAATAATTAAACACATGCACTCATCACCAAGCAAAGTGAATGATCACATAAGGATATAAAAGATAATGTCATCCAACAAGCATTAAGGTAGCATATGATCAAACACATGATCATCCAAGTATCTCACAAAAGGCATAATGTATCAAGGAAACACACAAATAAAGAAGTTCAACCACCAAAAATAAGAGAGATCAAAAGAAACACTCTCTCTCGAAGCCTATGATCTATACATTTTCTCCCCCTTTGGCAACAAGTTACCAAAAAGTTCAAAAATGCATAGTGCTAATCGACTCTCAGGCTTGGTCTTCATGAGGTGGTGTAGAGATGACTCCAAGGACGAAAGCATCAGTTGATGTAGCTGGAGCTGGTGGAGTGGGTGCTAGAGCTGGTGGTACTGAGGCTGTGGCAGCTGGTGCAGATGATGTAGCTCTGGTGTCTAGAACAAACACTTCAGCAGATCTCTGTCCTCTGGGAACTCTAGCAAATGCATCTGTAGTAGACTTGCCCTTCTTCTCCTCCACATCCTCCTGAAGTTTCTCAACTGCAGTTTGGATCTCAGTGACCTTCACATCTAATGCATAGAACTTCTTCTCTATGATTCTCTCCAAACTCTCCTGGTTTTGAGTCAGGGTGGCCAAGCCCTTCTCAATCCTCAAGGTGGAGGCAATCAAATAGCCAAGCTGGTCTTGCTTGCTTTTCAGGAACACTTGAGATGCCTCTTCAGCAGTTGGCATCTTGGCAGCTTTCTCTGCCCTTGCCTTCTCTCTCTTCTCATGTGCTTCCACAGATGATGGTTCCTCCTCATTCATCTCAACTGTGTTATCTTCAAATTTAGAGTATAGGGGTAGATGCTCCTTATCCAAAAGATATGTGACTGTGCCCATCTTTGAGTTGATGAGCTCCTGAATGTGTGGAGCATACCCACAACTTCTTTTCTGATTAGCTGCTGTTCTCTTGATTGTTTCCACAATCAGTCTCATTACTTTGAATTTTTGAGGTATATCAAACAAGTGCAACAAGTTGATAGCATGACCTCTGATCATCTTGTGATCTCCTGACTTGGGAAGCAATGTGTGCCTAAGTATCCAGTTGATTGTAGGCAGACCAGACAGCAAGAAGTGTACAAATCCAAGCTTGCGAGTTTCCAAAGCTTTATCTAGGATCTCTCTGTACATGTGTGCCATAGAGTTGTGGTCTTTCTTCTTCTCTGCATATACATCCAAGTCATCTTCAGATTCCTTTGGGGCATTGATCAACTCAGCCCATTCTTCAACAGTGGATTGGTACCTAGTACCTTCAGACATCCGAACAATCCTCCCATCTTGGTAGAAGTGAGTTGTGGAGTAAAACTGCATGATGAGCTCATCATTCCACTCGGTGAGCTTCTAGGCAACAAAGTCATCAACTCCACAAGACTTGAAGTTGTCATATACTCCTGGATAGTGAGCTTCATTCTTCTTGATGTAGTCCCAGTTGATCCATGTCATGTCACACACAATGGGCTTCTTGTCAAGCAAAATTATCTCATTGTGGTTAGGAATCTTGGGCTTCAACTTTCTCAGAACAAGAGAATCATCTTCTTCTTCAACACCTTCAGGCACTGGGGCCTTGTTCTTCTCTGATGCAGGTATACTTCTGGTGTTCCTCTTGGGTTTAGGATTTGGTGCTGGAGAAGCAGCCTTGGGAGTAGCTTTGGGCTTAGATGGAGCAGCCCCTGACTTGATTGCATCTCCCATGAGCATGTGAGCTTTAGGAGCTGGTGCAGCATCCTCTTCCTCTTCTTCTTCCTCATAAGAATCTCTCCTCATAGAGGGCTTGCCAAGGACTTTGGCAGTAGTTGTTCTGACCCTTTTCTTCTTCTTATCTTGGCCAGCAGCTTCTTCATCATACTCAATGGTGAACTTCATGGTTTCACCAGTGGCAACCTTCCTAGGTATGGATGTGGGCACTCTCTTGGCAGGTGCCTTTCTGTTCATGCCTGTCTTTGTGGTAGCAGTTGTGCCATACTCCTTTTTCAGCACCTTCTTCTTAGAAGTGGCCTCATCCTCAATAGCAATATAGTCCTCATATTCAGAACCTGAGGTTTTATTCCTCCTTGTCCTGGTGGCTGATTTTGGCAAATTGCTGGGTGTGCTCCTGCTGCCCTCATCATAACTTCTTGAGGGACTAGTGCCCTCACTCATCTGAGCTTGCTCCTCTGACTTGTTTTGGCTGTCACTTTGATCAGACATATTGCAAACTCACTGACAGCAGACCCTGTGAATAGATGTAGATGAGTTAGAGTGGATGAGCATCCCAAAGCACAGAGGTTTTTGCAAAATAAATGAATCAAAAACTTAGTTCTAGTTTTCCACAGAAAGCATTTTGGAGCTACCAATTTGTAAACTCGGTGATACCGAAGCAGCTTTTGGAAGCTAAACTAGTGAACTCGGTCAGACCGGGTCATAGTTTGGTGGTGCCGAGACTGCTAGGGTTTCACAAAGAATCGATCTCGGTCACACCGATTTGCAATTCTCGGTCACACCGAAAATCACATGTGCAATGGCCTAAGCCAAATCGGTGAGACCGATTTCTACAACTCGGTCGGTCCGAGATGAATTAGGCGGAAACCTAACCCTAAATTTTCAAATCAAATCTAATCTACGGAGTCCTTTCGCTGGATAGAATGATTTCAAATGTGGCAAGATTCATGGCAAAGCAATGTGCTAGGAATCAGAGTTAAGGATAGCACAAGGTTTCAAGTTCATACCCTAGTTCGACGGTGAACTTGCTACAACGGCAATGGCAGGGCAGAATGCCGTTGACGGCGGCGGAGAACAGCGGCAGGAGGTCGCTAGCAACGAGGAGGACGATCCGGAGACCCGAAGAGGCAGAGCAGGCTATGCGCGGGCGAAGGGGTTTCGGAAAAAATTCCAAAATTTGACCCGGGGGTATATATAGCCTGACCCTATCGGTGTGACCGAGTGGAACAACTCGGTGGCACCGTGATGCAAAACTGCAAGCAGTTACTGCAACTCGGTGTGACTTAAAAGTTCTAATTGGTTGCACCGAGGTAGAAAACCTAGATCAACTTAGTGATCTTGGTGTGACCAAAAAAGGTGAATCGGTCAGACCGAAATGCACAAAGAGGTTTTGGAAGTTTAAGTCTATGACGAATCGGGGACTCCGAGTGCTCCTCACACAGAGTGGTTTGAATCTGACTTGATCAAACTTTGTGATGTAGCATGAGTAGAGTTTGAGACAAGAAAAGCATAGATAGCTAGAGAAGGTTCTTAGGCATTCTTGTCCATCCACTTGGCAAAAGAAAAGAATCCAAACAATCAAAACAACAAGAGGATGTCCTCGAATGAGTAAAGTATGCAACCAACATGATCACACAATAAAATGGCAAATGAAATATGTGGCAAAGCATGCACAATCAATTCTAGCATCTATCAAACAATTGGCGATGACTAGGTCATCTATGTATGAGTATATTGACTTAGGAGTCAAATGAGAACATTTGATCATAGGTCATACTCATCGTTTAAGCACAAGTGGGGTTAGCACTTTTACATAAAGCTTTATTGTGTTCACACCATTAGAGTTGCTTTAACTCAATTCTTAGAGTAAAGCTCCCCCTAGATGTGAGATCCCCCTAAGAGGGATGAACTAACCTTGGGTTTTGTTGATGATGACTTCATGTAGGTGTTGAAGATGTGGATGCTCAATGTTCATGTAGATCATTTGGAGAAATCCATCGAAGTGAGTTGCACTTTCAATACCTACACGGGTTAGTCCCAGAAGGAACAAACAAGGATATCCATAGACATAGTGTGATGCCTACACAAGATGATGTCCATGAAAGCATTAGGTTACCTCGTCGCTTGTTTTACCAACAAGAGGGTTTGTGAGTCCTTGAACTAGTGCAAGATGTGGAAGTTGATTGCACTTGTCCTTGCCAAAATGATAGAAGTGAAGTACGTTGGTGGAGTCACCCTCAAGAACTCTCTGGTTCTTCTTCTTTCGGATCCACATCATCTTGATGGGAATCCTTGGAGTTGTAGTTGTACTCATTGAGGTAGAACTTGATGTAGTCTTGGGAACCACTTGACCAAGGCCTTAGGAGCTTCTTCAAATGCATCAATCTCCTCTTGAAGCTTGCCCTTACCTTTTTGCTTGTGGTCTTGTGGTGGAAGATCATCTTGATCTTGTGTCCCTTTGAAAGAAGTAGGATCATACTTCTCTTGTTGAGGAACAAACTTCTTCTTGGGGTATTGATCTTCTTACCACTCAACTCCATTGGCATTGAACTTTCGTTCAAAACCAACAACTTGATTCTTCCGGTGCCTTCCTTGCTTGCGTACAATTTCCTCGAATTGCTCACTTCCGGCAAGACTCTTGTAAACACCTTTCTCTATAATTCCCTTCAATAAGCTATTTTCTTGCTCAAGTGTAACTTGGCTAAGAGAATCATTAGTGAAATCAAGATAACTACTAGAAGCGACAATATTGGATTTAGCATGATTATTGTTACTACTAGAAGAAGAATCTTTCTTGTTCTTGTTACTAGACTTGACTTGTGGCATGTAAGTAGATAAGAGTAAACGCTTGGCAATGTAAGAAGAACTATTCTTGCGGAGATCATCATTGATTGCCTTCAAAAATGCATGCTCTCGATCAAGCTTGAGCTTTTCAAAGCGTAACTTCTCATGAGTCTTTAAAAGTTCTTGATGATCTTCCAAGATAGTTTCATGAGCTAACTTAAGAGTGTTTAGTTCTTTAGTTAGGCGCTCAATCTTCTCCTTATCATTGTCATTCGTTTTATCTTGATTAGCATGATTAATTGACGTGTCATCATAGTATTCATCACTAGAGTTGTCAACAAGTAAATCATCAACACCTAGCAAGTCATCTACATCACTATTGAAATCAACATACTCAGGGTGTGATACCTTTGGGCCTTTAGCCATGAAGCATCTTCCAATTCCTTCATTTGGTGAGTCAAATATGTCGTAGGAGTTGGTTGACACAAGTGCTAGACCGGGAACACCTTCATCTTGAGTATATTCGGAGTCGGAGTGATAGCTTCTCTCGGAGTGATTGTCGGAGTCGGAGCCGGATACCCATTCACCAACATGAGCTTGATGTCTTCATTTTCTGTAGCTCCTTGATGACTTGTCCTTCCTTTCCGAATCCTTGCTTCTCCGGGATGTTCTTCGTTCATAACGATCATCTCTACTCCTTCTTTCTCTTGATGGTGATTATTCTCTTCTACTCCTTCTTTTTGGAGAATCTTCTCTTCTTTTGTAGGGAGCCATACACTCATTGGAATAGTGTCCGGGTCTTCCACAATTGTAGCAATTACGCTCATGACTAGAAGATCTTTTGTCATTGTAGGACCTTGACTTGGAACTTCTTTCCTTGCTTCTACTCTTGTAGAACTTGTTGAAGTTCTTCACCATTAGGCTCAATTCTTCATTGAAGGTTTATTTCTCACTTGATGATGTGGGAGATTCACATGAGGCTTTGTAAGCACCACTTGACTTGTTGTGGAGCTCTTCCTTATCCTTGAGTGACATCTCATGAGCAACAATTCTTCCAATGACTTCCGTTGGCTTGAGATCTTTGTAATTGCGCATCATTTGGATCAATGTGCACATGGTATCATATTTTCCATCCAAGGCTCTTAGGATATCCTTGATGATGAATTTGTCGGTCATCTCTTCACTTCCTAAGCCGGCAATCTCATTTGTGATGAGATCAAGCCTAGAGTACATCTCAGCGACTCCTTCACCATCCTTCATTTTGAACTTGTCAAGTTGACTTTGAAGCACATCCAATTTGGATTCCTTGACGGAGTCGGTACCTTCGTGCATGTCAATCAAAGTATCCCAAATTTCCTTTGCATTCTCAAGACGGTTGATTTTGTTGAATTCTTCGGGGCACAATCCGTTGAAGAGGATATCGCAATCTTGAGCATTGTATTGCAGCATCTTCAACTCTTCCGCGGTAGCTTCACGGTTCGATTCTCTCCCATCAAAGAATTCACCTTGCAAGCCAATACACACAATAGCCCAAACGGCGGGGTTATGTCCAAGAATATGCATTTTCATCTTATGTTTCCAACTAGAAAAATTATTACCATCAAAGTTAGGACCTCTACGGTGGTAATTTCCCTCGCTAGACGCCATACTCTCCTAGGTTGTGAAACCAAGGCTATGACCACTAAAAGCTATGGAAATCAAAGCAAATGGATACCAAAGCTCTGATACCACTTGTACGATCGAAAGTATGTCTAGAGGGAGGGTGATTAGACTACTTGACCAAATAAAAATCTAGCCTTTTCCCAATTTTAGTTCTTGGCAGATTTTAGCAACTTAGCACAAGTCAAGCAATCAACCTACACATGCAATTCTAAGAGTATAGCAGCGGAATGTAAAACAATTGCATATGAAGGTAAAGGGAGGAGTTTAAGGGTGCAAACGCAATGTTGACATGGAGATTTTTTAGCCATGGTTCCGATAGGTGGTGCTATCGTACATCCATGTTGATGGAGACTTCAACCCACGAAGGGTAACGGTTCCGCGAGTCCACGGAGGGCTCCACCCACGAAGGGTCCACGAAGAAGCAACCTTGTCTATCCCACCATGGCCGTCGCCCACGAAGGACTTGCCTCACTAGGCTAGATCTTCACGAAGTAGGCGATCTCCTTGCCCTTACAAACTCCTTGGTTCAACTCCACAATCTTGACGGAGGCTCCCAAGTGACATCTAGCCAATCCAGGAGACACCACTCTCCAAGAAGTAACAAATGGTGTGTTGATGATGAACTCCTTGCTCTTGTGCTTCAAATGATAGTCTCCCCAACACTCAACTCTCTCTCACAGGATTTGGATTTGGTGGAAAGAAGATTTGAGTCTAGAGATCAAGTTTTATGTGGTAGGAATGGAATATCTTGGTCTCAACACATGAGTAGGTGGTTCTCTCTCAGAAAATGAATGTTGGAAGTGTAGGCACGTTCTGATGGCTCTCTCCATGAATGATGAGTGGGTGGAGGGGTATATATAGTCTCCACACAAAATCTAACCGTTACACACAACTTACCAAACTCGATGGGACCGAATCGTGAAACTCGGTCGGACTGATTTAGGAAATAATATGACCATTAGGATTTTCGGTCCCAACTCGGTGGGACCGATATGGTTAGGGTTAGGGCATAACATAATCTCGGTGAGACCGATTACACAAACTCGGTGAGACCGATTTTGGTAATAGACACATAGAGGGTTGGTCAGGCAAACTCGGTGGGACCGATTCACTCATCTCAGTTAGACCGAAACGTTACGAAAGGGAAACATTGAGTTTGCATTGAAATCTCGGTGGGACCGATCGCTCATCTCGGTTTGACTGAAACGTTACGAAGGGAAATAGAGAGATTGCAATCCCATCTCAGTGAGACTGAGCCCTATCTGTGAGACCGAAAAGACTAGGGTTTGTGGTTGTGGGTATGACTTCTGAACTCGGTGGCACCGGATAGATGGTTTCGGTGGGGCCGAGATTGACTTTTCGTTTGGGTCATATGTGGATGTGAGAAAGTACTTGAGGGCTTTGGAGCATATCACTAAGCACTTTGAGCAAGAAACTCAGTAAGCAACACCTCATCCCCTCTTGATAGTATTGGCTTTTCCTATAGACTCAATGTGATCTTGGATCACTAAAATGGAAAATGTAGAGCCTTGTGCTTTGAGCTTGAGCCAATTATTTTTTCCTTAGTATTTTGAGGGATCCACTTTTCTCATCCATGCCATGCCAATCATTGAGCTTTCCTGAAATATTTATCTTGAAATAGCATTAGCTCAATGAGTTATATGTTGTTAGGAATTACCAAAACCACCCAGGGATAGTTCCACTTTCAGATGTTCTCTTTTGTAACAGAGGATGCCATCCACTTGCCCTGCGCTCCAGTCCCAGACATGGCTAAGAGTGTTTGGTGAGGATGGAAAGGATTGAAACTTGGGCGCTGGAGCTCGAATGGCAAATAGGAAGAGGAGGAAGAAGGCATAGGGTAAAAAGACGAATCCTTATCTTCTTATAAAGGCAGTGGATGTCAAGCGCCCCCTCACAAGCCTTAAATCTCGCCTATTGCCAAGGGGACGTGTGAACGGCACGGTTGAATTACCCAAATTCCTGTCTATGAAAATCCCGTGATAAGGGGACACGATCTCTGCTTTGATAAGATGTGTCAATGGTCGTGCCTTGAAATATGAAACGAGGTTGTGAAATAGTTCAGAATGCTAACAAGGCTAGGACATAACGCCTCGCCAGAAAAATCTCCTATGGACGTGACTTATTTCATTTTGGATATTTTTTGCCCTTACAGCTTAAGACTGTAATTGTTTAATAAAGCCGGATACAACTGTTTTGCGTGAGGACTACGTTGGAGTATTTGGAGAGGGAACCTGCCTTGCAATGTCGAAGACAATCTGTACGCCGAATACATCATCATTGAAGCTGGTTCAGGGGCTACTGAGGGAGTCCTGGACTATGGGGTCCTTGGGGAGCCGGCCTATGTGACATGGGCCGGACTGATGGCCCGTGAAGATACAAGATAGAAGGACCTCCCGTGTCTGGATAGGACGCTCCTTTGCATGGATGGAAAGCTTGGCGTTCGGATCGTGTACCTTCCTTTCTTTGTAAACCGACTCTGTATAACTCTAGATCCCTCCGGTGCCTATACAAACCAGAGGGCTTAGTCCATAGGCAGGATCACAATCATACGGGCTAGACATCTAGGGTTTAGTCATTATGATCTCGAGGTAGACCAACTCTTGTAACCCCTATACTCATCAAAGTCAATCAAGTAGGAAGTAGGGTATTACCTCCATTAAGAGGGCCCAAACCTGGGTATACATCATGTCCCCTGCCTCCTTGTTACCTTTGATCCTTAGACACACAGTTCGGGACCCCCTACCCGAGATCTGCCGGTTTTGACACCGACAGTTGGTGCCAATGGAGATTAGCTTGCATACCTCCGGCTGCATACCACAATCATTTTGCACAACATCCACAATAGTGTGGCCGTTCCTGTAGACCCCTTCTCCACCATTAGGATCGGCCTTCCAGACTGGTTGGGCGTGAATACATATGATGATGTCTACATGAGATTGAAGAAGATGGCAATTGCAAACCCGTTGACAAAGCAACACAACTACGACGATTACTATCTCATCGTGGCGTTCGACGTAAGGATTGTCGTTAATAAAAATGGTCATAATGGCAGAGGCTGGCACATGTTGGCCACGGCAGATTTGTACCCCTACATGTTCTGAGACGTTGTGTCCCATGTTGGCCACATCTTCACGGTGACAAGCCAGGGGACTTGTTTCATCTGGATGTCATCCTATGGTATGTGAGATAACAAAGGAAATGCACAAACCATCATTTGCATCCCTAACGGTACTCCATTATTTTGCAAGGACCAGTCATCCCCTAATCAAAATAAGATCACCGATCCTGGATGTGCATTTGCATCCGTGATTCAGTCTAACCTGGAACCTTGTAGTTGACTTTGGCAGATTGGGATCAATTATCTTAGCAGGCATTACCCATGGTACGACTGATGTGCAACAAGTTCACATGATCTACCATGATCGGATCGTCACCATGTACCCAGGTATTCCATTTTCTCATTGATGTGTGTTAGAGTAGTAGTACTTGTTAGTTATTTTCTTTTCTTGCTTGAGACATGTTTACTACTAGTACAATTTAGTATTAGATTTTTAACCTTCCCGCCTTCTCTTTCATTGTAGTACTAGTACTAGTACTACTACTACTAGTATGTCGCATGGATCATCGGGAGTAGTACTTTTTACCTAGGAGTACGCGTATAGATAGGCTCTTGAAGACTTGAACCCACTAGATCCGACCATTTTTGTTTTTTGATGTCTTACTATCTCATCCATGTAGCCAAGATTGGCTATATATAACAAATCGGTTATTGTACTTCCTCTACACTGGAGTAGTATTGTAATAGTACTACTTGTTACACAATATTACTGAGCGCCATATTTAAGCACAACATTATCATGCATGGACCTTGACCATGTACGTCACCATGCGTCCAGATCTGAGCTGTCGTGTGTACCTGATGAATAGAGGCGAGTTCAACCCCCATGATGCTATGTGGGAGCCGAGGAACACTCTTGGAGAGTACTCGCTTTTCATTGAGGACAACTACCTGATTGTGAAGCAGATGCCACCTTTCGTGCACGACACCGAAGGCCTATCGTTCATGAAGCATGGTTGTGTCTTCAATGTGCACCACCGGATGAATGACATCCTGGGACATGCTATTCCTAATTTATGCGCATCAGCTTGGATGAGGCTCCATTTAGTGGAACTGGACTTGAAAGTTGCGACAATGATTCCCGTTGCCTACCGCTATGGATCATGCCATCTATGAAGAACACCTTGGACAAGAACCTGGAGGCGGACACAGAGCCCATCTATAACGTGTAAGTGGAATATGGTAAATTGTGAATGGTGCCGCTATAAATATATGTAGAGTAGTTGTGCACAAATTTATCACATGAAGTGGAGATGAACTTATATGGCATGTTGGCATTTGTCCTTTAGAACTTATTACTAGTAAATGTGTTATGTGTACATGCAACTTGTGTGCCCGTTGCATGGGCTCCAACACGCTTTGTGAGAAGAAGAAAATGTGGCACAACTTTGTCTATAGGTGATGTGGCGGCATCATATAGTAGCAGTTGTACGCTATAGTAGTAGTACTAGGACGACAACTTGAACTACTATAGATCTTGTTATTGGCTCTTCGCCTCTTTCGGGAGGTCCAACAATTCGTACTCCTATAAACCTTGCACTTGGCTCTTCGCCTCTTTGGGAGGTCCAACAATGATGATACTACAGTACAATATGCTTCTGGCAATCTGACACCGAATGAACTGATGCGCGTCCACCGCGAGGGCGAGGGCGAGGGAGAGGGCGATGTAGTCAAAACCCTCTCCTCGTCCTGCAAGCCACCATGCGCGTGGGCGAAGAGGGTGTAGGCGTACATAGTAAGCAAGATTCTCCTCGTCCTGTGAGCCACCACGCGCGTGGACGAGTGAGAGGGCATAGTAAGCAAGTTCTCCTTGTTCTGTCAGTTGACGAGACACATCAAAGTAGTAGTCCATACCGCGTCCTTTCCAATTAATACGGCTTAATTTGAAATGAGATAAATACAATGCAATCAACGTATTGGTAACAATAGGGTCACTGGACTTCATACTATGTTAATTATGGTCACTATATAGTTTTGTGGTGATTATACGGTCACTAGCTCACCGTAGAGCATCGTATTGTACCCTGTTGACTGGCCACATAGTCGAGGTGGCACTTTGTTGACTAGTTAAATTGGCACCTGGTTTCTGGGTCCCACCTATTAGTTGGCAGAGTAAAGAAATAAGTTAAACAAAACTTTACACAGATGCCACAAGAGTCCAACCCTTGCGTGCAAACCACCCTGGCTGTGTATGTGAGTGCATGCATGTGTAGGTTGAGCACTTGAGCATGAGTGTGTGTGTTGTGTCTTGTGTTGTGTGCCGCATGGATGTGTGAATGTGGCATGTGTGGATGTGTACGTGTGAGTGTTGCATGCATGCATGCGTGCATGAGGCTTCTACTCCCTCCCATTGACATGTTCATATTTCAAGCTTCATTAAAACGTTGCATGCAAGAATTAAGAGAAAACTCACAAATGCATGTAAAAGTTCTAGTCTTTTGTTATTCACGCATGCACACATGCATTGCAATTAATACATTCATAAACACAATTTTCTTGAGGAAAACAAGCCCATTATTGAGTACTTTCAGAAAAATATATTTGGGCACTCATCATCTACTACTACCTTGGTTGATGATTTTTTATTGGCCTATAAACCGGAGGGAAGGAGTAGGTCATACTAGTAGTACTCCTACATATTTGGCGACGGGTGCCTTGGCCACTGGTTCTTGTTGTTGGATAGGATGAGAGTAGAGGAATAGATAGATATGAAGTCTTGGCGATCCATTATTCCCCATCTCGGTCAGAGAGAACTAATTAACTAGTTTTCACAGTGAAGTGACAATACACGATGTAGCAGATGGGACACTTAATTAATAAGCTGAGCCAGCATGTCGGTGTTACTAAACAGCCTTTACCCTATACTGCCATCATATTTTCCAGTGGAGCACGCTTCTGCATATACACCTATGCACCTCTCTCTTCCATAATTTGTGTCGGTGCCTTGGCCACTGGTTCTTGTTGTTGGACAGGATGAGAGTAGAGGCATAGATAGATAGGAAGTCTTGGCAATCCATTCTTCCCCATTTTGGTCAGAGAGAACTATTCGACTAGTCTGCACAATGAAGTGACAATACAAGCTGCAACATATGGGACACTTAATTAATAAGATGACCTAGTGTGTTGGTGTTACTAAATCGGCCTTACCCTGTAATGCCATCATGTTAGCCGGTGGAGCACGCTTCCGCAAATATGCCTACACACCTCTCTCTTCCATTAACTAACATATGGTCGCCCTTGAGGTAGACCCACATGTCATCGGCTTAACTATTTACACTCCAAAGGACGGTATATCCTAGTAGTAGTACTAGTAGAATTGAGATTTAATGCACCGCCTTGCCCGTCTTTCCCTCTTCTTCCTCCTCTCTTCCCCATC
>NC_041393.1:288055851-288064736 GCF_002162155.2 Triticum dicoccoides | reverse complement strand
CGCGAATCCACTTACCTACTCGCTCACAGGCACCGAAAACCCCAATCACTCAGCACCCTAAAACAACCTATGGAAGAACTGACTGACACGCAGAGCCGCGATGGGAATTCCCTCCCTGATGTTCTCTTGGAGCAGATCTATAATCGTATGGACCTGCTCAGCACCGTGCGTCTGGCCGCATGGTTGGTGTCTATGTATCGTGTACTCGTCTGCAACTGGCCAACCCTTTTCAAGACACACTACTTGTTGATGCCTGATCCTCGCAGGTGGCCCAGACACTAACTTGATGATCCTACGGAGGTTGATGTCGTGCCCCTCGACATGCTACCACTACCCACCCACATGTCCTTCATGAGCGGCCACTATTGGGCAGGCATGAAAGCCAACTGGATCGTCCTCATCCACCAATCCGGCAGCCCATGGCATCTCATGGATATCTACACCCAGCGAGAGATCACCCTTGCATCGTTGGATACCACCAGCATCGAGCCTCGCGGCCCACTGGACACTCCTGCCTACTACGGACGAGACCCATCGAGCTTTTGGTATGACCTCTATTTGCTGAAGGTTGTAATCTGCGAAATGTCCACACCATCATAAGACTCACTACTGCATGATGCTGCTAACACAACACTACAATCAGAGACCCTTTGACGAAACTATGTTTGATGCATTAATCGCAAACGGTGATGTAAAAAAATCGTCCAAAAAGATGCAAAACATTTGCGATGGCGGATACATCAAACAAGGTTCATATTCTAATTACGTGTGCAATGCATGGCATACGCTTAATCCATAAGAACTGTTTGCGATGAGACAGAACAACAGAAATGGGCAGCTATAGCAAGGTGTGTGTGCAATACACGACATAAAGTTTGCTCGGATGAACTATTTGCTACTACGGAAAGCAACAAAAACGGTTAGCCGGATCAGGGTGCGTGCGATGTACATCATACTGTTCACTCAGATGAATTGTTTTCGATTAGGGAACACAACAGAAATGGTTCAGATTAACTAGATGTGTGTGATATGCGGCATACAGTTCACATAGACGAACTGCTTGCGATGAGCCAAAAGAACACAAACGATTCGTGTAACCAAGATGCGTGTGATATGCGGCAAACAACCCACTTGGATGAACTATTTGCGATGAGAAATATAACACAGGTGGTTACTATAGTCGATTCATGTGCGATTCTGTGTGTAGAAAAAACTACAAGAGCACGTGTGGAGGGACGCGACCCAAGCGAGCCTTGGCGCCTAAACAGCGAGCAGAGCGCACGGTGGCCGCCTAAACGGCGAGCAAGAACATGCATAATAAATGCATATAGCAGGTGAACATAGCCGGGAATAGCCGTTTAACAATATTATTTTCGATGACATGCATTAATATATTCTTAGTTAAATCTAAGGTCAAAGTTTGGTACTACAAAATACGAAGGCGGCCAATAAACCACGACGGAGGTAGTACCTATACAAACACACACACCCAGTGTACAAATAAATGACATTATACACGTGTCCCACAATCCACGCTAATGCTTCCGGCCTCTTCCCTCATCGGTTTCCCGCAACAAGCAAGTGGCTAGCTCCATATGACCCAGGCGGCAATGCACCGTAGCGACACTGTGCACAGATCTAGTCCACACCCATCTACCATTAGTTATTCCAAGCATGCCAGGCACCGACGAAAGCTTTGATGTCGACCCCTTCCTGCGCTACATCTTCGACAAGGAGAACAAGCCGGAGCAGATCAGGGACCAAGAGCTTCATCGACCGGTGTAGGTGCCATGGCCCATTGGCGGCGATATCATTGTACCAGTCCTTGAGGGCAGAATCAACCAAATTGCAGAGGAAGTGTGATGAGCAGTTTTCCATCCACTGTGCAAAAGTTCCAGAGCTGCTCGGCGGCATGATTGATGACCCACCCGAAGAGCTGCTGTCACCGTGCTCATTGAGTGCCTGATACCCCCCAAGGAATGGGGAGAGGACCTCCTTGATCCAGTTATGAGACAGCCACCCTACGGCTTCATCATTGTCAGCGGCGGCCGTGTCAACCTCGATCCCGATGATGTGGTGGCCAAGCTCGAGTGCATCCTTAGCGGAGTTGATGTCCCCGACAAAGTAGTACATCACCAACGTGGTATCTTGAGGATGCAGGTGATGGAAGGAATTTGCTACCAAGGTAGAGACATGGAAATGGAGTGGTTCCGCAGAGATTTAATGCGCATGATTGCATGCTGTCAAGCTCTTCTAGAAAAGGCCCAGTAGCCCCAAGAACCTCCCAGCGACAGCAGCTCCGTTGGCAGAGACATATAATGTGGCCGTGGGTCGGGACACTCGGAATGAACGGACGCTAGGGTGCTATGGTGATCATGGAGTCCGAGAAGACCGGCATCGGAAGGCCGCCAGCTCAGACTTTCAGCTAATATTTTATTGTAATTGTATGGAAATGTTGCATATCGACATTTGAAGTCACTAAGCATACGTAGATAATGTGTGTTTTGGGTGTTGCCGGATGTGGCATTTTATATTATCCTGAATATGTAAGACAAATATTAACCGTGGCAGTTATAAATTTGCTTCAACGGCGAGCAGAGCACGCGCAGGGACGCCAGAGCGGAGTGCGCCACGACCGCCTCAATGGCAAGAAAAACGCGCAGATGGATGCGAGCAGAGCATGCCATGGACTCCTCAACGATGAGGAGAACCCTCTACGGCCACCTGAATGGCGAGCAACCACACCTGCATATTGCAATTCTTGTCAACCTTCTTGCATCGCGTGGGACACGCGACGGCCCATCCATCGTACACGATGGTGATATCTGGACTGTGTGTAATACTGGGCAGATACGTATAGGTCCAAGAACGCGGGCCCATGTACACCATCCGGGAACCATTTCGGGCTTCGAGCCGAGAACCATCAATAAATTTTGAGCTTGTTTCTTGTCACATTCTAGATTACCACGCAATAAGTAATTGCAAATACGTTCAAACCAATCAAACCTAAACATGTTCCCACTTAGCACAGGGCTATAAAAACTACCCACTCAAAAATTACGTCACAATTCCTTTCCTCATCACCGAAAAATAGGTCTTTGCCATGGCTGGTAGGAGGAGTTTAGGGTCGACATATAACTAGGGAGCAAAGACCAAGGCCGCGGAAGCACTAGAGAGGCCACGCTGCACGCGGAAGCTGCAACAGCGATGACCTGGCGCGCCACGAAGCCCTCGAACAAGCTCTCACCAGCACGTGAGGGCTCTAACAAGTGCACTTGCCGCGTTGGCGATTGCGACGAGCTGGTGGTGTTGAAGTCCTTGGCCAACGACATTATCGCTGGCCTAATTAAGCAGCAGGAGCTGGCCGACAACTTGATGAACCTACTCGATATTAGTGATGCCTCGGTTAAGAAGGCGACCGGCCTCGTCGAGCAACTCACGGGTGACAATTCAAAGCTCCTCAAGGCGCTCGCTGAGACGGAGGAGGAGCCGCCGGTTGAAAGAAGCTGCATGAGCAGAGTAGTGCCTCAGGGATCACGCTGAAAGCGATTGTCGAGGAACTGATGGGTGACTTGAGAAAGCTCTGGATCGAGCGTGAGTATGAGGTGGAGAAATCCGTGGCAGCTGTCAAGCAAAGCTGTGAGGAATTGAAGAAGGAGCTGGAGGATCTCGTCGCTCGGTGATCTATCGAGGAGTAGAGACAATAGCGATCCAGATCGTCGTCTGTGATTTCCATCTACTGATGCCCCCGTGTCTTTCGAGCGTTGCCGCATGTGGCATTTTAAGTTATCCAGAATATGTAAGACAATTATTATCCATGCCATTATAAATTGGTCGTCGTATTATCTGTTGCCACTTTATTTGTTGTCGTATTATCAGTTGCCGCATGTGGCACTTTAAATTATCCAGAATATGAGTTGAAAACATGAACAAAGCAAATGCTAACGTTGAGCGGGGCCATGAGATCACAAGCAAACACCCTCCATCCAAGTGCTTTAATTAACCGCATGTTAAACAGCGCCTCCGTCGCCATTAATGGAGAAGTTATGAGCGAGGTGGGCGGCTGGTGGATAGAGGTCAAAGAGCTTGCTTCCCGGTGAGCATGCGCGGCCTTGGCTGCTCGCACGTGTCACATCGAGCTAGCGCGGTGGACAGGTCGCACGCATTTCGTCGAGCCTGCACGGCGGACTGCTCGCGCGCATCCTATCGAGCCTACACGGCGGACTTCTCGCGCTCATCCCGTCTAATGAAACAGCTGCACCCACGCCACCGAGTATGGTTAAATTTTGGCACAAAATACAAAGATACCAACGAACAAGGACCGAGGTAGTACTCTCCCATAAGAAAAGAGGGATGCATGCCCACACTTAAATGGTTACAGGAACACACACGGTTAATATAATACAACCATTTGCGATGTTAACGTGTTAGCTATTTGTTTCAAAAGAAATTTGTTGGTATTAATGTATGTGCCTTGTCTCAAACTAGATGATTTTTTACCATGGCATATATGTGCCATGTCATGAAACCATGCCAAGTTTCATGATTTTTGCGTGAGTTTTGGATTTACTGGGATTTAAAAACCAAGATTCTCAATGTTTCAGGACGACGGGGCATTTGTAATTCATTCCCATTCCTTCATTGGGACCTAAACATGCACCCAATGACACATGTACGAGTTTCCACCCATTTTGCTTCACTGAAGCATGTGCTTGTAGTTCAAATTTGAATTATGGACATTAAATGCCTAGAAAACTCAATTAATATATAAAATGGTAAAACGAACCCTGAATAGTTTCAAATTTTAGCATGACACTCTTGTTATTCTATGTTGCCTCTATAAAACAAAATACAAGGCAAGAAGAGGCATCGATTATCATTTCACCCACAAGAGGGGCATGTTTCCCTGCCGAAACCACGAGGGTTGCGAGAAGCTCCGGTTTGTAAGAGCATTTTAATATAGCTTGGCCAGAATTGGACAAAAAATTTACCACGACCTATATGTGCCATGTCGCGACACCATGCCAAGTTTCATGATTTTCTGGTGAGTTTTGTATTTACGGAGATTTAAAAACCGACATGCACAATGTTTGAGGACAAGACAAGACACCGAGATGTTTGAATTCATTCTCATTCCTTCCATCGGACCTAAACATGCACTCAAGGACACATGTATCATTTTTATAGCCATTTTGGAGCACTGGAGCATGTATTTGTAGTTCAGGTTTGAATTATGGATATTAAATGACTAGAAAACTCAATTAATGTATAAAAAAGGTCAAACGAACCCTAAATAATTTCAAAGTTCAGCGTGAATATCCCGTTCACTACAAAAAAAGACACATCCGTGACATTTTGGGCCGAACAAAAAATTTTCTGTCATGCTTATGACACTTCTATGATGATAATTGCGACAAAACCCGATATCATCATAGATGTGGTGGGCTCCTACTTCTATGACAAAAAATGGGCTTTTCGTCCAGGGCGGGACGGAGACGTAGCTGCATGACATTCTTTGGGCCATGTATGACAAAAAAACCATGGTAAAAGTGAGGGCGAGGAAAATATCGGGGAGTTCCCGGTTACGGTGGGTGGTCGGGGGATCGAGCGATGCACGTTTCTCTCGTACATGTACGCGTGTGGGTGCGAGGCGCTGGGTCTAACTGAACCTAAGCGAGGCATCGCCTAACTGAACCCGAGCGATTGCACTGCAGACTACGCGTTAATGAACCCGCGCGATCGAGCGATTCCTTCGCTACTGCTGCTTACTGAAGTCAATCGATGCTACCTCTGGATGAATAGTGAGTGCTGCTGGGGGGTTTGGATGAATAGTTCCCCGGTGGGGGTTAGATGAACAGGAACCCGTGGTGTTGCCGCTGGATGCATAGGACCCCGATCGATCGAGCCGGTTGGGCGTGGATGAACAGGACCCCGTGGAGGTCTTGATGAACAGGACCCCATGGAGGGAAGGTTGAACAGTAGCCAGTGGAGGGCTGGTTGAACAGTAGCCAGTGGAGGGTTGGATGAACAGTAGCCCGTGGAGGGGTGGTTGAACAGGACCCCATGGAGAGGGCTGGTTGAACAGTAGCCGGTGGAGGCTGGATGAATAGGAGCCCGTGGATGAACAGTCGCAGGTGGAGGCTGGAGGAGGTCGACAGTGGATGAACAGTAGTCCGTGGAGGCTGGAGGAGGTCGATGGTGGAGATGAACAGTATCCCGTGGAGTCCCGTTTTGCGGTACACCACACCCCTCCCGATGAACAGGACCCCCGTTTTGACCCTAGCGCTCCAACACAAGTCCGTTTCCTTCGTTTTGCGGTATGCCACACCCCTCCCGATCAACTGGACCCCATTTCGACCGTAGGAGGTCCAACCGAATTCTGTTTCCTCCATTTTACGGTACGCGAGACCCCTCCCGGTTGAAAACAAAGGGAGTGGACAGACAAAGAAGAGAAAGGAACAAGAACCCAGTCGTCGAACCAGTATAAAGCCCTAAGTGATCTGCTCTACATGAACATCATCCCGTTTTGACCGTGGCCGGTCGAACACAAGGTTGTTTCCTCCGTTCTGTGGTACGCCAGGCCTCGTTTCCATCGGCTGTTCCATCCAAGCCCTCCCGATGAAAACAACGACGCATTCCATTCTGACCCAGCCAGTTGGCTCCCCATGAACACGACGATGATGCAGTTTTTCATTCCGACCCTTCCATGTACACAAACCCTAGCCGACGTATGCGCGAGTAGGCATTTGAGACACCGCCATGTACATACGTGGTCGTATTTACTTTCTTGCACCATGGTCGTTGTACGTACGTGTACATGCTACGTGCATGCCTCTACTACAATATGTGCGCGCCTCTACATCAACCAGTATCTATGTACAAATTCGCGACCAGAATGACAACGCTGCGTACGCTTCGACCAGGTGGGTCCCGACTGTCAGGCACTTCCTTGCGTATGAATATGTAGCTGGTAAGTCCCAACAGTCAGGGGGCGAATTGTTTTTTTCCCGTAATATGGACGCACTTCCTTGCGTGCGAAGATGTAGCTGGTGGGTCCCAGCAGTCAGGGGGAGAAAACATTATTTTTCATGCTAAAAAGGATGCAGTTGCATGCATGCGTCCATGGTCGTGGTGCGTCCCCACTGTCAGCCTCTCACGTACAGTCATCTTCCGATGACTCTTGTTTGTTGACCATGTTGACCACACCATGCCGAGCAAACCAAGGCCGGTGGACGACAGCGAGGCCCCAGACTGGAACGACCCGGAGATGGGGAAGACGCGGCAGTGGAGTCACAGATGGAGAGGAGTGGGAAACTTGACTGGTTTGGGTGCTACCGCGGGAGACAGGAGCAAGAACAGAGGTTGAAGAAGGAGCACGGCTGTTGGATTAACATCCAACGGTCCAGCTGCTAGAATCATTTATTGATTAATTTGACAAAGCCCTGCATACACGTCTGCTTAGTAGGCCCGCAAGTCAGCCACCAAATCTTCCGAGTCCCAGCTGTCATCGGGAGGAATAGTTTTTTTCACATAACAAGGAGGCACTTCCTTCCGTGCGAAGATACAATCAGTGGGTCCCAGCTGTCAGGGGGAGGAAACAGCTTAATAAGGAGAAACTTTCCTTTCATGCGACCATGGACCTTGTGGGTCCCAGCCGTCAGGCTCTCACGTATAGTCCTCTTTCGATGACTCTCATTTGTTGACCACGCCGCGCCGAGCGCCACGAGGGGGTGGACGACGCCGAGGCCCCAGACTGGAACGACCCGGAGATTGGGAAGACGCGGCAGTGGAGTCGCAGATGGAAAGGAGTGGAAAACTTGACTGGTTCAGGTGAGGGGTGGGCCTACACTCGGCAGAGAATAACAGGAGGTGCAGAGTGGATGGATAGCCTGGCTATCGGCGGGGTAGCATTTTGCTCTGAGACGCGCAAAAGAACACCGCTGGACGCCGGAGGCTGGAGCAGGCGGTCCCGACAGTGCTGGGGGAAGAAGACGAGATATTGAAGAAGAATGTCGGCCGTTGGATGTAAATCCAACACCTTTCTTAGGCTTCGACCTACTGGCCCACATGTCAGCCAGTCCATTTTTTTTGTCCATATGGTGGGCTGGATGAAACAATGATGTAGCATCTATGCAGCCCGTTTATATATATGGTAGAATTTAAAGCCCATTTGCATTTTTCTCGAAATCCGCGGACTTGCTGGGCTGTGTGAAATATCATGTTGGACTGGACAGAGAAATGTTATAAAAACATAAACACATGATTGCACATCTATTACTTGATTGGTCAGTAAAATCTTTGCAAGCTTATGTACGCAATCACTAGGAGTTAACTTGCCAAGTTATATATAAACAATTATTATTATTATTTTGTAAGAACTTTCAATTTACGAAACAAAATATCATTTTAATTTGATGATTTAATAGGATGTGGGGTATTATTATTTTGTAGGCTAGACGTGGGACACTTGAGTTGGTTCTATGGAAAAGTACTGGGAGAAAACTTAGTTTACATCGAAAAAGAAGGTGGAAGAAAATTCAGATATGGGATTAATGAAAACAAAAAATAAAGGAAGTGGGAAGGTTTATAAAATGGTTGGACCAACGACAGGTTTAACGGAACCTTATGTTGTTTATATTTTATATATATATATATACTATTATAGAAGGGAAAACATAGGTTCAGTTTTGCATTCTTATAGAAAAATAGAACTGAGTTGCGCGTCATCTTAAAAAAACATAACTTGGGCCGCTGATGTTATAGACAAGCTAGGATCGGAGGCCCATGGACCTGGTGGGCCTGGGACTATCAGCCTCTCGACGAACAGTTGTCTCCCGATTCCTCTTGTTTTGCTGACCATGTTGCGAACGACAGATGGTGGACCG
>NC_041393.1:288043691-288055680 GCF_002162155.2 Triticum dicoccoides | reverse complement strand
CTTGTTCGGGTGCATGGTGGGCCGGTGGAGCTGCCGCTGACGGACAATGTGTGGGAGTAGAGGGATGGCCTAGCCAACGCCATAGGCTATGATGGCCATCCGCTGTATAGGAAGAGGACGAAAGATTGAACAAAATAAAGAAATACAAATGGATAGGTGGTTGGTCCCATATGTCTGTGTATAAGACGTGCTGGGTCCACCTTAGAAGGGGAATATGTTGGGAGGAAGGAGATTCAAAGCACGGCAGCTGAGTGAACTAGTTTTTTTTAAATGGACGAGTGAACTAGTTACATACATAAGCAAATAGCCACTAAAAAAGCAAACAGGTTAATGGGTTCTTATAAGAAATATTTTAGACAAAATAGATAATTACGACACATAGGCTAATGCATGAAACACTTAGATGATAAAGTTGCTTAAACAGATAAAGTACAACATCTAGACCTTCCTGGCATGCTTGATCATGACGCTGCGGCTGACCTTGTACTCGTCAATTACGAGAGCAGACACGCCCTCATGTCCAAGATCCACATGTACATGTCGTAGCATGCGTATGCGTCCTTGGCCGTGTAGGTTATGTAGGCTAGATTCAGAGGTACCTCCCACGTGTTCAGGTCCTTGGTATCGTTGTCTTCTTTCATGTTGGCGTAGCAGGGGTTGATGATGGTCTCGGCGAGATCAACCATGGAGTCCTTCTCCTGCCCGTTACCGATGATCTTATATTGCTTCCGGATGTCGACAAGCTTGTTGCACCAGATGGCCGAATTGTTGCGTTCTTTCTTCTCTCCACCATAGTGAAGGTGCAGTCGACGCCGCCGGTGAAACGGGTGAATGCTCCAGAACCACTTATGGCCCTACAGTAGTGGTGGACGAGAACCTCGTCCCGCACGCATACCTGGGCGACCACGATCCGCTAGTCCCTGACAGGAGACGAATGGATGGGCACAAGGTCTAGTCCTGCGATGTTATGCTTTCTCATCCTGTAGGTACTGCTTGAACTCAGTGAGGCAGAGCTTCACCGAGTCTGGATCGTTGGTGTACATCGCATTCAACTTGGTGCCGCCATGGGACTGAACGGAGAACTCAAAGGTGAACTCCTTGCTGAAATCCATATCCAGCAGGCTCACCCCTCGGATCGCCATTGGAGTCTCTTCAAGTGAACGAGTGAGTAGGTGGCAGCAGAAGTTCATTTTTCAGCTCTTGGGGAACTGGATTCAATAGTAAAGTGAGTGTGTATAGGCCACAATAGTCACTACCCCACCCTCACCCACTGCACGCCCGGCAGAATATGCACCCTTGGGGCATTCAAACGCCTTCGTTAAGAACCCTATTCCGACCACACATGTCAGTTCACGAGCGGGTCTGTATTGGTACTGTAATAACAAGTGTTAGTGGTCACTTTACTTAAATTTAATTAGCTTTAATTAAAATGTATTCTTAAAAAAGCAATGCATTGGCTCATTTTATCAGTGCCACAGGATCAACGTGCACAACAATTAGAATTATTATTCTCAGGATGCACATGATCAACACATTTGCCGCACTTTCACACAGACAATACTACCAAGTTTGAACAGTTTGTTATGGTTGATGTCCTCTGCATCATCTTGATGTGTTTCCCATCTTGCAAGATTCAGAACCAACAAATAAGATTCAAATAATAAGTACAACAAAGATGCCTACACATCTCATTGATTCCCAGCTTCCAAGATTCAGAACCAACAAATAAGATTCAAATAATAAGTATAACAAAGATGCCTACACATCTCATTGATTCCCAGCTTGCAATATTCAGAACCAACCCATTAGAGCCTTTTGATAAAGTGAATAACAGGATTAAATCCATCTTGGCTAGCTGTGTCATACAACCCAAGAACTTGGCGAATGCTCTTGACCATCACAACATCTGTAGTAGAGTATTCCTGTTTGCACAGATACGAAAGAGCATGGATTTAGGACTCTAGCAGCCGTAGAGATGGTTGTACAAACATTGGCCTTTTCTTTTGGCCACCAATTCTATCTATGTTCCTGAGGAGACAATATTTGACGCATCCCTTGAAATTAATATAATAGTGGCACTAGTTGAAGCAAACTTTATTTCCAAAACGAGAAAAGATTGCGATAGAATAGCTTTATTTAAAAAAAATACAACGTTGGCACAACATGACAAAGCATAATCATGTTGATAAAGCACAGTACTGACTGGTGCTACGTCTTGAGCTTGCGTTGGTTTTCTTCGAAGAGGAGAGGGTGATGCAACAAGTGTAGCATAAGTATTTCCCTCAGTTTTTGCGAACCAAGGTATCAATCCAGTAGGAGGCTCCTCAAAAGTCCCATGCGCCTACACAAACAAACTGAGAACTCGCAACCAACACAATAAAGGGGTTGTCAATCCCTTCACGGTCACTTGCGAAAGTGAGATCTGATAGAGATATTATGATAAGATAAATATATTTTTGGTATTTTATAATATAGATGCAAAAAGTAAAGACGCAAATAAAAGTAGATTGAAAGCAAATATGATAAGAGATAGACCCGGGGGCCATAGGTTGAGGCTTCTCTCGAGATAGCATAAGTATTACGGTGGGTGAACAAATTACTGTCGAGCAATTGATAGAAAAGCGAGTAATTATGAGATTATCTAGGCATGATCATGTATATAGGCATCACATCCAAAACAAGTAGACCGCCTCCTGCCTGCATCTACTACTATAACTCCACACATCAACCGACTCCTGCCTGCATCTAGAGTATTAAGTTCACAAAGAACAGAGTAACACATTAAGAAAGATGACATGATGTAGAGGGATAAACTCATGCAATATGATATAAATCCCATCTTTTTATCCTCGATGGCAACAATACAATACGTGTCTTGCAACCCTTTCTGTCACTGAGTAAGAACACCGCAAGATTGAACCCAAAGCTAAGCACTTCTCCCATGGCAAGAAAGATCAATCTAGTTGGCCAAACCAAACCGATAATTCGAAGAGACTTGCAAAGATAACCCAATCATACATAAAAGAATTCAGATAAGATTCAAATATTATTCATAGATAAACTTGATCATAAACCCACAATTCATCGGATCTCGACAAACACACCGCAAAAAGAGATTACATCGGATAGATCTCCACAAGAGAGGGGAAGAACATTGTATTGAGATCCAAAAAGAGAGAAGAAGCCATCTAGATAATAACTATGGACCCATAGGTCTGTGGTAAACTACTCACAACTCATCGGAGGGGCAAGGATGTTGATGTAGAGGCCCTCCATCGTCGATTCCCCCTCCGGCAGAGTGTCGGCGAAGGCTCCAAGATGGGATCTCATGGATACAGAAGGTTACGGCGGTGGAAATTGTGTTTCGTGGTGCTCCTGGATGTTTTCGGGGTACGTAGGTATATATAGGAGGAAGAAGTACGTCGGTGGCCGCCCGAGGGGCCCACGAGACAGGGGGTGCGCCCTAAAGGGGGGGCGCCCTCCTATCTCGTGGCCGCCTTGGCTGCTTCTTGGCTTGCACTCCAAGTCCTCCGGATCATGTTCGTTCCAAAAATCACGCTCCCAAAGGTTTCATTCCGTTTGGACTCCGTTTGATATTCCTTTTCTTCGAAATACTGAAATAGGCAAAAAAAATAGCAATACGGGCTGGGCCTCCGGTTAGTAGGTTAGTCCCAAAAATGATATAAATGTGTAAAATAAAGCCCATAAACATCCAAAAGGGGTAATATAATAGCATGGAACAATCAAAAATTATAGATATGTTGGAGACGTATCAAGCATCCCCAAGCTTAATTCCTGCTCGTCCTCGAGTAGGTAAATGATAAAAAGATAATTTTGGTGTGGAATGCTACCTAGCATAATTTATAGTGTAATTTTCTTTATTGTGGCATGAATGTTCAGATCCAAATGATTCAAAATAAAAGTTCATATTGATAAAATAAGTAGTAACACTTCAAGCACACTAATCAAAGTAATCATGTCTTCTCAAAATAACATGGCAAAAGAAAGTTCATCCCTACAAAATCATATAGTTATGCTATGCTTCATTTTCGTCACACAAAGATGTTCCCAACTTCTATACCCCCAATACCAAGCCAAGCAATTGTTTCATACTTAAATAATCTCAAACTTTTTCAACCTTCACGCAATACATGAGCGTGAGCCATGGATATAGCACTATGGGTGGAATAGAATATGATGATGGGGATTGTGTGGAGAAGACAAAAAAGGAGAAAGTCTCACATTGACGAGGATAATCAACGGGCTATGGAGATGCCCATCAATTGATGTCAACATGAGGAGTAGGGATTGCCATGCAATGGATGCACTAGAGCTATAAATGAATGCTCAACAAAAGAAAACTAGTGGGTGTGCATCTAACTTGCTTGCTCACGAAGACCTAGGGCATTTGAGGAAGCCCATCGTAGGAATATACAAGGCAAGTTCTATAATGAAAAATTCCCACTAGTATGAAAAATACAACTTATGAGACTCACTATATGAAAAACATGGTGCTACTTTGAAGCACAAAATATGAGACTCACTACATGAAGAACAAGGTGCTACTTTGAAGCACAAGTGTGGAAAAAGAGATAGTGACATTGCCCTTTTTATTTCTTTTTCTTTTCTTTTCTTTTTTTATTTTTTTCTTTTTCCTTTTCTTTTTTTGGGCCTTTTTTGGCCTTTTTTTCTTTTTTTTGGGCAATGCTCTAATAATGATGATCATCACACTTTCATTGATTACAACATATGAATTACAACTCGAAACTAGAACAAGATATGACTCTATATGAATGCCTCCAGCGATGTACCGGGATGGTGCAATGAATCAAGAGTGACATGTATGAAAAATAATGCATGGTGGCTTTGCCACAAATACGATGTCAACTACATGATCATGCAATGGCAATATGAAAAAAGTAACGTATGTCATGATGATGATAAATGGAACGGTGGAAAGTTGCATGGCAATATATATCTCAGAATGGCTGTGGAAATGCCATAATAGGTAGGTATGGTGGCTGTTTTGAGGAAGATATAAGGAGGTTTATGTGTGATAGAGCATATCGTATCACGGGGTTTGGATGCACCGGCGAAGTTTGCACCAACTCTCAAGGTGAGAGAGGGCAATGCACGGTACCGAAGAGGCTAGCAATGGCGGAAAGGTAAAAGTGCGTGTAATCCATGGACTCAACATTAGTCAAAAGAACTCATATACTTATTGCAAAAATTTAGAAGTCATGAAAAATCAAGTACTATGTGCATGCTCCTAGGGGGATAGATTGGTAGGAAAAGACCGTCGCTCGTCCCCGACCGCCACTCATAAGGATGCACAAGCCAGGTACACTTCATGTTTCAAATTTGTTACACAACTTTAAGCATACGTGCATGGTACGGGACTTGCTAACTTCAACACAAGCATTCTTTAAATTCATTATCACCCAACTATCATGACTTTAATATCACTACCTCCATATCTCAAAACAATTATCAAGTATCAAATTGATCATAGCATCCAATTCACTTCCTATGATAGTTTTTATTATACCCAACTTGGATGCTCATCATTCTAGGACCAATTTTGTAACCATAGCAAATACCATGCTGTTCTAAAAGACTCTCAAAATAATATAAATGAAGCATGAGAGACTAGCAAATTCTTCAAAATTAAGACACCACCGTGCTCTAAAAGATATAAGTGAAGCACTAGAGGAAAAACTATCAAGCTCAAAAGATATAAGTGAAGCACATAGAGTATTCTAGCAAATTCTAATCAAATAGGCTTCTCCAAAAAGGTGTGTACAGCAAGGATGATTGTGGTAAACTAAAAAGCAAAGACTAATATAATACACGATGCTCCAAGCAAAACACATATCATGTGGCGAATAAAAATATAGCTGCAAGTAAAGTTACCAAAGAACGAAGACGAAAGAGGGGATGCCTTCCCGGGACATCCCCAAGCTTAGGATTTTGGCTATCCTTGAATATCTTGGGGTTCCATGGGCATACCTAATCTAAGGCTTTTTCCACCCTTTATTCCATAGTCCATAAAAGCTTTACCCAAAACTTGAAAACTTCACAACACAAAACTCAACAGGAAATCTTATAAGCTCTGTTAGTGAAAGAAAACAAAACCACCACATAAGGTACTGCAATGAACTCAATATTTATTTATTTTGGTGTTAAACCTACTGTATTCCAACTTATCTATAGTTCATAAACTATTTTACTAGCCATAGATGCATCAAAATAAGCAAACAACACACGAAAAACAGAATCTGTCAGAAACAGAACAGTCTGTAGCAATATGTAACTAACGCAAACTTCTGGAACTCTAAAACTCCTACCAAAATAGGACGTACTGGACAACTTGTTTATTGATCAGAAGCAAAAAGAATCAATGCAAAATCAAGTTTCTGTGATTTATTGAATTGTTTCTCATGAGTGCAAGGTTTCTGTTTTTCAGCAGAATCGAATCAACTATCATCATAGTTTATCCTATAGGTTCTACTTGGCACAAACACTAATTAAAAGATAAAACACATCTAAAAGATAGTAGAATCAAGATTTATTATTAAACAGGAGCAAAAAAAACACAAAGAAAAATTGGGTTGTCTCCCAACTAGCGCTATCGTTTAACGCCCCTAGCTAGGCATAAAAGCAAAGATAGATCTAAGTAGTGCCATCTTTGGCACTTGATTCATAAGTAGCACCCATGATAGATTCATAAGGTAATTTTACTTTCTTTCTTGGAAAGTGCTCCATGCCTTTGTTTAAGGGAAATTGGAATCTAATATTCCCTTCCTTCATATCAAGAATCGCACCAATCGTTCTAAGGAAAGGTCTACCAAGAATAATAGGGCAAGAAAGATTGCAATCTATATCAAGAACGATAAAATCTACGGGCACCAAATTTATATTTGCAACAATAAGAACATCATTGATACTTCCCATAGGTTTTTTAATGGTGGAATCCGCAAGGTGCAAATTTAACGAGCAATCATCAAGATCATGGAAATCTAGAATATCACATAAAGTTTTCAGAATTGTGGAAACACTAGCACCCAAGTCACACAAAGAAAAACACTCATAATCTTTAATTCTAATCTTTATAGTAGGTTCTCACTCATCATTAAGTTTTCTAGGAGTATAAACTTCCAAATTAAGTTTTTCATCAAGAGATTGCATCAAGGCATCAACAATGTGTTTGGTAAAAGCTTTGTTTTGACTATAAGCATGCGGAGAATTAATAACGGATTGCAACAAGGAAATACAACCTTTTAAAGAAAAATTGTCATAATCAAATTCCTTGAAATCCGAGATAATAGGTTAATGTTATTAGAAGTTTTGACCTTTCCAATCTCACTTTTACCAAATTTAGCATTAAGATCTAAAGATTCCGAATTCTTGGGACGCCTTCTAGGCAAAGTTGATTCATCATCAGTCCCATAATCATCAAAATTCATATTGCAAAACATAGATCTAATAGGAGACGCATCAATAACTTTAAGATCTTCATCATTACTTTCATGTAACTTTTCTGGTTTAGCGGCCATCTTATTGACTAACGTGGCTTGATTATCAGAAATTTTGGCTATAGCATTTTCAAGACAGGTAATTTGAGCATTAACACCATAAAATTCTTTATTCATATCATCAAGCTCTTTGTTCATAAACCCCAAAAAACCTTTTTGTTCCTTAAGCTCTTTTCTAAAGAAATTATTATGCTCAAATTGCAAATTCGTAAAGCTTCTAATATTTGATTCAATCTCTTCCATCCTTCTGAGAAGGTGGTCAGGACCCTTAGGCAAAGCCATAAGGACAAACGGGTACACAAGTAAACACACGGGCAACGGAAAAAGGCAAGGAAAAAAGAGAGGAGGAGATTGGGAAAGAGAGGGCGAATAAAACGGCAAGGGCGGAGTGGGGGAGAGGAAAACAAGAGGAAAATGGCAAATAATGTAAATGCAAGGGAGATGGGTTTGTGATGGGTACTTGGTATGTCTTGACTTGAGCGAAGACCTCCCCGGCAACGGCGCCAGAAATCCTTCTTGCTACTTCTTGAGCTTGCGTTGGTTTTCCTCGAAGAGCAGAGGGTGATGCAGCAAGTGTAGCGTAAGTATTTCCCACAGTTTTTGAGAACCAAGGTATCAATCCAGTAGGAGGCTCCTCAAAAGTCCCACGCACCTACACAAACAAACTGAGAACTCGCAACCAACGCAATAAAGGGGTTGTCAATCCCTTCACGGCCACTTGCGAAAGTGAGATCTGATAGAGATAGTATGATAAGATAAATATATTTTTGGTATTTTATAATATAGATGAAAAAAGTAAAGATGCAAATAAAAGTAGATTGAAAGCAAATATGATAAGAGATAGACCCGGGGGCCATAGGTTTCACTAGAGGCTTCTCTCGAGATAGCATAAGTATTATGATGCGTGAACAAATTACTATCGAGCAATTGATAGAAAAGCAAATAATTATGAGATTATCTAGGCATGATCATGTATATTGGCATCACATCCAAAACAAGTAGACCGACTCCTGCCTGCATCTACTACTATTACTCCACACATCGACCGACTCCTGCCTGCATCTAGAGTATTAAGTTCACAAATAAAAGAGTAATGCATTAAGCAAGATGACATGATGTAGAGGGATAAACTCATGCAATATGATATAAACCCCATCTTGTTATCCTTGATGGCAACAATACAATATGTGTCTTGCAACCCTTTCTGTCACTGGGTAAGAACACCGCAAGATTGAACCCAAAGCTAAGCGCTTCTCCCATGGCAAGAAAGATCAATCTAGTAGGCCAAACCAAACCGATAATTCGAAGAGACTTGCAAAGATAGCCCAATCATACATAAAAGAATTCAGAGAAGATTCAAATATTATTCATAGATAAACTTGATCATAAACCCACAATTCATCGGATCTCGACAAACACACCGCAAAAAGAGATTACATCCAATAGATCTCCACAAGAGAGGGGGAGAACATTGTATTGAGATCCAAAAAGAGAGAATAAGCCATCTAGCTAATAACTATGGACCCGTAGGTCTGTGGTAAACTACTCACAACTCATCGGAGGGGCAAGGATGTTGATGTAGAGGCCCTCCGTGGTAGATTCCCCCTCCGGCAGAGTGTCGTCAAAGGCTCCAAGATGGGATCTCGTGGATACAAAAGCTTACGGCGGTGCAAATTGTGTTTCGTGGTGCTCCTGGATGTTTTCGGGGTACGTAGGTATATATAGGAGGAAGAAGTACGTCGGTGGTCGCCCGAGGGGCCCACGAGACAGGGGGTGCGCCCTACAGGGGGGCGTCCTCCTATCTTGTGGCTGCCTCGGCTGCTTCTTGGCTTGCACTCCAAGTCCTCGGGATCACGTTCGTTCCAAAAATCACGCTCCCAAAGGTTTCATTCCGTTTGGACTCCGTTTGATATTCCTTTTCTTCAAAATACTGAAATAGGCAAAAAAAAATAGCAATACGGGCTGGGCCTCCGGTTAGTAGGTTAGTCCCAAAAATGATATAAATGTGTAAAATAAAGCCCATAAACATCCAAAAGGGGTAATATAATAGCATGGAACAATCAAAAATTATAGATACGTTGTAGACGTAACAACCGGTGTGAGGGCCCCTATGCCACCACGACTCGATCTGGTGAACCTGCAACTCCACTCGGATGGGGTCAACCTGCAGCTCGATGATTCAATTCATGCACCTTTTTCTGTAGTTCACCTGAAATGAAGCAAAGATTGCATTATTCAACTAGCAAGAAGTACTTGCTCTCGTGAGCTGGCATGTTCTTCTTTAGTAGTTGCACTAAAATTGAGCAACATTAAGGTTGGATGTCCTGCTCATGTAAGGTGCAACTATAATTTGCTTATCCTTTTGTATAGTTCCACTAAAATAAAGTGCCATTGTGGTGACAGTGACGACTCATCTTGCAAAGGCTAATAAAATGTTGCACGAGATTACCAACAGAATTTGACGGAGATTTTGGGAACTCCAGTCACCATTTTGTGCAGTTCCACCAGAATTGACAGATGTTGCCCACGTGACATTTTAGTTGAACTGCACAAGACACTCATTCCAGAAAAAGTGTTTTGTGCAGTTCACCAAAAGGTCACAATAGCAACAAGGTGAAATGGATCCCTATCTGCACAAAAAGATAGAAAGTAAACAGTTGCTAGTCAATAAGAATATACGAAACATACACGAAATGAAAAGAAGCATCTTAATTATGTTCATGGCAATCTCACAAGGACACTAGAATTTTTCAAATGTCAGCAATGCTTCATGTTACCGTAAGCATTACGATCAACTATGACATCCGTCAAATATTGGTTTACTTTAATGTTGGCATTGCTTGTTTACCAGATACAGTAAATCAACAATAGCTAAAGAGTTGGTTTAAGGGCATGGGACCGTGGGGACACCAGGTCACTCGGCAGCGTAAAGAAGCAACTTACTTATCATAATGGTGAAAATAGCAGGAGTCCCATTTGTTAATACAGTTGAATTGCATCATACCACTGGAGGCATTAGATTAACAATAACACTGGTTAGACATGTCCTTAAGGTAATAGTGTGATTGCTTCATTTTACATGCGCCCTTACATTAACAACAACAAAAGGTTGGTATAAGGACATGCGACAGTGGACGCATCAGCACAATGTACCTACAAGGAGGCATAAAGTGCTGATGCCGAGTTTGCTAATGCTTTTGTGAGGGCAGCAAATCTAATCCTGGAGAACTTTTACTATGTGAGGGCAGCAAATCTAAACTTGGAGACCTTTTACTATGTGAGGGCAGCAAATCTAATCCTGGAGACCTTTTACTATGTGAGGGCAGCAAATCTAATCCTGGAGACCTTTTACTATGTGAGGGCAACAAATCTAATCCTGGAGACCTTTTACTATGTGAGGACAGCAAATCTAATCCTGGACATACTCTGTTGACTTGTCCACCAGCCGCCACTTTCTATCCTTTTTTCAACCAATAATAGATCTATTCCTTATCCAGTTTGTACTGAGTTTTCCCATTATTTCCCTTTTCAACCAAGAGACCGGTTGGGTATCCGGTCTCTACTACTTTTCCCCTGTCAATTCCTCTTTGAATCAAGTCCTAGATTCATGCTACGACTTTCCCCCCTTTCTTCGTTATTTGAACCAAGTCCTAGATTCGAATGCATAACACGGCAGCCCAGTGAACCAGCAGTGTGAACCACGGCAGCCTAGTGAACTAGCAGTAGAAAATAATGTGGTGATATGGCCATAAAAACAATGTGCTACGGTCCAGACTGTAGCATGTACAATACTACTCCTCTTTGTTTGGATCCCTGAGTTAGAGCTAGTTTGGGTTGAAATAGCCTCAAATTATCAAAACAGGAGGGGTTAGTTTGAGCTAGTTTGCTCTAACCCAGCTAAAAAAACTAGCCCGATGGAGAGGTTCTAATTGGGTTAGTTATCCTTGGGCCCACTAAAAGAGAACTAAAAAAATATCCCCTGCCTGCACCAGATCGCTCCCCCTTCACCGGTCGTTTTTTTCTCCCTGTGTCATGCGCAGCGGCGGTGCATCTACCAAGGAGGTCACGAGAGGGGTGAGTTTGTTCATTCCTTCTCTGTCTCACAGCCATATCATTGATCTTGCTCGCTCTAGCGCTAATTCTGATTTGGAAAAGTAGATCCTGATGAAACTTGGTATAGATTTGTGGTGCACGCATGGAATTATTTGATGCTGCTTGAGGAGGTATAAATCTTCCTAGAGGCCCAAAGATTCAGCTCACCTTTCTAGGTATTTCAGTTTCAGGCTTGCATTATTTCTAGAGGCCCAAAGATTCAGTTCACCTTTCTAGGTATTTCAGTTTCAGGCTTGCATTATTTCTAGAGGCCCAAACATTCAGTTCACCTTTCTAGGTATTTCAGTTTCAGGCTTGCATTATTTCTAGAGGCCCAAAGATTCAGTTCACCTTTCTATGTA
>NC_041393.1:287996763-288043463 GCF_002162155.2 Triticum dicoccoides | reverse complement strand
TAGGTATTTCAGTTTCAGGCTTGCATTATTTAAAGAGGCCCAAAGATTCAGTTCACCTTTCTAGGTATTTCAGTTTCAGGCTTGCATTATTTCTATAGGCCCAAAGATTCATTTCACCTTTCTAGGTATTTCAGTTTCAGGCTTGCATTATTTCTAGAGGCCCAGAGATTCAGTTCACCTTTCTAGGTATTTCAGTTTCAGGCTTGCATAATTTCTAGAGGCCCAGAGATTCAGTTCACCTTTCTAGGTATTTCAGTTTTGGGCTTGCATTATTTCTAGAGGCCCAAAGATTAAGTTCGCAGTCATCGGCAAGCGGCCCTGCTACCCATGCCGGTGTCGACCTCAACTCGCAAGCGCCGGAGTCGGAGGGGTTCCCGGGGCTTGGGCTCTACAGAGCCTTCCTCCAGAGCAATGATGACGAGCTCCTCCCTCGGTGCATGAGGGGCTCCAGGCTCTCTCCCTAACGTGAATGACTTCCGTGATGAGTTAGCTCATGCTTTGTTTCATGGAGTGTATTTTTTTGTGAATCTTGATTGATGACTTGTATGTTTAAGTGGGATATCTCATTTGTATGGACAAAGTAAAATTTATCATGTTTTGCATGCTTTATTTGTAAAGATGGTTCATTTATGTCAATTGTGAGCAGGAGGAGGCCACACAAGAGCCGGCCACACCAAATCCGGCAGGAAATAAGGTCCAATGTAGTCAAATGATTGAGAAAGAGCATTTATTGTCAACCTAACCCTGCCATCCATACACCTCTTTGGTTTAGAGTTAGTTCAGGGCTAGAATCTAACTCTAACCTCTAACTGAGTTAGAGTTCTCCTCGTCTCGGTTCATCGCCATCATACTTTACCCATTCTCGTGTTTTCAGTATCCTGCGAATCAAAGAGGCCCTTTTTTGCGGGAAAAAACAAAGAGGCCCTTAGACTGGTTTAGGTCCGGTCATTTTTTATAAACATGTTATGTCCAAAATTTAATGAATGTGCTCTGGTTTCATGTAGTAATTCATTTATTTATTTATTCTTCTGCGGGGGGTTTGCATGTAATTCATGAGGTCTGAAATGTAAAGTACCCCGGCATATGCTCCGAGTCGTGCTTGCACTATGACCCAGATTCTCTATGTCCCACATGTCGGCGAAAGGGAGCATGTGGAAATAGCCTAGGAGTACATATAGGAGGATAAATGTGTGAAAAAATATGTACTGTGAAGCGTAGCTGCGGTTCGAAAAGGAGACCTAAAGTGATGACGGCTATAGGTCGCACACACCCAACTAGTGGTACTAGACATACGACAATTTTTCCCCTAAAAAAATAGGTACGAGTGCTCAGTACTCCTATTATATCAACACGAGTCCCATCTTACAACAGCGTCCGTGCTAATGCTAGCTCTTCTCCCTCGTTTCTCTCTTCTAATTCTAAACTCAGCCGATGATGTCTACTACACAACCTTCTTCTTGTAGACGTTGTTGGGCCTGCAAGTGCACAGGTTTGTAGGACAGTAGCAAATTTTCCTCAAGTGGATGACCTAAGGTTTATCAATCCGTAGGAGGCATAGGATGAAGATGGTCTCTCTCAAACAACCCTGCAACAAAATAACAAAGAGTCTCTTGTGTCCCCAACACACCCAATACAATGGTAAATTGTATAGGTGCACTAATTTGGTGAAGAGATGGTGATACAAGTGCAAAATAGATAGTAGATAAAGGTAATTGTAATCTGAAATTATAAAAACAGCAAGGTAGCGAGCGATAAAAGTGCGCGTAAACGGTATTGCAATGATAGGAAACAAGGCCTAGGGTTCATCCTTTCACTAGTGCAAGTTCTTTCAACAATAATAACATATATAGATCACATAACAAGCCCTCAACATGCAACAAAGAGTCACTCCAAAGCCACTAATAGCGGAGAACAAACGTAGAGATTATGGTAGGGTACGAAACCACCTCAAAGTTATCCTTTCTATTCTATCTATTCAAGAGTTCATAGTAAAATAACATAAAGCTATTCTTTCCACTCAATCCATCACAGAGTTCATACTAGAATAACACCTTAAGACACAAATCAACAAAAACCCTAATGTCACCTAGATACTCCACTGTCACCTCAAGTATCCGTGGGCATGATTATACGATATGCGTCACACAATCTCAGATTCATCCAACCAACATAAAAGTACTTCAAAGAGTTCCCCAAAGCTACTACCGGAGAGTCAAGAACGTGTGCCAACCCCTATGCATAGGTTCCCAATGTCACGAAACCCGCAAGTTGATCACCAAAACATACATCAAGTGGCACATGATATCCCATTGTCACCATGGATAATCATGGCAAGACATATATCAAGTGTTCTCATAAAAGACTCAATCTGATAAGATAACTTCAAAGGGGGAACTCAATTCATCACAAGAGAGTAGAGGGGCAGAAACATCATAAGATCCAACTACAATAGCAAAGCTCGGGATACATCAAGATCGTGCCATAGAGGGAACACGAGAGAGAACACGAGAGAGAGAGAGAGATCAAACACATAGCTACTGGTACATACCCTCAGCCCCGAGGGTGAACTACTCCCTCCTCGTCATGGATAGCGTCGGGATGATGAAGATGGCCACCGGTGATGGGTTCCCCCTCCGGCAGGGTGCCAGAACGGGATCCCGAGAGGTTTTTGGTGGCTACAAAGGCTTGCGGCAGCGGAACTCCCGATCTATCTTCTGGTCTGGAAGTTTTGGGGTACGTAGGTATATATGGGTGCAAGGGGTACGTCGGTGGACCTCCGAGGTGCTCACAAGGCAGGGGGCGCGCCCAGGGGGGGCGCCCCCCACCCTCGTGGGAAGCCCGGGACTCCCCTGACGTGCACTGCAAGTCCATCAGGTTGGTTTCCTTCAAAAATTAACTTCTCTAGTTGATTTCGTTCCGTTTTGACTCCATCTGATATTCCTTTTCCTCGAAACACTAAAATAGGCATAAAATAGCAAATCTGGGCTGGGCCTCCGGTTAATAGGTTAGTCCCAAAAATAATATAAAAGTGGATAATAAAGCCCAATATTGCCTAAACAGTAGATAAAGTAGCATGGAGCAATCAAAAATTATAGATACGTTGGAGACGTATCAGCCGACGCCCAGTGGGTAGGGTGGGGATTTGCTGATGGTCGTTTTTATCAACTACGACCCCACCTCACAGTGAAAACATTACGAATGGAATAAAGATGCCATATACTCCCTCCCTTCCTAAATATAAGCCTTTTTAGATACTATTTCAAATGGAATACAACATACGGATGTATGTGCACATATTTTAGAGTGCAGATTCACTCATTTTGCTCCGTATGTAGTCACTTGCTGGAATCTCTAGAAAGACTTATACTTGGGAACGGAAGGAGTACTATACTAATGAAACATTAAGGCCACGAGGCGATGCAGTGCTGGTTACCGGAGGCAAGAAGAAGAGATGCATCCATCAACGACGTCCACCTCCTCGACTCAGGGTGCCGGCCCACCGAACGGCGGCTAAGTAGCAGCTTTCGTGGCCAGGTCGACATGCTTCTGAACAATGGCGTCCAAAGATTCCAGCCGTTGGAAGAAGGCCAACGTCTTTCTGTCCTCGCTTGCCTTGTAGTGGCCTATGTAGACGATTTCCTCGTAGACGTGGATGTGCAGGTCGACGGTTTCTTGCATGGAGAGACATTGCATGGAGAGTGCCTCCTCGAGGTGCACATTCTTCGTTGCGACCTCCGGCACCTGCAGGGCCACCAGGGCTTGAAAGAGTTTGGCGAGATGGAGCAGTACGGCAAGGTCGTCCACGCACTTCTTGACGGCGGTGAACTTGCGGATGGAGTTGACCATAATGTCGTCCATGCAAGAGGCGAAGCCGGCGTTAGCGAGGGCTACGACGCCGGCGGTCGCCAACACCGTTTGGAAACGCTACGCGGTGCTGGGCCACAGGCCGGCGCATTGGATGATTTGGCACAGCCGACTGTCGGTCATGTCATTAGATTAAGGGATCCACAAACCCTTGAGAGGTTCGAACTCTGGGGTGCGTGCAGAGATCTCAACCTACCCAGCCTACCTACTCACGAACCTCCTAAGCCTAGTGCGTCAAGCTCAAAGAGACAAAGAGACACAGAAGTTTATCCTGGTTCGGGCCACCTTGCGGTGTAATACCCTACTCCAGCGTTTTGGTGGATTGCCTCGGAGGGCTGAGGATGAACTAGTATAGTGGATGAACTGGCCTCAGGAGGTGAGGTGTTCTTGATCTCAAGGGAGCTGGTGTGGTGTGAGCTAGTTTGACTTGTCCTACCTCTATGGTGGTGGCTAGTCCTATTTATAGTGGCCTTGGTCCTCTTCCTAAATGTTGGCGGGAAGGGATCCCACAACGGCCGGATTGGAAAGGGGACAAGTAGTACAGCTTATCCTGACAAAAGTAGTCTTTTCCTGCGAAAAGCCTCTTATCGTGACGCTGCGGTGGGCTCGTCAATGACCTCCGTCCTGTCATCCTGGCGGTCTTGGTCTCATTGCACCAGAATGGAAACCTTTGGCTGATTCCTCGGGGCTCCACGCCTGTGGCTTGCCTGCTTTGCATCGAAGAGGAAACCTGCGCTCTGCGCCCGCCTGGCCTTGGTCGTGATGGCTCATGGTAGTTGAGCCTCATGATGTAAATCTTGCATAGAACTCTCCGCCCCTCGAGAGCCAGCCTGGGGAGGCCGATCCCCTCGGTGGTCTTGACGTCGTCCGCCTAGCGAGGCTTGGCCCCTCGTGAGGGTCTTGAGTTGTTGATGCTGAAACTAGGCCATACCAGGCCGTCGATGGAGCCACGTGGTGGGCCGCTTGCAGGCAGGGCTAGATACCCCCATATCGAGGACGCTAACAGTAGCCCCCATGCTGAAGGCACGCTCGGATTTGGCTTCTAGGTGAAGCCAAAGGGCAAGTGCGGAGCGCCGTAGTCCTTAACCGCCTACGTCCTTGATGATGCATGGTGATTGATGGGACGTGGGCGTCTCCACTTCCCCACGCTGGCTTGATATCTGGCAAGCCCAGTAGTCGCCCGTTGCCAGTGCAGCTCGCCCTTTGCATATTACTGTTCTCAGCCCTTGTTCCCTCCATTCCAACCTTGCCACTCCGTGCATAGATCCGGCGCCGGCGCCTCGCCCTTCCCTTGGCGTTTGTCATGACCCCCAAGCCGAGGAAGAAGAAGGGGAAGCCAATCGCCCCGGCCGGTCCTCCGCCGGCCCTGGAGCCAGCCCTTGAGTAGTCGACGTGATCAATCAAGAGGGGTTGGACAAGGTTCGCCATGCGCTTGCTGCCGATTCCAATAAGTGGAGGGCAACGGCCGTCCGCCCTGCATCTTGGCGGGTGGATGAGACGAGGGCCACCGAGATCCCCATCTATCTCAATGCTCTTCTCGCGGGGGCTGATTCCTCCCTTCTCTCCCTTCTTCAATGTTGTGACATTGCATTATCAGATCCACCTGCTGCATCTGGACCCCCGCTCTGTTATCCTCCTAGCCGTCTTCGCCTTCCTCTGCGAGGCCATGGTTGGCATTACTCCTTCCGTGGCCCTGTTTCGCCATTTCTTCTTGCTTCGATTGGACGACGCCCACCAATGCTCTAGGTGCGGGACCTGTGAAGTTGTGGCCGCAACTGCCAGTTCTAGAATCGACTTCGAGCTCTCGCATGCTGCGAAGGGATTCCGGAAGCAGTGGCTGCTCATGGATGCCAGTGCATTCAACCCCCTGCTCTTGACTCCCGCGGCGCCGGCCTCGCCTAGCTCCGGTTGGTGCCAAGAGAAGCTCTCCGACCGGCGCCTTGCTTTTGTACGGAAGAGGTTGGCGAGGTTGCATGAACTGGAAGTGACGGCGCCGATGGTGGTGAAGGAATTCGTCAGGCAGCGCATCGCTCCCCTCCAGCGCCATTCTCGCCCAATGTGGGACCTTGCAGGCATTGAAGATCCGATGAGGCTGCAGAGGCCATCACTGGCTGTTGGGACCTTGAGCATGGTGCTTAGACTCCTGACGGACGAGCCCGAGCCTACTGACCTTCCGGGGGGTGGCTACCTTCTCTATATGTGCTCGAACAAGGCGGCCTTCGCTGGGAAGATGCCTCTGTTCGACGTGTGGGGGCTGCTTTCAGAGGGCCTTGAGGAGCCCCACGCGAACCCCATCTTCGTGGCTCTTCTCCTAACCGACTCTGTCGCGCGTGCCTCCAGCAGCTACCAAGGGCTCCTCCGGAGGCCCGGCACCGATAGTGGCCCAGGAGGTCGAGGCTCCTTGGGCCCTGGAACGAGTTGCCGCAGAGCTGATGCGACCCCAAGCTCGGGAGGCAGAGGCCCCTGATGCCCAGGGTGGTGGCTCCAGAGTGGCTGCTGACGGCGAGGATCCCACCAATGGCTCTGGAGCCATAAGCCAGAAGATCTCGCCTGGCGTCGATGCTCCCGGGGTCCCTACCCCGGCTGCCCCGCCGAGCGCTCCTCCTCCCAAGGATCGCCCGTCAGGGTCCGGTCGGCCCCGCCCGTGCCTTGAGTCGCTCCTGAAGAGGAAGAGGTCCCCGTGCCACAGCGATGGCACGCGTCGGTCGCTGAAGCCGAGGAGATACGTGGCTGCCGATGAGTAAGTATCTTTGCTCTTGATTCCTAGCGTGCCGTGTTTTCTAATGACTGGGGTCTTATAGGGCTCCCATGAAGGTGAAGCCTCTGGAAGCGGGCTCCCCCAAGGATTCCAACTTGACGCCCGCGCACAGCCCCTAGCGCCCTGATCCTGCGCAAGGCGTGGGGCCGACTCCCATCACCGTGACGTCGCGAGGGTGCCCCGGAACCAGGTTCCCTGCTCCCTCTCCCCGCGACTCAGCCCGTGAGATGGGGGATGCACCGGCGGTCCTTCCTCCTATCATTTTCTGCAGGGGGGTGCCCCCTAGGCGGCCTTCATCTTCAAGTTGTGGGGCTACACCGGCCAGCCCCCGGCCAACGGCTGGCGGGGCGCCCAGCGCCTCCCGGGCAGCCTCTGGGGCCGACAAAGGTCTTGTCTACGAGCTTGGGCTCGCTCGTGGGAGCAGTGTCGTGCGCTTCGGGCTCTTCGGTGAAGCGATGCCTGTGATGATCCACCTTGGAGGGGAGCTCATCAGTGTTGACACCAGGCTCGAGGTAGAAAACCGTCACCTGGAGAATGAGTGGCAGCGGCTGAAGATTGCCATTAACCTTGGGAGACTTTAGCGTGACGAAGCCGAAGCACGCGCGGCGGCCTCGCTCGCGACTTCTCGCGAGGCTTCTGCCCGTACCATGGAAGAGGCCGAGGCAGCCAACCTCCGTCACGAGGCGGCCGAGGAGCGGGAGCGAGAGCTTCTATCTTCAAATGCGGCCCTTGAGCATGAAGTTGAGGAGCACCGCGCCCTTCTGGCCTTTTCACCCGGTGAGGCGGCCTTCGCCTAGGCAGAGCTCCTGAGGCGCCACGAAGACTTGACGTTGGAGGCTGTGGAGCACAACATGGCGTCGGAGAGGCTGGAGGTGAGGGAGCGCCAGGCTTCCGTGGCTGAGGACGCCGTCGCTGCTCAAGAGGCCCGGGTCCAGCTGGAGGTGGAGGAGAGGGTGGAAAAGGTGCGTGCTGAGTTGGCTGAGAGGCGTCGCCTGGATCTGGCGCTGCTCGAGGATGAGCTCTAGGCCCGGACTTCTGCCCTGAAGGCTAAGCTACAGTCTGTGGAGCAGCGTGAGAGCGCTACCCGAGGAGCCCTGACTTCATGCGAATCTGCCTTGAATTCTGTCCGTGCCGACATATCCTCTCTCCAAAAGCAAGTCGAAGACACTGCCTCCCTCCTGAAGAAGGCTTCAAGTGAAAAGAGCCGCCGCCTGACATTGGAACGCGAGTACGGCTCCATGCTCCAAGGCCTGCGCGTCAGAGCCAACAATGCCTTGGGTGCTAGTTGTGACGAGAGTGCTCCTCACCCTCACGAGAGTGACACGCCAGCCATCTCAACTTCTTCACCGATATTGTGACCCGCCTGGAAGACCAGGCCGCGAAAGCTCGTTAGCTTGTTGAGGAGAGGAGTCGGGGCCTCCTCGGGCGTGCACTCTCGCACATCTTCAGCAACCTCCTGAACCTTGATTCCCACTTTGATTTCAGCACCGTACTAGCCCCCATGCCAGTGGCCACCCAAGACAAGATTGCCAAGTGGGTGGATGGCCATGTGGACGCCTTGGTGAAGGAGCTGACTCCTGAGGACGACATGGTCGTGCTCACGGCCAAAGAAGTTGGCGCGGGTGGCGATGACGAGGAGGACGGCAGCTGCGACGCAAGCAGCGCGGATGGAAGTGACGAGGAGGGTGCGACCAGCTAGGCCCGTGTTTCTTTTTGCTTTAACCTGTATGACAAAAACATGAATGCATTCTTGTGAGAGCATTTTGAAAAGGTGGTGCCCCTTATGATGTGTGAGATTGTGAAATGCTTTTGAAGTAGCGTCTGGAGCGGGACCCCGCAGGGCTGCGGGTCGCTGAGCGAGGTAGTTGTTTATGACTTATCTTTGGTTTCATGGGTCCTCGAGTGAGGCCTGGTGTCGCAGCGGCGCTCCTTCTCCGGAGGCAAGCCTGCCGTGAGCTCACGAGGCCCTGTGCCTCCCGAGGGGCCTGCTGGCCTGTCGTAGAGTGCCTCATGAGGAACCAGCTGCCAGACCGTGGCGAGGTGGGTGCGCGGGGCGGCCACACCTTTGTGCCTCAAGGGGGAGCGATTGGCACCAACGCATGCACCGTACTCAGCCCCCGCTCTCGAGGCGCTTGAGGGCGGGGCAACAGTCACGAGCTCCAAAAAGAACGCAAGAACTGAAGGAAAGAGAACGACACGAAACGAGAAAACTCCCCCCATTTTTATGAACGCACGAAAAACAAACTGCTTCAAGAAGTCGATGAGCAAGTGCAAAAAGGAAGCAAAAGCAAATGGCCGCGTCAGTCGTCTAGCTAGTCTTCAAGTCTTCTCACCAACACGGAGCTAAGTGTTTCCACTGGTTGGGCATAGTCATTGGGGACAGTGTCGACGGCCAACGCGGAGCATGGTGCTTCCACTAGGACGTGGGAGGGAGCCCCCGTGAGGCCCCAGGGCGGCACTCATGAGACTCCAGGGTGTGTATAGCCCCACTCATTATTACGTGAGAGTGTCATGAGAGGAGACCTTCCTAGGACGGAGCCTTGCTTCATGCCGCCCGACGAGGACCCCGCCGTGCGCCACCCCTGACCACCGTTGGGGAGACCAGAAACTAGGACAGGACCAAGAGGCCAGGGGGACGCTGGCGGCGTCCTCGGCGACCGCAGGCCCCCCATTGGGAAGAAGGTCTCTCCGACGCCTTCCCTGACGGGGAACCTACCTCCAGGCAGGGCCCTGCTCTATGCAGCGCAAGGAGGGCCATGCCGCTGGGCTTCCCCCGTGCTTCTTCCAACGTCCTTCATGCTCCTGCGGGGGATCCGTCGTCCTTAGAGACCTGGTGGCAGCTGCACCCTGGTTCACCTGCGATCCATGGTAAGCGTAAGCATGCTCCTATGTTGTTAGCTGTACCCAGAGGCTATCGCCGTTGGAGATGTTGGCGGGCTTGGTGGTGGCTCAAAGGAAAGCTCGGCCTCTTGTATATCCAGCGCCCAGCCTAGTGTGGGGGATCGGCTGGGGCCCTCTCCCAGCGCGTGCCTTGGATCCATCAAGACGGCGACGTAGGCTTCCGGGCTGGCCGCACCAGAAGCGCTGCCTGGCTGCCTCACATTCCTGCCTTCTTTAGTTTCCCTTTGGTCCTGTCGGCCAAGGGCCGATACTATAGGGCGGGCCCTGGTGATGTCGCCTGGAGCAACCCTGCACCGTGGTAGGATGTTCGGAGGGGTGTGGCTGCTCCGCAGGGCTGGTCGGTGCTGAGAGGCTCTCCAGGGCCCTGGGAGTGCGCGCGCGGTTGTGTCGGGGATGAGCGCACGCCCCCACCACCGCCTGCGACATGGGCAGGGTGGAGAACAGCGCCGCCCCCCTGCATGCCGCATCCAGCATCTCGGCGAGCCGTTCCAGCAGAGCGTCGTGGCCACTTTCCAGCATCCTGCATCGTAAGAGCTCTCGGGCCATGATGACCGCTACCCACATGTTTGCTTGTTCCCGGCGCGTGTGTGGAACGGTTGCTGCAACATAGTTCGCAGATGGTGCGGCGATGCGGTTGCGGTGCGGCGCCAGTGGAGAAGGTCGCGCCGCGCGCCCCCCACGGCCGGTCGCCCCGGCGGAGAGCGGGCCGCGAGCAGAGTGGAGTGGAGGTCTTCCTCGTTGGCGGGTGCTTCCAAGGAGGCCTGGACGACCCAGTGCTCGACGTGCGTCCTTGGGGAATCGGCCATGGCGTTGGTGGAGCGGCGGTGGACTGGTGACGGAAGAGAAGATCCGATGCACCCCTACCTGGCGCGCCAAATGTCGGATTAAGGGATCCGCAAACCCTTGAGAGGTTCGAACTCTAGGGTGCGTGCGGAGATCTCAACCTACCCAGCCTGCCTACTCACGATCCTCCTAAGCCTAGTGCATCAAGCTCAAAGAGACAAAGAGACACAGAAGTTTAACCTAGTTCGGGCCACCTTGCGGTGTAATAGCCTACTCCAGCGTTTTTGGTGGATTGCCTCGGAGGGCTGAGGATGAACTAGTACAGTGGATGAACTACCCTCAGGAGGTGAGGTGTTCTTGAGCTCAAGGGAGCTGGTGTGGTGTGAGATAGTTCGACTTGTCCTGCCTCTATGGTGGTGGCTAGTCTATTTATAGTGGCCTTGGTCCTCTTCCCAAATGTTGGCGGGAAGGGATCCCACAACGGCCGGATTTGAAAGGGGACAAGTAGTATAGCTTATCCTGACAAAAGTAGTCTTTGCCTGCGAAAAGCCTCTAGTTGTGACACTGCGGTGGGCTCGTCGATGACATCCGTCCTGCCATCCTGGCGGTGCTGGTCTCGTTGCACCATAATGGAAACCTTTGGCTGATTCCTCGGAGCTCTGCGCCTATGGCTTGCCTCCTTTGCATCAAAGAGGAAACATGTGTTCTGCGCCCGCCTGGAGCCCGCCTAGCCTTGGTCGTCATGGATCATGTCAGCTGAGTCTCATGAGGTAAACCTTGCATAGAACTCTCCGCCCCTCGGGAGCCAGCCTAAGGAGGCCGATCCCCTCGAGGGTCTTCACGTTGTTCGCCTCGCGAGGCTTGGCCCCTCATGAGAGTCTTGAGTTTTTGATGCTAAAGCTGGGCCATACCAGGCCGTCGATGGAGCCATGTGGTGGGCCGCAGGCAGGCAGGGCTGGATACCCCCATATCCAGAATGCCGACACGCATCGATCGCCTCCATAGGTGCTTGTGGCTTCTAGTCACTTTGTCTTGGATTGGAGTGAGTAGTGTTGCGCAGAGACTAGGAGTAGATGGATTGGAGTGGTGGGGCGCCTTTATATGAGAGTCCAAACTCTGTTGCATTCACATCATGCTGGCTCTATTCTGCTTCTCTAATTAATTCCCTCTGCATGTAATTGAGGATGCATCATTGATAGTTCAACGTCTCAGGAACCGCTACCCTCTCCCTCCTTGGCATTCAATCACCTATGGAGGCGACTGCCACTCGCGTCTATCACGTGTTAGGAGACGTTGCCGTCGACGACGAGGTGCCTATGGTGACTTCGTAAATTTCAAGATTATAGTGCCGGATCAGTCTTTCGGAGGTGCTCATAGAGGTAGGGTGTGTGTGTGTGTGCATTCATAGGGGTGAGTGTAAGCGTGTGTATATGAGAGCTTGCGTCTGTACTATGTTAAAAAAACGTAAATGCATGTCAAAAAGAGACTAGTCAGTATACTCAATATTGTGCACAATGACCAAGGCAGAGAGGAAAACGAGAGAACTACATATTTATTTACGGTGCACATTCACTCATTTTTATCCATATGTACTCCATCTCGGTGTAGTCTAGTCACTTGTTGAAATCTCTATAAAGGCAAATACTCCTTTCTGGTTTACAGGGCTATACTAGCAAGTACTATAATAGTGGGCTCACATAGCAATTTTGTGTCATGCAAGAGCCTAGCTATATGCGTGCTCCAAGGTTCACAACTGCCACGTGCGGGTTGTGCTTGGCTCTTCGCCTCTTCGAGAAGACGAACAATGATTTTACTACTACTACTTATACAGTATCGAATCCACTGCTGCATGTCATCCACCGCGAGCGGGAGAGATAGCTTGTTGTAGTACTATAAGCAAAAGCATGTCCTCGTCTGCGAGCCACCGCACGCATGGGCGAGGGAGAAGGCGTGTAGTAGTAAAATCAAGCTTCTCCTTGTTGTACGAGTTGACGCGACACATCATAGCACTACCCCACATGGTTGCCTCTAAACTTGGCTGAAAGACCCGCAATGCACAATATATTTGCTGCAACCTCTAACATTTACCCCACCACAAATTAAAATACATATTCCTATCTTGACCAGATGAGCGTGCAAACTACAATCACCAGGATGAGAGGTAGGGCCAAAAGATTATTTTACTAGTAAAAAAGCTTCGAGATGGCCACATAGCATGGAGCCGACCCCAATGATTTTAAGCTTCACTACAAAAAAAAAGACACATCCGTGACATTTTGGGCCGAACGGATTTTTTTCTGTCATACTTATGACACTTCTATGACGATAATTGTGACAAACCCCGGTATCATCATAGATGCAGTGGGCTCCTACTTCTATGAAAGAAAATCATGATAGAAAATGGGCTTTTCGTCCTGGGTGGGCCAGAGACGCAGCTGCATGACATTCTTTGGGCCGTGTATGACGGAAAAAACCATGGTAGAAGTGAGGGCGAGGAAAATATCGGGGAGTTCCTAGTTATGGTCGGTGGTCGGGGGCCGAGCGATGCGCGTTTCTCTCGTAGACGTACACACATGGGTGCGAGGTGTTGAGCTCTAACTGAACCTGAGCGAGGCGTCGCCTAACTGAACCCGAGCGGTTGTACTGCAGGCTACGCGTTACTGAACCCGAATGATCGAGCGATCCTTTGCTACTGCTGCTAACTGAAGTCGATCGATGCTGCCTCTGGATGAACAGTGACCATTGCTGGGGGGTTTTGGATGAACAATTTCCCAATGGGGGTTGGATGAACAGGACCCCGTGGTGTTGCCGCTGGATGAACAGAACCCCGATCGATCGACCCGGTTGGGCATTGATGGACAGGACCCCATGGAGGGCTGGATGAATAGGACCCCATGGAGGGAAGGTTGAACAGTAGCCGGTGGAGGGCTGGTTGAACAGTAGCCCGTGCAGGGCTGGATGAATAGTAGCCCGTGGAGGGGTGGTTGAGCAGGACCCCGTGGAGAGGGCTGGTTGAACAGTAGCCGGTGGAGGGCTGGATGAATAGTAGCATGTGGAGGGGTGGTTGAACAGGACCCCGTGGAGAGGGCTGGTTGAACAGTAGCCGGTGGAGGAGTGCACGGTGGAGGCTGGATGAACAACAGCCCGTGGATGAATAGTCGCAGGTGGAGGCTGGAGGAGGTCGATGGTTGATGAATAGTACCCCGTGGAGGTTGGAGGATGTCGACGGTGGAGATGAACAGTATCCCGTGGAGTCCCGTTTTGCGGTACGCTACATCCCTCCCGATGAACAGGACCCCCGTTTCGATCATAGCGCTCCAACACAAGTCTGTTTCCTCCGTTTTGCGGTATGCCACACCCCTCCCGATCAACAGGATCCCGTTTCAACCGTAGGAGGTCCAACAGAAGTTCATTTCCTCCGTTTTGCGGTACACCAGACCCATCCCGAGGAACAGGATCCCATTTCGACCGTGGTCGGTCGAACACAAGGCTGTTTCCTCCGTTCTGCAGTACGCTAGGCCCCGTTTCCATCGGCTATTCCGTCCAAGCCCTCCCGATGAACACGGCAATGCATTCCGTTTCGACCCAGCCAGTTGGCTCCCCATGAGCACGACGACGACGCATTTTCTCCATTCCAACCCAGCCATGTACACAAGCCTTGGCCGTACGTATGCGCGAGTAGGCGTTCGAGACCCTGCCCATATGTACGTATGTGGTCGCATTTACTTTCTTGCACCCTAGCTGCTGTAGGTACGTGTACATGCTATGTGCGCGCCTCTACTATGACACGTGCGCGCCTCTACATCAACCAGTATGTACATACACATTCACGACCAGAGTGACAACGGTATGTACGCTTCGACCAGGTGGGTCCCGACTGTTAGGCACTTCCTTGCGTGCGAAGATGTAGGTGGTGGGTCCCAGCACGGAGGGGCAAATCGTTTTTTTGCCCATAATATGGACGCACTTCCTTGCGTGCGAAGATGTAGCTGGTGGGTCCCAGCAGTCAGGAGGAAAACGTTTTTTTCATGAAATACGATGGCCCGTCCGGTGGGTCCCTGCTGTCAGGTGGAGGAATAATTATTTTGCACGTCATAAGGAGGCACTTCCTTGCGGTTGTCGTGGACCCGGCTGTCAGCCTCTCCACGTACAGTACTCTTCTGATAGAAGTCGTTCCTTGACCATGTTGACCACGCCGCGTCGAGAGCACCAGGGCGGTGGACGACAGCGAGGCCTAGGAAGGGGACGACACGGAGCCGTGGAAGACGTGGCCTTGGAGGCCCACACGGAGAGGAGTACGAGGGTTCACTGGTTCGGCTGCGGTGTGAGTCTGCCGTCGCCGCAGAATAACAGGGGGTGTGGGTGACTAGAGGGATGGCCTAGCTAGTGGTGGGAGTAGTAGGGGCGGTGAGGCCTCCATGACATCACAGCCGGCCACGGGAGGCAGGAGCACGTGGCACGACCGGCTGCTTTGGATGGCTGGAACAAGAAGACCAGAGGTTGAAGAAGCACTACGGCCATTGGATGGACATCGTACGGTCACTGCAGCTAGAATCGTTTATATTCACTAAGTTGACAAAGCCCTTGGTACACGTCAACTTAGTAGGCCCATAGGCTAGCCTCCGAAATGGTGTGCCCCAGATATCAGGGGGAGGAATCATTTTTTGGGCGGCTGAAGCAAGAGTATCCGAGATTGAAGAAGAAGCACGACATCTGTTGGATGGACATCCAACGGCCACTGCTGCTAGAACCATGTGTTGACTATAAGTTGACAAAGCCTTGCATACGCGTCAACTTAATTTTTTTAGGGGACGCGTCAACTGAGAAGGCCCACAAGTGTGTGGCAGAGAACATATAGCCCATTTGCGATTTGTAAGAATGTACAACCCATTTTTGAATTCTAATGGAATTTACTACAGCCCATTTACAGTTTGTTAAAAAAACAACCCATTTTGTAGCTAGGACAACGATTAATAATTTCAACCAACCGCTCAAAACGGAATTCAAAAAAATTCCCACATTTTGATGGGATCCGTAATATTTTTATCCGAAATTTCTATTCTGATTAAACATAATTTCAAAATAAATTTGTATTACGTAAAAATCCAAAGAAATATTGCGCGCGCAATAAGTAATGAAATTAAAATGTTCAAATTCCAAAAATAATAAAAAAATTGAACTAATTACGCGTTTGGTGCATTTTTTATAGTTACTGCACAGTTATTATAATTACATCCCATTTATTATTTCTTAAAGTCCATTTTCTTGTTAAGCCTAATGCAAACCTCATAGGAAAGTTTGCAGCCCAGCGGGGCGGAGAATAACAAGTTGACCCGGATATTGTGTACAACTGTTGGCCGAGTTGCATTGTTGATGTTGAAAAAAGGCCTGTGTAGTACAGTACAACCTAACATGGCTACTCAGCCCACATTCAGTGACGCCGGGAAGGCCCAAACAAGGCTTCTGTACAACTTTTTGAAGTCACTAAGCTCAATTAGTAACTTAAGAAAAAATTTAGAGTACAGTGGAACCTAATTAAAACCTGACACGAGCAAAGAAATAATACAACGGGTCCCACGTGTGCGTGTGTGCACGTGCGTGTGTGTTTGTGTGTGTGTGTGTGTGTGTGTGTGAGAGAGAGAGAGAGGGGGGGAGGGAGATACCCATCGGTCGATGCTCATAAATACATCTTTCAGCCATATGCATTGTTGATGCTTAGTAAAAACTTATATAATTGACACAATCTTTCAGCCATATACAAAAATTTCATGCAGGCGGCACAATCAGGATGGAAGCAGTGGATCTCTACGGGTAGGGCTATGTTGAAACCAACGAAATCGTACATAATGGTTCATCGTCTTTATCAATGACGGGGAAATATCTTGAATGTTGTGCAAAGAAAACAGACAGACAGCACAATAAGTTCTGCTAGCACATTAAGTTGACATACAGCCCTTTCTAAAAAAAGTTCAGGTACAAAATTAGAATAGGTCACAATCAAATGTACTGGAACATCCGTGCTTCACACCCATAGCTTGGATTTAATGTCGTGGTGGGCGCACGACAGATGCCATGGGATGAATGAAGAGAAGAGGAGGCTCGAGGGCATTGGTGGGCTCTAGAGGCAAGGATGGCATGAGCGAGCGTGGGACGCAAGACGTACCCAGGTTCGGAGCTCTCCGGAGAGATAACACACCTAGTCCTATTGAGTGTGGGTTATATGCAACAGTACAGAGTTGCTCCTTGAGGTGTATCCGGATCCGGTAGAAGAGAGCCATGTGCTCATCTACTAGTACATGTGTGTGTGGTGTGAGTATGCTAGCCAGGGAGTGTGAGCATGTATGCTCTTGTGGCTTGTGGCCAAGTGAGCCCGTGAGCATGTATGCATGCGTGGGTGACTCCAGGATGCATGGATGAATGTTGACTTTGTAGTGTGGCTTGCTACCTTGGTCAAGTATGTGCCTTCTTGGCCAAGGGAGTGACCTCTTCCCCAAGAAAGTGCCTCCCCTAGGTCACTTTATACAATAGTGCCCAGGGACAAGTAGCACTGTACATGATGTCACGTATGACGAGTGAATAGTGTATGCTTTATCAGCAATAGTGGTCGCGGTATGGCCGTCTTGTCAGTGTCACGTCAGATGTGATGTCACAGCTGACTTCGTGTAGTAGGCCAACTGGAGCAGCCGGACAGGGACCCAGCCGGGTAGTCGGGATGGTGAGTTCGGCTGGGTCGAGGGACTTGACCGGGTTGAGCAACCCAGCCAAGTGCGGGCTGGATTGAGGGGTGTTGCTCGCCCCGATGTTTTTGAAGCTTTGTTTCGCTGTCTTGGGCATACCCGTGGGTCATCCCTCCAACAGTAGCCTCCGAGCCTCCGGGCAACTTGGAAAAGTTGCGCAGAGGGTTTTAGCGGGTTTCGATGTAGTAGATGGCATCGAAGATGCCAGTTGCAGCCGGCGGTGGGCGTGCAACAGGCGTGGCGTGTTATGAGTGGGGGAGCGCCAGTGCACCCACTTGGTGTAGCCTCCGATCCTCTAGGCAACTTGGAAAAGTTAGGAAGAGGGTCTTGTTGTTGATGATGAAGCCGACGGTGACGTCGAGGGTGCAGGGCACAAACACGGAGTACGCCGACTGAGTGGGGGCGCGCGACCGCACCCACTGGGTCTAGCCTTCGAGCCTCCAAGCAACTTTGGAAAAGTTGGGCGGATGGTCTTGCTGGTGTTGATGAAGCCGACGGTGATGTCGAAGGTGCCGGGCGTGGACACGGAGTCTGCTGGCTGGAGGGCGCGGGGCCCTGCCGGACGTGGACGCGGAGTCAGGGGACACAATGTTTACCTAGGTTCGGGCCCTCTTAATGGAGGTAATACCCTACTTCCTGCTTGATTGACTATGATGAATATAGGGGTTACAAGAGTTGATCTACCTTGAGATTGTAATGGCAAAACCCTAGATGTTTGGCCTGTATGATAGTGATTGGCCCTATAGACTAAAACCCTCCGGTTTATATGGGCACCAGAGGGGACTAGGGGTGTACAAAACCGGTTTACAGAGGAAGGAAACTATTCATATGGACGCCAAGCTTTCCATCCACGCAAAGGAGAGTCCCATTCGGACACGAGAGGAGGCCTTCTGTTCTTGCATCTTCACGGCCTGTTAGTCTGGCCCATGTCACATAGGCCGGTCTCCCGAGGAACCCATAATCCAGGACTCCCTCACAAGCCACCTATCGGGTCCACATGTTATTGACTAAAAGGCAGGTGTAGTAAGGTGTTGGTGCTCAGTCCCGAGGGCCCTAAGAGGGAAATGTAAGTCTTGCGCCAGGCCTTGTGGTTCTACCGCTGCACGAACTAGTGCCAAACTTGAGATTTGTTTCTTTACCATACATGCACGCAATGATTTAATGGACATTGTAATCTCAACATGTCATGGGAAGCTCTAAATTTGAATTTGAAATCTATAAAATGAAAAAAATTCAAAACAAATAAACTGGGAGAGAGGGAGTATACCGTAGGACGTGTCCCATACGAAACAAGTCCCCTGGTTTGTCACCGCAAAGATGCGGTTAGAAAGGAGCACAACGTCTTCGTACTTGTACGACAACAAATCAGCCGCAGACAGCATGGTCCACCTTTGACCGCCATGTGCAAGGTTCGTTCTATACTTCAATCTCACTGTGGTTCCATCGTACCAATTCAGGCGGTGTCCCATTGCAATCCCAATGTTGGACAAAGGTTCTACGAGAATGGTGTCACCATTGTAAATGTTGTGCAAATTGATGTTGGTACCCTCCCGTACACATGCAAGCCAATCTCCACTCGCACCGAGCCTAACCTGTGTGGGCAGGGGGAGAATTACGAAATGGATACGGAAGTAGTCTTTAGAATGCATTTACTACGTGATCAAACTCATCTTACCTGCTCATCAGAGGAAATCCGAGTGCCCCTCAACGTCAGCATCTCAAGGGGCGTGAACTTGCAACAACGACCACGCCGCGCTGGAGGGACCCCCAAGAAAACATCCTCGAGCGTTGCACGGAACATCAAGATGCATTTGTATGAGTACTTCTGAGAGAAAAGGATGAACGAGGGAAGGCCTTATTTGCAAATGTGGAGAGGGGTGTATGTATCTTTTTGCAAAATTGCCATAGTTTTCTTGCTATCCATCAGATATAAATCGGATGGCCTGTATTGTAGGATGGCACGCACACCATCATCACCAACTTTGTTTTTTATAAGACTAGCAAGATGCGCGTGCGTTGCATGGAACATCAAGATCTTGTGGGAGAAAAGGATGAACGTGGGAACGCCTTATCTGCAAATGTGGAGAGGAGTGGGGGTCAACTGTCATAGTTTCCTTCCTATCCGTCGGATATAGATTGAACAGCCTATATTGCAGGATGGCACGCACACCATCATCACCAACTCTGCCTATATTGCCGTCTGTGGCTTTGCTGCACCACTTCTTCTCCCACCGAATCACCGGCGGTCATACCTCAGCGTGCGCTGGCTTCGTCGCGTACTCCAAGGTCAACGCGATCTCGAAGACCGGGAAGAGGGTCGATGGCTTCCGAATCAAGTGGGTCATGATGGATGCCGGATGCATCCAATCTCAGTTGGTGTTGCCAGCGGAGGAGCCCTAGCCCGATGAGGTGTGGTCTCGTGCGAAGTTGGTGCTGGAGAAGATGAACGCCGACCTGAGGCTGGGAAAAGTTGGTGCTGGAGAAGATGAACGCCGACCTGAGGCTAGGCAACATGAAGGTGGCGAAGCTGACAGAGGCCACGCTCCTGAGGGAGTTGCTGACGCACCGGGTGGCTCCACTTCAGGCGCACTCCCGCCCGTTGTGGAGGCTTGGGGGTGCGGACGACGATCTCTGCCTGAATTCGGCGGCCTTGGCTGACGAGGATCTGGTCGCAGCTCTCCACCTCTTGGTTGGAGAGGACGTGGAAGGTCTGGAGGGCGCTCCTGCCCCCCTGTTCCTTCGCGACAACTGGGAATATGTGGTGGATGCCATGCCCACCTTTGATGGGTGCGGTCTAGTGCCTGTAGTGCCTCTTGAGGGCTAGGGGGCGACGACGCCGGTGGAAGTGTCTTCTGATGATTCCTGCGGGGGAGGGAAGGAGGACGAAGAAGAAGAGGAGTGCGACTGGGGGCGACCGCTGAGGGGACGGGGGAGACTTCTCCCCGGTGCAGGGCCAGCATCCTCCGCACCCTGCCGGGCGACGACGAGGCCGATGCCAGGCGAGAGGAAGAGGACCCGCCCGTCATCCCGAAGAAAGACAGGTCGGGGCTGATCTCCCGAGGGGCTACTCCTACCCAGGTACCGCCCGATGCCGCCTCCAGCACTTCTGGTGTGCCCTCTTCTGCTTCTGGACCTCTCGAGGCTGCGCCCCGGACCAAGAGGCTTACAGGCTTTAAGCTTGGCAAGAGGCCGCCGGCCTATGCCGCGATTGACCAGTAAGTGCTCAAACTCCGTCTTGTTCTTGTTTTTGCTGTCGGGGCTTGACGTCTTCAATCACTTGGTTAGGCCGCCGCTTGGGGCGAAGAAGCTGAAGGGGGACACGGTAGCTCCGCCTGGGGCAGGCTCATCTATTGTGGCCGCGCCTTCGCCCGTGGGAAGGGGGTGGTGAAGTTCGCATTTCCCCTGTCCAATCATCCTCGCGAGGCCAGGAGGAGCACCCTGGCGGGGTGCCAGCCCCCGTGGCCCCGCTGACTCTGGAGGTGCTGGTGCCTGATGTTACCGCTGAGGTGCCCAGGGCTCAGGAGCCCCTAGTCTCCCAAGCCGTGGTCACGATGTCGCCTCCTCCTCATGCGACGCTGGTTCCGGACTCCTCTGCCTCCTCCGCCATCTTAGATCGCGCCCTTGTCAAGCTGGGCCAGCTGCGAGAAGACCTACAGGGCACCAACTCCCACCTGGTAGCCGGGCGCCTGGAGCTGGTCTCTGGCCGGGTTCACTCTGATGCCTCTGTCCGAGCGGCGCTAAGCCAGGCTACGGCAGCTTCTGAGGAGAAGAAGCAAGCCGCCACTCAGGCCGCAGCGGCCCGCGATGCGTCGCTGAATGATGCCACGATCGCCCAGGACGGTTGCAAGGCGATGGAGGCCGAGCTGTAGGGTCTAGGCGATGAGCCCAGCAAGGAAGCTCGCGACCGCCAGGCGAAGGAGGAGGAGATGAAGGCTTGGGAGGACACCATCGGGGACCACGACGCCGAGCTGTCGGCTGAACGCGGCCAGCTGAAGACGCTGGAGCAGAAGCTGAAGACGGAGAGGGCCGAGCTGGACGCCAAGGCGAAGGTCCTGGCTGAGGACCGCGTGGCCTTCATGGATCTTGAGGAGAGATCTCGCAAGGCACTGAAGACGCTCTACGATGCTGGCCTGGAGAAGCCGCTGGCTGCGGCCAAGGACGGCCCCGCCCAGCTGCTTCCCTTCTTGGTCGAGGCACTTGAGGAAGTCGTGACCGGCGTCGGTCAGATTCAACTAAAGTAATAGTTTCAGGATCAACAGAGAATTCATAATCCTTATCAGTAACACAGATAGGTGAAGTAGCAAAAGCAGGGTCGGGTTTCATTCTAGCATTAAGAGACTGCTGCTTCCATTTAGCAAATAATTTCTTAAGATCAGATCTATCATTCCAAGCAAAGATTTCCCTAGCAGCTCCTTCATTCATAACATAACCCTTAGTAACAACAGGCAATACACAATCATTGGGAGAACCTTCATCTTCACTATCATCAATAATAGCATCTCCAATATTTTCATTCCCCCTAACTCTAGCAAGTTGTTCATCAATAAATTCACCTAATGGCAAAGTAGTATCACGCACAGAAGTAGTTTCATCATGCATAGCAGAAGTGGCATCATCAATAACATGCGACATATCAGAATTCATAGCAGTAGCAGGTTTAGGTGTCGCAAGCCTACTAATAACAGAAGGAGAATCTAGTGCAGAGCAAGAGGGCAGTTCCTTACCTCCCCTCGTAGTTGAGGGCAAAATCTTGGTTTTAGCGTCTTTCAAGTTCTTCATAGTGATCAACAGATATAAATCCCAAGTGACTCAGAGAATAGAGCTATGCTCCCCGGCAACGGCGCCAGAAATTAGTCTTGATAACCCACAAGTGTAGGGGATCGCAACAGCTTTCGATGGTGAAGTACAACCCAAATTTATTGATTTGACACAAGGGGAGCCAAAGAATATTCTTGAGTATTAGCAGTTGAGTTGTCAATTCAACCACACCTGGATAACTTAGTATCTGCAGTAAAGTATTTACTAGCAAAAGTGGTATGATAATAATGGTACCAGTAACAACACTAAAGATAAATGTTTTGGGTTTTTGTAGTACTGGTAACAGTAGCAACGGAAAAGTAAATAAGCGAAGAACAATATGTGAAAAGCTCGTAGGCAATGGATCGGTGATGGATAATTATGCCGGATGCGATTCCTCATGTAATAGCTATAACATAGGGTGACACAGAACTAGCTCCAGTTCATCAATGTAATGTAGGCATGTATTTCGTAAATAGTCATACGTGCTTATGGAAAAGAACTTCCATGACATCTTTTGTCCTACCCTCCCGTGGCAGCGGGGTCCTAGCGGAAACTAAGGGATATTAAGGACTCCTTTTAATAGAGAACCGGAACAAAGCATTAACAAATAGTGAATACATGAACTCCTCAAACTACGGTCATCACCGAGAAGTATCCCGATTATTGTCACTTCGGGGTTGTCGGATCATAACACATAATAGGTGACTATAGACTTGCAAGATAGGATCAAGAACACACATATATTCATGAAAACATAATAGGTTCAGATCTGAAATCATGGCACTCGGGCCCTAGTGACAATCATTAAGCATAGCAAAGTCATAGCAACATCAATCTCAGAACATAGTGGATACTAGGGATCAAACCCTAACAAAACTAACTTGATTACATGGTAAATCTCATCCAACCCATCACCGTCCAACAAGCCTACGATGGAATTACTCACACACGTCGGTGAGCATCATGAAATTGGTGATGGAGGATGGTTGATGATGACGACGGCGATGAATCCCCCTCTCCGGAGCCCCAAACGGACTCCAGATCAGCCCTCCTGAGAGAGATTAGGGCTTGGCGGCGGCTCCGTATCGTAAAACATGATGCAACTTTCTCTCTGATTCTTTTCTCCGCGATACGGAATATATGGAGTTGGAGTTGAGGTCGATGGAGGTCCAGGGGGCCCACGAGATAGGGGGACGCGCCCTACAGGGGGGTGCGCCCCCCTGTCTCGTGGATAGGCCCTGGGCCCCCTGGTGTATTTCTTTCGCCTAGAAATTCTTATAAAAAATTCCAAAAAGTGCCTCCGTGGATTTTCAGGACATTCCGAGAACTTTTCTTTTCTACACATAAAACAACATCATGGCAGTTCTGCTGAAAACAACATCAGTCTGGGTTAGTTTCATTCAAATCATGCAAGTTAGAGTCCAAAACAAGGGCAAAAGTGTTTGGAAAAGTAGATACGTTGGAGACGTATCAGGGGCACGCCGGGCATCCTCGTGGCCGCCTCCTCTGTTTCTTGACGTCCACTCCAAGTCCCCTGGATCACCTTTGTTCCAAAAAGATCGCTCCCGAAGGTTTCATTCTGTTTGGACTCTGTTTGATATTCCTTTTCTTCGAAACACTGAAATAGGGGGAAAAACAGCAATTCGGGTTGGGCCTTCAGTTAGTAGGTTAGTCCCAAAAATGATATAAAAGTGTAAAGTAAAGCCCATAAACATCCAAAACGGGTAATATAATAGCATGGAACAATCAAAAATTATAGATACGTTGGAGACGTATCACTCCTGCCTTTGCGTGTATGACAGGTGGGCCCAACAGGTGGGTGGCCCACCTATCAAAGAGCCAAAGGCAGGTGCAGTTAAGGCACCGGAGCTTAGTCCGCGAGGGAGAGGATAATCAAACTTCTTGTTGTTGTACGAGTTGACGCGACACATCAAAGCACTGCACTCGATATATTTCAATAATTTGCGTTTACCGATGCATTAACTACAATGCAGGCATGCATGTCGTGACTCCCCTTTTGATACTTGCATGCGTTGATTTAATGCATGTTGAAGTAGTATGAATATGTGATGGTAAAGCTTCGTAATTCCCCGGCCCTAAAGCGAGAGATGGTTGTGCACGAGGAGTGTGAGATCATGTAGACGGAATAGGACCCGATGATGGAGCTCTCTATGGTCTCGATGGACCTCACCTTGCTCCACTGCCACTTGTGCCTCCGCCCCTTGAAACCTCCAGTGTATGAGGTTTGAATACACCTCGTCCGTTCGGCTGATCGAGCAAGGTGCAAGTTTCTTGATTGATGTGTTGTTCGATTGATTTGTGCAGGGCAAGGGAAGGCACCTGGCCTGCGCGGACTATCGTGTCGAGCTCCCTGGGAACCAGCGGCAGTGCCAGAAGTGCGGGCACAACGGTGGCTTCGATGTGTGAAACACGGTGGTGGACACCGTCCTCTCGTCGGTGAGGGTGGAGTGCCCGCATGAAGGCTGTGGGCTCTACGTCACTTACCACAAGATCGTCGATCACCAGAGTGTGTGTCCTTTGTGCCCTGCAAATGCCCCATTCCTGTCTGCAGCTATGAATGCCCGTCGTTGACACTCTCCCACCACATCAGCACTAGGCATCCCATGCCCGTGCACAGGATCCAGTATGGCAAGGTGCTCCAGCTGCAAGTGCCACTATCGGAGCCACGATATTTGCTGTTCGTGGAGGAGGATGGCTGCGCGTTTTTCTTGGTCGGCGGCGTGCTCGACATCAGCGCGCCTATCACCATGTCAGTCGTCTACAACAGAGCGGGGGCGTCCCAACTGCCGCACTATGTTGGCAAGCTGTGGGTGAACGGCCCGCCGGGGGAGCCCAAAGGCAGGACCAACACCGTCAAGGTAGAAATGGAGGTGACAAACAGCAAGGAACCTCACGATGTCACCGTGCAGGAGCTGGCCTTCTTCGCAGTTTCGCCCAAGCTGCTGGCTGGGGCTAAGGTGGTGTCCCTCCACATTCAGATTGACAAGCTCACGTCCTAAATGTTTCTATAGTGCCTTCTGTTTATCTTAGTAATATGCTAGTATAGGGATTAGCTCGGTCTACTTTATCTTAGGAGATGGTGGGTTTTGGTGGCGATGCAACAATTACTTCGACATCAGATCAGTAATTTCCAATAGTCGAAGGAATATTTTGTGTCTGTTGGATATGAAGTTCCTTTGGGTAAGAAGTACTACTTGTCATCAAAATGGATAAAAGGAGATGTATCTAGACGTATTTTATTTCTAGATACGTCCCTTTTTATCCATTTTGATGACATGTATTTTTGGATGGAGGGAGATTATATGCTTGTTTGTTCACGCAGTGTTTCATACTTGTGCGAGTTGACACGACACATCAAAGTAGTAGTACTACTACTAGTACTCCCTCCAATCCTAATTTCTCTGTGCATAAGTCGAGGCAAAGATACCATCCAGGGCCTGGTTGTGTTGAACAACTCACCCGACTGCGCACCAGGCAGACGAAGCTCGTGTCGTGTTGGTGTCGTGTGCGGCCCGCATATTAACCAAAACCTCGCGCGTCCATCTTAGCCTCCGCATTTTAAACTTCTCAAACTCAAGGCCAAGGAGCAATGTGAAACCTATGATAGAGCCAATCGGATGGTTGAGAACACTAAAATTCGTAGCTATAGATGCGTGTGTGAGAGAGGACGCGTGCGTGCGTGCACCTCTTCTCTTCCTGTATAACGTACTAAACTAATACTCCCTCCATTCCTTGATATAAGGTGTATAGATTTTTGAAAAAAAATCCAAAATATAAGGTGTATTGTGTTGCAACACTCATTTGGATAATTTTTTTTAGGATTTGATTACATTTCCTTATATTATCAAGCTCCTATATTTTCTCATGTCAATTAGTCAGGTGTAAACTTGCCCAGAACTTGTGAAATTTTGCCTTCACGTGCGTTTTTTAATTTTCGTGCCAAAAACTATACACCCTACATTTAGGAACGGAGCGAGTAGTACAAGTGTATGTGGGTGGCATCGACCTAGGGAGGTAGAGATGGTGCGTGCGAGAAGTCCTGGGAGATAGGTGTAATGCATTTGAAAAAAAGACTAGTCTATAGCTCGCCACGAGGCTATACCTGTCGAACGCCCCAATTATTGCACGTACACAACAGTAGAAAAAGAAGTACCATGGCATTTGCTACACCATGGCCGACAACACGTGCCCACGTTACGCCATCAGGGAATAGTGTCACACTTTGAAACTAGAACAGTCAATAAATTTTGAACTTGCGAATCGTCACATTCCAAATTACTACTACTACCATGCTATATTTAATTGCAAACCTGTTCTCACCGATCACAACCTAAACGGTTTCCCACTTAGTAGCATATTAGTACTCGGTTATAAATACTACTATGCCAAGATGACTGCACATTCCTCCTCAACTCCTCATCCACAAAAATGAACAAGTCATTCAGCATCCTTCCCTTGCGTCTGCCATGGCTAGCGTGAGTTCTGGGTCGAGAAATTACCACCAGGGAGAGGAGAGCATGGAAGCGGAAGCACGAGAGATGTCCCGCCTCGCTGCAAAAGCCGTTGACATGTCCCACCGTGCGGAAGTAGCAGCACAGGGGTCCTGCCGCGCCGCCTAAGTAGCACGGAGGTCCCGCCACGCCGTCAATGCAGCAGATTGGTCCGACCGTGCCGCGGAAGCAGCAGATATGTGATGCCACGCCACGAATGCAGCAGAGATATCCTGCCGCACTGCGGTGGCCTGGGAAAATGTCTCGCGGACGACTCTTACAGGCGCATGCATGCGATCGTCCATAGTCAAATGGATCAGATCTCTGGTTGGGTGAGGTTGTAGGACGACATGAAAGCCTTGTTTGAACATGATACCGCCGTCATCTGGCAACTAAGGGAGGGCAATGTGAGGCTCCAGGATGAGTGCAACCTGCTGAGGGCGAAGATCGTCTGAAGTGCAGACCAGCAGGAGGAGACTAGTGCCTTGTTGAAGTGGATAGGCATCATCGTTAAGAAACTTACGGACGAGAATGACATGCTCCGCGTCGAGCGCGAAAGGCTGGTGGACGAATCCGTGGATGCTCTCAAGCAGCATCTTGAGGACACGAAAGAGCTCATCACCGCTCGCCGCGGAGACTAGTTCCCGCGGCCTGCAGCAACGCATCAAGAAAGTAGAGATCAGCGAGCCAGATCGTTGTCTTTCTTGTTCTTTTGCCCTTGTGTATTTTGGGTGTTGCCGCATGTGGCTTTTTAATTATCGTTCTAATTATGTAAGACAATTATTATCCACTGTCGTCATCCTTATATATTCATCAGACTTGCTATAAGTCGCAGTAGATGATATATAGGTCCGTCGAATCTTACATCAAGATCCGTGCAAAATTTTCTTTTCAGATTTTCTTTTTTATCTCTTAAATCTCAGTCCAGTGAGACATATCCACGCCATTAAACAGAGGCTCAGGCGCCATTAATGGAGACTTTGGGAGAGAGGTGGACGGCAGATGGAGGTCAAATGGCTCTCCTCCCGATAAGCACGCGCAGGGGTCTGATAGCACGCCTCTCGTGCTCAAATAGCTATCCTGCATGGCGCCTCCTAGATAATAAAAAGAGGGACGTGTGGCGGCACGTAAATGGTAAATAGAACACCCACGGTTTTAATAATACTTGTGTTCCTGATTGTAACATGATCGCACTTGTTTCAAGATGACTTTGTTGATTATTAAGGTGTGCACCTTCGCAAATCGGATAGCAAAATTACCACAGCATTTTGGTGAAATGTCATGGTACCAAGCCAAGTTTCATGATTTTCATGCGTGTTTTGGATTTACAGGAATTAAGAAACCAAGTTTCTCAATGTTTTCAGCCGAGCCACAATGCCTAGAATTTTGAATTTCATTCCCATATCTTGCATGGAACCTAGAAATTTACCCGAGGACACACATGTGATTTTTCAACCAACTTTGGTGCATTGGAGCAAGTGCTTGTATTTCAAATTTGAATTATGCACACAAATGTGACACGTTCCCTCTCAGAACCACGAGCCTTCTTGAGAGAAGCTCTGGTTTGCAAGAAGCTTATACCAAAATTTGTTCCTATTCGGCCAATTTTTTTTACCACAACATGGTAGTACCATGACATGACACCATGCCAAGTTTCATGATTTTTAGGCATGTTTTGGATTTATAAGAATTTTAGAACCAAGTTTCTCAATGTTCTCGGCCGAGCCACGATGCCCAGTTGTTTGAATTTCATTCCCATTTCTTGCATGGGACCTAGAAATCCACCCGAGGACACACATGTGATTTTTCAACCAACTTTGGTGCACGGGAGCATGTGCTTGTAGTTCAAATTTGAATTATGCACATTAAATGACCAAAGGCTCAATTAATGTATAAAAAAGGCCAAACGAACCCGGAATAATTCCAAAATTTAACAGGGCACTCATGTAGTTCTATGTTGCCTCTGTAAAGAAACTCAAGGGGGGGCAGAGTATATCATTTCACACTCAAAGGTGGCACATTCCCTCTCAGAACCACGAGCCTTCTTGAGAGAAGCTCAGGTTTGCAAGAAGCTTATACCAAAACTTGTTCCAAATCAGCCCAAGTTTTTACCACAACATGTTAGTGCCATGTAATGACACCATGCCAAGTTTCACGATTTCCAGGCGAGTTTTGGATTTACATGAATTTAAAATCCAAGTTTCTCGATGTTCTCGGCCGAGTCACGACGCCCAGATGTTTGAATTTTATTCTCATTTCTTTCATGGGACCTAGAAATTCAACCAAGGACAAACATGTGAATTTTCAACCAACTTTGGTGCATCGGAGCAAGTGCTTGCAGTTCAAATTTGGATAATGCACATTAAATGTCCAGAAACTCAATTAATGTATAAAAAGGCCGAACGAACCCGGAATAATTCCAAAATTTAACAAGGCACTCATATATTTCTATGTTGCCTCTGTAAAGAAAATCAGGGGGGAGGCAGCGTATAACGTTTCGCACACAAAGGTGACATGTTCCCTCTCGGAACCAAGAGGCTTGCTAAGAGAATCTCTGGTTTTGCAAGAAGCTTATACCAAAACTTGTCCCAATTCAGCCAAAATTATACATATGAAAACATGGTTTAGATTAGCCTGAACATCTCTCTACCTAGACCAATGTACTATGATTTGAATTCAATATAAAATGGATACAAATATTTGAATTGGAGATCGTATGGTACATGTAGTTCATAGTAAAATATGATTACTGCTATATGCATGTTTTTTGTTATCAAGATAATATTTAAACGATTGTATAACTTGACAAAAATTGTATTCAAATAAGAAAAATTGATTCAAATTTAGTCCATATGGTAGACGACAATATATATGTTCATAGGGTGGAGTAAAATGTTCATATATGATGGAAGATGAAAATGTATGGCTACACCAATTATAAACCGCAAGGTCACCTAACGATATATTCAAATTCAACATAGCGTGGATTCAAAATTTGAAATTCGAGATCGTGGCACTTGTAATCATATAAAAAAAGGGAAATTACTCTTTCTTTTGGTGGGAATTGATCTGTTTTGTGTTGTTATTGAGGGAAGTGTGAATCGATTTGGTACTGTACAGGGTAATCTTGTTCTCCTAATTTTTTCCATTTTTCTTGTAGTTTTTTTCAATGGCATTTATAGCAATATAGTAAAAGGGGACATGACTCTCTTGCGTCTTGTATGAATTTTTTTTGTACACGTTAAGTTTGTTCTGCCAAACAAGGACTCCGCACCTTGTTATCCCGAAATTTTTAAGCTTGAGTATCTTCTGTCTCACCTACTTTGAAACTCCCGCCTCTTGAACCTGTGTCGCGCCTTATTATCCTGAAATTTGACGCGTGTGAAAACTCCCTCCTCATTCGAAATCGGTCCCGTAGCCTAGACACCCAAAATCCTCCTTCTACCCCTCAGCCGGAAATAGCGGCTCAACGTCCCGTAACTTACCCTACATTTCGGACAAGCGCATCCCTAAGCAATGGCTCCCCCTCCCACCACCACCTTCCCCTTTGTTCCCCCCATTCATACACAGAGGCCGCCAAAACCCGCGAAACCCCACGCTCCTCCGTTGGCCTCCCGACCACTGCCCAGCCGGAGACTCTTCCTCGACTATGTCGTCCACCGCAACAGCTCGCCGTCCCTCATCCACCGCATCAGATGAGGATCAGCCGCCCCGTCCTCCACCTCCAAGGAGTTGCCTCGATGTTCGCCTCGTCTATCATGCCACCTCCATCTCCACAACACCGTCTTGACCTGCCCCACCAGAACCACATCACCCTCACCAATTCCTCCAATGAAGCCGAGGCCAACTCGGCGCCACCAAGGAGGTTCTGCACTCACTGCTGCATTGATCTTTTATTCGATACCACCGGGTTGTCGGTGCCCGATACTGAGCAGCCATGGCGGGTCTCCATCAACGGCACCGTCGTCGGCCACTTCATCCATGATGTCTCTCCCCCATGTCGTTGCTTCCTCGGCGGCGACTTCCACACCGTCACTAGCTGCAGCTACTCCGGCTCTCGCTCGCGGTGCTGCTACTCTAGCTCTGTTCTTGCTGTCGGTCACGCTACTGCACTGCTCTTGCTTTCATTCGTGCTACTGCTCTGCTCTAGTATTACTATCGATCGCGCTGTTGCTCCGCTCTTGCTCTCGTTCGTGCGGCTGCTCTGCTCTTGCTCTCTCTCACGCAGCTGCTGCTGTTGCACGACCTCTAGCAGCTACATGAGTTGTTGCTTTAGCACTCCCTCGTGGTGCTGCTGCACGATTTGCTCTCTACTAGTGCATTCCCTGCTCGAGCGTCTGCTGATTTAGATCACTACTTCTCTGCTACTAGTGCTCGAGTGCCCTAAACATCTATTGCAATGCTCTGCTACTAGTTCAATCAGTTTCGACAGTAAAATTCAGTTTCAACTATAAAGTTCAGTTTCTTCAGTTAAGTTCAGAGTGAACAGTACTTACAGCATCTGCCGGAGCGGCCATGGCGCGGCTGATTCGTTTTACATCTAGCACTTTTTGGTGATGTATTTTACATCATCTATTGTAGGTGATATTAGAGTCCCACTTCAGATTAACGTTGTATGTCTTGTCCTGCTTCAGCCTCGCCATCGTACACCTCATCGGAGCTGCTCCAACAACGGAACCGTCCATCACAGCGGAGCAGTACCCTCGGCGCTGTTTCTAGAGGCCTCAGATCTTCTTCCCCGCCTCCGACAGTCACACCAGCATCACCATCCTCCACGTCTAACCCAATGATGTTGGGGTCCATAAGGCTACGCCAAAGAGGTTGTACACTCGTCGCATCACTTTGTTACTCTGCTTTCATGTCGATCCCTCAGGGATCCTTTGCTATGGAACTACTATGGTACTAATATTCGTGCATTTGGTTAGAAGGAGTGGAGCAAAGCAAAACTGGAGGATTTTTTTTCCTTTGGTGTCTCTTTCAAAGAAAAAACATAGGAATTTTAATATTCACTTGGACGTCCTTTTCAAACTAATATGCATGAAGAACAGAACTAATTGCATTACTGGCATAATAAGATTGTTATTTTTTCATTTTCACGTGGTTTGACTTTAATTTGACCATGTTTCTCCATTCCTGTGTTCTTCCAATTCATGTGAACCAAACACCCGGGTTGACAGAAATCCTATGTTTCCAAATGCTCTGTTTTGCACGTGCATTCCTATCCTATTCCTGTGTTTTTCCTGTCCCTGCATTTATAGAGTCCTCCAATTCTAAGGAACCCTTACAGATTTACTTCATTTTTAGATAGGCGTCAAAGAAAACTCGGTGTGTTATGTCCTGCTCCTACCGTGCCGTCATCCAGCCCACCTGAAGTGCACCATCGACAGAAGTGTTCACTACAACAGAGATTCCCCCTGCAGACTTTCTTTCGCCACCTCAGATCATCTTCCCCATTTCCGGAAGCCACGCCAACTGCATTACCATCATCGACTGAGCAGATGAACCTGAGGACTACACAGTTCCGGAAGAGAGGTCACAGTCTTTCGTGTTTGCTTATGTTATACATCGGTTATTATTACCTGCTACTTTATCATTCAAACTTGAGTTTTAAAATGCCTGTGGGTCTCATATCGAGGCAGCAATGAATAGTATCTGTCTACTATCTGGTTCATCTGGGGTCTTCTATGTGGATCATGTTGAGTGGGCAACAAATAGTAGATGATCCATTGTCTATATTTTTAAAGTGAAGCTATAATCTACCTGCTATCATTAGTTTTGGATCTATCCACTCGTTTGCTACCATCAGTCTTGATTTTTGCATGCACCCCTTAGGCCTTACAAAATCTAACTATTTTTTTATTATGCATGTCAATTATTGTACACAATCATATTGAACATGTAGAGAAAAAGAGAAGACCGTTGCGTGGGAATATAATGTCATGCAGACACCGCTCCATGGTGGGCGAAGTGCCCCCACTCCCACCATTCCAGATTGTATTCTAGAGGAAGATAACTGTTCAGATGGGGATTCAGAGGGAGCCAATCACTCCTATTTACCACCTGAGGTGTTTGCTCTAGCATGGCATGCTGATGTTGGTCATATCATGCATATGGCTCCTCGCATTGCTTACATTATACATCTTATATGTCATCAGCTTAGTTTAGATTCGCTTTGTGTGAATGCCACCTGTTTGGTTTCTATATCGTACTCCCACAGTTCCTAAATATTTTTCTTTTTAGAGATTTCAAAAGTGACTACATACGGAGCAAAATGAGTGAATCTACACTCTAAAATATGTCTATATACATACGTATGTGGTAGTCCATTTGAAATCTCTAAAAAGACAAATATTTAGGAACGGAGGGAGTATATGGGAATTATGCAATGCCATCTTCTTTAGCCAGGCATCATATACGTGAATCATGCAATGCCATCCTGTTTAGCCAATCATTGTATATGTGAATTGTATCGTGCCATATTTTTTTCATAATGTATTCCATTTGTCAACAATGTTTATACATTCATCTACTATTCCTGTGCATCAGCCATTTGAGTCGGTCATGGGAAAATCTGGAGTGAAAACAAGGTCTTCTGAGTAGTCAGTGCTACCCGTCGATGCAGATTTCTTGCTGGTTACAAATAGATCCTCAGAGGAGGATTCTGAGACAGATGACCAGTCGTATCCCCCCCTCCCGAGGGGCATGCTCTAACTTGGCAGGGTTATATTGCTCATATCATGCATATGGTGTCTTGCATTGCCATGCCATCTGCTTAGATTAGACAAGCTTTGTGTGAATACATCCTGTTTGCTTTCTATATCAGATATGTGAATTATGCAATGCCATGTTTTTCAGCCAGTTATCCTATATGTGAATTATGCACCACCATGTAGCCAGGCATGATATATGTGAATTATCTCATGCCATCTTTTTTTTCATTACGTATTCCATTTGTTGACAATCTGTGTATATTGAACTACTCTTCATGTGTACCAGCCATTTGAGCCGGTTAAGGAAAAATCTGGAGTGAAAACAAGGTCTTCAGAGCACGCAATGGTACCTGTTGAAGCATATATCTCGACGGTTACAGGGAGCTCCTCAGAGGAGGATTCAAAGACAGATGACCAGTCCTATATCTCACCTAAGGTGTATGCTCTAAGTTGCAATGTTTATATTTCTCATATCATGCATATGGTGTCTTGCATTGCTTAGTTTAGACATCCTATGCACAATATTGAATTCCATCTGCTTAGTTTAGAGATCATACATGCTAGTGCCAGCTGCTTAGTATATGAATCAATTATGTCAATTATATCATGCCATCATGTATACTTAGACAACATGTATGTGAATTATTTCATCCCAACCTATTTTAGAAAGACATCATATAGTTTTGTCATGCCATCCTGTTTAGATACTCATCATATGTTGAAGTATGCCATTATATCCTGTTAAGTTATCCATCATATATCTGAAACTGTGTCATGTTATCCCGTTTAGTTAGGCATTATATATGTGAAATTGTGTCATGCTGTCCTGTTTGGTTAGACAACATATATGTGAATTACCACATCTATCTATCATACAATGTCTGTACGTTCAATTTCTTTTCTTGTTTATCAGCCATTTCAATCGAAGGGGGTTATGGCAGTATCTAAGGGAGAAAAAACCCATTCTTCACAAAAGACAGTGCTACCTGTTGATGCAGATAGAACCATGGTTGTACTGGCCCACAAAATAGCCCCACCACACATAATCGAGACTCTTCCACATTGCACACTTACACAGTTGGGAAGAGAACCAGCTACAACCCATCTAACCGCAACCCTAGTGGATAGTAACCCACTTCTAGTTGACAAAGCACCATGTCCACCATAGAGTACCCCCACATGAGCAGTTTCTAAAGCAACTGCAGTGCCCAAAGCACGAAGACCACCACAGCGAACCCAAACTCCACGTTTAAAGCAGAAGAGCAACTGTTCTCATGTTAGATTCCGTAGCTATGGTCCATACTCCTTTGTTGTTGCATCACTGCATTTACTCATACCAACTACTTTCGAATTTGAAGGATTGAATTGAAACTCCAATGGCGCAACAGGTATGTTTTAAACCTATTTCTTTAACTAGATTGCTATTCTAACTTCTTGCTCTATGTTGATTTCAGTTTCAGTTGTATAAACAGTTATGTTCTCATGTGATGCACATTACAAGTGTTGCCAATGTTGTGTAGTTTCTCAAACTTATATTCTGTCTATGCTACTGTGTCTTAGAAATATATGAGTTGAATTGTGTCTCTATCTTGATTAGGCAACATAAACTAGAAAGATATGGATAATACAGTGACCATAGTACATAGATATATGTTTGTTTCATGCTGTTATCCTGTCCACCTTACTACTGAACCGGTTTACCAAAATGAGTTTCGTATACTACATGCTAGATCTGTGATGTGTCTGCTTGTTTCTCTTGTAGTATGCGAACAGAGTGTTGGAGAAGAGCACCCCCACTATGCAATGTTAGAGAAAGTAATGCAGATAAGGTTCAGGATAGTGAGACAACCCTGTTGGTCTCCAAGAAAGGTGATAAAAATGATCTTGTAGACAGTGAGAAAACCCCACAGTCCTGCGTTGATGTAGTGTTCGAGTTACTGGCCAGTACCGCTAGCACAAGCTCTTCAAACTCGCTGTCTGAATCACTTCGGCTTCTTCAGTCTCAGCTACAAGCTGAAAGGCATCGGTCAGCTATGCTGTGGCAAGAAGCCGAAGGACTGAGGAAGTCCCTGCAGAATTCAGATGCATACTTTCTTGTGCAACAGCAAGCGCTGGAGGATTTAAGCGCCAAACGAGAGAAAGTTAATAAGCTTGCTAAGCATCTTGCCAGCATTATGGGTACCCAGGATATTATTTCTTGAGCTCTTCTGAAGTGGTTTCAGTTCTGGACTTGTTTTGCTGCGGCGTTTATATATTGCTTTGTTCCCTATATTTGCATTGGTGGCGAACTTTGATGCCCAGTGGATGTAATATGTGTAATAGCCATGAAAGCCTAGCGTAAGTTGCTTGCTTATTTCTTTCCTTGTTGTCTTGTTTATTCGTTTGCTTGTAGTCAGTGCAATTCTTTTTCTGTGGTTTGCTAGTGGCCGCAATAACCTATTTTTTAAAACTAGGCCACAATAACCATGGGCTACAAATTTACTATAGTGACACTGGGTCTCCTACGGGCTATAGAAACAATGGGCCTTCTACAGGCCATAGAAACAATGGGCCGTCTATGGGCCGTAGACACAATGGGCCTTCTACGGGCCGTATCATCAATGGGCCTTATACGGGCCATATGATTGATTGGCCAAACATGGGCCAATAACAGACTGCATTATAGCCGTAAACGGGCTAGAGTTGGAATCGTCCATTCATGGGCCGACCATAACGGGTGGTCATTAATCGGCGTATTTGATAATGCTATGAAAACGGCCCAACGTATTAACAGCCACAAACAGGCCGACTATAACCATGGGTTGAATTTGGCCCACAAGCAGAAAATTACAGTAACGGGTCATAAGTAAATGAATGCTGGAAATGAACCCAAGAATAAACGGGCCCTGAGAAGGCCGAAAGATAACATGGGCTGGAAATGACCCAATGGAATAGTGGGCCGTTAATGGGTATAATGTGATACACTGTTCATTACGGGCCAGTTTCACCACGGGCCATTAATGGGCCAAGAGTTACAAAGGTCCTCATATGGGCCGAAAGACGTCATGGGCCATACATGGGTCGGATGTTAAAACGGACTGGAATCATATTGGACGGCCCAGGTGATGCTACTAGGCCTAATTTGGATAGGTCATAACGGGCCCTGGGTTAGCGGGTTGTAAATGGGCTATATCTGAACAGGCCATTAACAGGCTTTCCATGGGCCGGTCTGCCACCTTTTGACCAAGTCAAACGGGCCGGCCTTTTCACAGGAATGGGCCTCTGTTGGGCCGTGTCACGTGTCAATGTATCATCGGCGCCTTCGGTCCAATGAGTGGATGACATCTGTCCCAACGGTGAGCCGACACGTGTTTCCTCCGGCCAATGATGATTTTACACGTGGAAAATCCCCATTGGTCAGGGTTGTTAACGGGTTATCGGATCCAAAAACGGACCCGATAGCTTAACAGCGAGCCGTTATGGTGGATGCCACGTGTCGGTCACCCTTGACGAAAGCACTTCTATGACACACGATTTATCCTCGTGGAAGTGGACACTTCCGTGATGATAATTTTGGTAATGTCATGGAACAGTTCTACGACAGCACAGGTATGACTGTCTTGATTCTGTCATAAAATCGTCATGGATGTACATGCATGACAGAAAACGTGACCTACTGTGACAAACACGTATCATCACGTAAGTGTATTTTTTTGTAGTGGTTGTTCCATGTTGCATGTAGAAGAAAATACAAGGCGAGAAGAGGGAGCGATTATTGTTTCGTCCACAAGGGGGCCACGTTTCCCTATCGAAACCATGAGGGTTCTTGCGAGAGGGCCCAAATTGGACAATTTTTTTACCATGGCATACATGTGCCATGACGTGACACCATGCCAACTTTCATGATTTTTTGGTAAGTTTTGGATTTACAGGGATTTAAAACCAAGATTCCCAATGTTTGAGGACGAGTTAGGACGCTGATACGATTCTAATTCATTCCCATTCCTTGCATGGGACCTAAGCATGCACCCAACGAGACATGTATGATTTTTCTAGCCATTTTGGTGCACTGGAGTATGTATTTGTAGTTCAGATTTGAAATATGTACATTAAATGACTAGGAAGCTCAATTAATGTATAAAGTGGACAAATGAACCCTGAATAATTTTAAATTTTAGCATAGATATCCTGTCGTTCACGTATAGAAAAAATACAAGGCGAAAAGAGGCATCGATTATCGTTTCACCCACAAGGGGGACACGTTTCGCTATCGGAACCACGAGGCTTCTTGAGAGAAGCTTTGGTTTGTAAGAGGTTTGTAATAAAGCTTTAGACAAATTGGACAATTTTTTTACCACGTCGTGTGATACGTCTCCAACGTATCTATAATTTTTGATTGTTCCATGCTATTATATTACCTGTTTTGAATGTTTGTGGGCTTTATTATACACTTTTATATTATTTTTGGGACTAACCTATTAACAGGAGGCCCAACCCATATTGTTGTTTTCTTGCCTATTTCAGTGTTTCGAAGAAAATGAATATCAAACAGAGTCCAAATGGAACAAAACCTTCGGGAGCGTTATTTTTGGAACGGAAGCAATCCAGGGGACTTGGAGTGCAAGTCAGGGAAGCTTCGAGGAGGCCACGAGGCAGGGGGGCGCGCCCACCCCCTGGGCGCGCCCTCCACCCTTGTGGGCCCCTCGAGGCTCCCCCGACGGACTTCTTTTGCCTATATATTCCCATATAGCCTAAAAACATCAAAGAACACAATAGATCGGGAGTTCCGCCGCTGCAAGCCTCTGTAGACACCAAAAACCTCTCAGGAGCCCGTTCCGGCACCCTCCCGGAGGGGGAATCCCTCACCGGTGGCCATCTTCATCGTCCCGGCGCTCTCCATAACGAGGAGGGAGTAGTTCACCCTCGGGGCTGCGGGTATGTACCAGTAGCTATGTGTTTGATCTCTCTGTCTCTCTCGTGCTCTCTCTATGGCATGATCTTGATGTATCGCGAGCTTTGCTATTATAGTTGGATCTTATGATGTTTCTCCCCCTCTACTCTCTTGTGATGGATTGAGTTTTCCCTTTGAAGTTGTCTTGTCGGATTGAGTCTTTAAGGATTTGAGAGAACTTGATGTATGTCTTGTCGTGCTTATCTGTGGTGACAATAGGATATTCACTTGATCTACTTGATGTATGTTTTGGTGATCAACTTGCGGGTTCGGCCCATGAACCTATGCATAGGGGTTGGCACACGTTTTCGTCTTGACTCTCTGGTAGAAACTTTGGGGCGCTCTTTGAATTACTTTGTGTTGGTTGAATAGATGAATCTGAGATTATGTGATGCATATCGTATAATCATGCCCACGGATACTTGAGGTGACAATGGAGTATCTAGGTGACATTAGGGTTTTGGTTTATTTGTGTCTTAAGGTGTTATTCTAGTATGAACTGTATGATAGATTGAACGGAAAGAATAGCTTCATGTTATTTTACTACGGACTCTTGAATAGATAGAACAGAAAGGATAACTTCGAGGTGGTTTCGTACCCTACCATAATCTCTTCGTTTATTCTCCGCTATTAGTGGCTTTGGAGTGACTCTTTGTTGCATGTTGAGGGATAGTTATATGATCCGGCTATGTTATTTTTGCTGAGAGAACTTGCACTAGTAAAAGTATGAACCTTAGGCCTTGTTTCCTAGCATTGCAATACCGTTTACGCTCACTTTTATCACTTGTTACCTTGCTGTTTTTATATTTTCAGATTACAAATACTCATATCTACCATCCATATTGCACTTGTATCACCATCTCTTCGCCAAACTAGTGCACCTATACAATTTACCATTGTATTGGGTGTGTTGAGGACACAGGAGACTCTTTGTTATTTGGTTGCAGGGTTGTTTGAGAGAGACCATCTTCATCCTATGCTTCCCACGGATTGATAAACCTTAGGTCATCCACTTGAGGGAAATTTATTACTGTCCTACAAACCTCTGCACTCGGAGGCCCAAAAATGTCTACAAGGAGAAGGTTGCGTAGTTGACATCAAGCTCTTTTCTGGCGCCATTGCCGGGGAGGTGAGTGCTTGAAGGTATATCTTTAGATCTTGCAATCGAATCTTTTTGTTTCTTGTTTTATCACTAGTTTAGTTTATAAAAGAAAATTTAAAAAAATGTAATTGAATTTGCCTCATACGCTTCATCTTTTTAGTATCTTTCATGAGAATGATGGAAAGGAAAATTGTGCTCAATTGCTAGAAGAAGAATGCATTAAAAAGCTTGGCACTAAATATTTGAATGATGAGCATGATTGCAATGTTGTTAGTATGAACTCTTTGAATATCCATAGTACTAACGATGATTGCACTAGTTATGATGAAAATGTCTCCTATAAGCATGTCGATTTTTGTGGAGAGCATTGGGTTTGGATGGACACACCAAATAGAGAAGATAGATATTATAAGAGGCATAAGAATGTAGAAACTAAATTGTTGCAAGAAAGGCTAAGGGTGAGTGATGAAGAATTATATTTCATTTGCCATACTTGTGAACTTTGCAATGAAAGTGGTCATTTACATCTCCGATGCAAAATTGTTTCATGATCGAATCGTGTCCAAAAATTGTGATGATTTGATTTCCCTTGCACATTATAATGAACTTAGTTTTCTTATGGGTTATGAAGAAATGAAACGTTTAATTAAGCACCTTCCAGAATTTGCCCGTTATAAACTTCTTGATTTTGATCTAGAGACGATTTATATGTTTTTTGCGGTGAATTGCATTGAAAATCCTTATATTGCCAATTACATAAAGAAAAGAAAGCAAATAGAAGATGAAGAGAATACTAATGAAAGGGAAGAGACTTCCCATTATCCTCCTATTATTTCTTATGATGAATCAGGTAACGAGGAGGAGCTTTCTATTCAACCAATCTCATCTATAAGGAGCTCAAAGAAGAAGGTTGAACCCACACATAATGTGAAGAAGAAAAAGAAAATAAGGAGCAACAAAGGTAAAAAGGTATCCCTCCCAAATGATGTTGCTCCTACTACTCATTGTGATGATGATAATTGCTATACTATTGGTGCTATCCATACTGTTAATGATGAGAGTGATTATGCTTATGATATGGAAAGGCCCAAGCTTGGGGATGCTATGTTTGATGAGAATGACTATTTGAGAATATATTTGCTGAAATTAATGTTTGTCCCAAGCTTGGGGATGCTATGTTTAATGAAGATGATATTTTTAGACTCCCAAGTTTTGATATGCAAAGTTGTTATGATGATAGCATGCCTCTTACCTATGATGATTATATTGATGAAAGTGGGTTTGGAAGAGTGTCAACTTTAGGAAGTAGTGATCCCACTATTTTTGAGGATGTTGAATCTTATAATGAATATGAAAGTGGATTTGGAGAGGTCGTGACTTTATCTAGTGATGATTCCACTATTTTGGAAGAGGTTTCAATTGATTATGATGAGAACCAAGTTGCTACTTATGATGATTATTGTGATGAAACTTATGCTATAAAAGTAGTGATGATTATATTTATAAAACTTGTCATGATTATGATTACCCTGTTTCTGAACATTACTCTTTTAATGTGGAAACAATCTATAGTATTCAAGTCTCTTATGATACTCCCACTATTCCGAATGAGAAGAATTTTGCTTATGTGGAGAGTAGTAAATTTTCTATGCAAGTATATCATGAAAAGAATGCTTTAGGTGCTGGTTATACTGTTGAATTCATTCATGATGATACTGAAAATTATTATGAGGGACGTATATATGCTTGTAGGAGTTGCAACAATATCAAGTTTCCTCTCTATGTGCTTAATGTTTTGAAGTTATGCTTGTTTTGCCTTCCTATGCTAGTTGATTCCATTTTTCATAAGTTGTGTGCTCACAAAATCCCTAGGCATAGGAATTGGGTTAGGTTTAAATTTTCTAGTCATATTCTTCATGATGCTCTCTTTATGTTTCAATTCTTATCTTTTATGTGAGCATCATTGAAATCATCATGCCTAGCTATAAGGCTTTAAAGATAAGCACTTGTTGGGAGACAACCCAATTTTACCCTTACTGTTTTTTGTGTGTCCACATGATTAATCTACTGTAGTAATCATATTTTATAGCTTTTGTTTCAATAAAGTGCCAAGTAAGACCTTTGGGAAGACTTGGGTGAAAGTTAATGTGATTTTGCTGTAAAAACAGAAACTTTGCACTCACGGGATTAGCTGTCATTTTTTACAGAAGAGCAATTTTGAGTTTATTCTTTTTGCAGAAGATTAATAGACAAATTTGTCACGTCCAAAAATTTATTTTATAATTTTTGGAGTAGCACAAATATGGTTGTTGTCCAGATCATTACAGACTGTTCCGTTTCTGGCAAATTCTGTTTTAATTGCATAGTTTGCTTGTTTTCTAGTTTCTATGGCTTATATTGCTCAATATAAATTGTAGAAATGATATGGTACAGTAGGTATTGTGTGAGAAAAATTATGGATCTTGTCTTTGACAGTACAAAAGTTAATGATTTACTCTTTATCATACTAACCCATCTCACGAAGTTCCGTTAAGTTTTGTGTGATTGAAGTTTTCATGTTTTGAGTGAGATATTGATATGAGGAGAAAAAGGAGTGGGAAGACCCTAAGCTTGGGGATTCCCAAGGCACCCCAAGGTAATATTCAAGGAAGACCCAAGCACCTAAGCTTGGGGATGCCCCGGAAGGCATCCCCTCTTTCGTCTTCAAAACTATCGGTATACCTTACTCGGAGCTATATTTTTATTATTCACATGATATGTGTTTTGCTTGGAGCGTATTTTCAATTTTACTAGCTGTTTGAATAAAATCATTGGATCTTCAATCTTGAATGAAAAAGAGTAGTTTGTCATTTACTCACGTGCCTCACGTATATCCTATGAGTAAATGATTGAATGAATTGAATATCATAAATATGAATTTATATATATGTTTCATATGCTTATAACATGGGGAGTAATGACTTCACACATAATAAGTATAGGTAGTAAACTTATTGAAAGTTAGCAAACGTAATATTGGTCACTTGAACAATTCATGAAAGATATTAAAGGAATAGAGATTTCACATATAAATATACTATCTTGGACATCTTTGGTAATTCTGAGCAATCATTAAAATATGACATGCTAAAAAGTTGATGCTGGACAAGGAAGAGAACTTAATGGGTTATGTTTTCCTATATACGAAACATTATATTGCCTTGGATCATCCAACATGTTGAGCTTGCCTTTCCCTCTCATGCTAGCCAAATTCTTTGCACCAAGTAGAAATACTACTTGTGCTTCCAAACATCCCCTAAACCAGTTGTGATCGATGCATGCAATAAAAATTGCTCCTTAAATATGTATGATCTATCAGTGCAAATAAAATAAGCTTTATACGAACTTGTGATAGGGAAGAAATAAAAACGACGGACTGCATAATAAAGGTCTTTATCACAAGCGGCAATATAAAGTTACGTTCTTTTGCATAAAGATTTTGTGCATCCAACCATAAAAGCGCATGACAACCTCTGCTTCCCTCTGCGAAGGGCCTATCTTTTACTTTTATCTTCTACCTTTATACAAGAGTCATGGTGATCTTCACCTTTCCTTTTTACAATTTTTCCTTTGGCAAGCACTTTGTGTTGGAGCGATCCGGACATATATATCCACCTGGATGTAGGTTTTCATAAATTATTATTGTTGACATTACCCTTGAGGTAAAAGGTTGGAAGGCGAAACTATAAGACCCTATCTTTCTCTGTGTCCGATTAAAACTTTGAACCCGTAAATATCACATGAGTGTTAGCAAATGTGAAAGATTAAATGATAGTTGAGTATGTGTAGTTTGCTAAACCAAAGCTCTTACGTAGACCCTTCCTGAAAATAAGATGAATTGCAATTGTTTGATGACTAAGAGCATGGTTTGTTAGTTTTCAAGAAAGTATATGATCTATACTTTAACATGTGAATAGCTTGTTACTTGATCATGAGAAGTTCTATGAGTTGAGCTACTGTTATGATATATAATGATGCTAGAAAAAGTGATTGAAACTATCATTGATCAAACTTATGCCCTTGCTCGCATTCACACTTCATAAATTATTTCTTTTATGATTTACCTACTCGAGGACGAGCAGGAATTAAGTTTGGGGATGCTGATACATCTCCAACGTATCTATAACTTATGAAGTATCCATGCCATGTTTACAACAGTTTTATATGATTTTGGTATGATTTGATTGGAACTAACCCAGACTGACGCTATTTTCAGCAGAACTACCGTGGTGTTGTTTTTGTGCAGAAATAAAAGTTCTTGGAATGCGCTAAAAATCAACGGAGATTTTTTTGGAAGATATAAAAAATACAGGAACAAAATTCTACCGAAGGGGAGTCCCGAGGGGCCCACGAGGGTGGAGGGCGCCCCCACCCCTAGGGGCGCGCCCCTGTGCCTCATGGACTCCCCGTGGGGTCCCCTGACTTATCATTGATGCCAACCTCTCCTATAAATGCCCAAACCTCTAGAAAATAACCTAGATCGGAAGTTCCACCACCGCAAGCCTCTGTAGCCACGAGAAATCAATCTAGGCCCTCTCTGGCACCCTGCTGGAGGGGCCCATCATCACCAGAGGCTGTGGGGAAGGATCTCGGAGGGGCCATCATCACCATGAAGGCAAAGGACCAGAGGGGGAATCTCTCCCCAACCAGGGGGGAGGCCATGGAGGAAGAAGCACAAGGGGGAGAACCTCTCCTCCTCTCTCTCGGTGGCGCCAGAGTGCCATCGGGAAGGGAATCATCGCCACGGTGATTGTCTTCATCAACATCACCATCATCATCACCATCCTCATCTCTTTTACGCGGTCCACTCTCCCACTCCCCGCTGTAATCCCTACTTGAACATGGTGCTTTATGCCACATATTATGATCCAATGATGTTTTGCCATCCTATGATGTTTTGACTAGATATCCTTTGTCTTTGGGTTGATTGATGATCTAGATTGGTATGAGTTGTATGTTTTATTTGGTGTTGTCCTATTGTGCCCTCAGTGTCGCGCAAGCGTGAGGGATTCACGTTGTAGGGTGTTGCAATACGTTCATGATTCGCTTATAGTGGGTTTCTTGAGTGGTAGAAGCATAAACCCGACTAAGGGGGTTGTTGCGTATGGGATAAAGGGGACTTGATATGTTAATGCTATGGTTGGGTTTTACCTTAATGATCTTTAGTAGTTGCGGATGCTTGCTAGAGTTCTAATCATAAGTGCATATGATCCAAGAAGAGAAAGTATGTTATCTTATGCATCTCCCTCATATGAAATTGCAATAGTGATTACTGGTCTTGTTAACAATTGCCTAGGATAATTCCGCACACCGACCCATCATTATTCCACACTCGCTACTTTTAATATTTAGTAATATATTCTAACTTTATGATAACAGCACCTACTATTATATTTTAGCTCTCCGATATCATACAAAGTTATCCTCTTCATACCCACAACATAGTTTTGTTTCCCGTTTCTAGTTGGAAGCAAACGTTCGGTGTACGTGGAGTCGTATTAGTGGCAGATAGGACTTGAGAGAATATTGATCTTACCTTTAGCTCCTTGTGGGTTCGACACTCCATACTTATCATTTCCACCTTTGGGAATTGCTACAATGATTCCCTGCACTTGGGGATTATTAAGTACCCAAACATCGGTCCACCCACATATCAAATTATCAAAGTAACGAACACGAATCATATGAGCATGATGAAAACTATCTTGACGATAATTCCCATGTGTCCTCGGGAGCGCTTTGCTTTCTATAAGAGTTTTTCCAGGCTTGTCCTTTGCTACAAAAAGGATTGGGGCACCTTGCTGCACCTTGTTTACTTTTATTACTTGTTACCCATTACATATTACCTTCTCACAAAACTATCTATTATCGATAATTTCAGTGCTTGCAGAGAATACCTTACTAAAAATTGCTTGTCATTTCCTTCTGCTCCTTGTTGGGTTCGACACTCTTACTTATTGAAAGGACTACGATAGATTCCCTATACTTGTGGGTCATCAAGACTCTTTTCTGGTGCCGTTGCCGGGGAGTGAAGCGCCTTTGGTAGGTGGAATTTGGTAATGAAAATTTTATATAGTGTGCTGAAATTTACTGTCACTTGTTACTATGGACAATAATCCTTTGAGGGGCTCGTTCGGGGTATCTTCACCCCGACCAGAAATGCAAAGAGTTGCTCCTCAACCTACTGAACCTACTGAAAATGTTTACTTTGAAATTCCTTCGGGTATGATAGAGAAACTGCTAGCTAATCCTCTTACAGGAGATGGAACATTACATCCCGATATACACCTAATCTATGTGGATGAAGTTTGTGGATTATTTAAGCTTGCAGGTATGCCCGAGGATGTTATCAAGAAGAAGTTATACCATTTATCTTTGAAGGGAAAGGCATTGACATGGTTTAGGCTATGTGATGATATTGGATCATGGAACTACAACCGATTGAAATTGTAATTTCATCAGAAGTTTTATCCTATGCATCTGGTTCATCGTGACCGTAATCTATTTATATATAAAAATTAATTGATGGGTTAACCACAAAAAAGATAAATAGATTAAAATTCCCACAATAATTAGAAAGATCTAACCATCTATTTGGTGGATTAACGATTATATAGCCATTAGATTTAAGTGATTAAAATTACCCACCATTGCCATTACATACATGGAAATTGGCCTTGGTTTAACAAAAAAATGTATATATAAGTAATTGATAGGTTAACCACAAAAAAGAGAAATGGATTTTAATTCCCACAATAATTGGAAAGATCTAACCATCTATTTGGTGGATTAATGATTAATAGCCATTAGATTTAAGTGATTAAAATTACCCACCATTGCCATTACATACATGGAAATTGGCCTTGGTTTAACAAAAAAAATTGTACATATATTCACGTGTATATCTTGCCCTATAGGCTAGAGCCTCCTGATTACTTGTAACATCCCAAATTTTCAATTTGGAATGTTATACACTAGATCATCAATGCATATCATATTTATTTGCTTTTGGTTTGATCCTAGAAATTCTAAACAACTCAAGGACCCTCGGAGAGAGTTGGGGATTTCATTATTTTTATATTTGAGTTTTCTCGAATTTTGAAAATAGGATCATTTGATTTTATTTATTTTATCTTCAATTATTTCAATTATAAAAATATGAGAGAGAGAATAAAATGACTTTCCCAAAATAAAGAAATATTGAGGATTTAATAAAAAATCAAATAAGTTTTATTTTGGAGTTTTTGCTATTTTATTTGAATTTAGGAAAAATTGCATGTTTTCAAAACTGCATTTTAGGGCCAAGAAAATGTTCATCTCGTTCTAAATATTTTTTTAGACGGTGAAAATTTGTTTTGGCATTTTTAGATTTTTATTTATTTTTCTAGGATTCTCTTAGTTCGGCGGAATTACTTAAAAAATATCTCCGCGCCCGACTGGGCCGAAGGCCCAGCCGAGCCAGGCCGGCTCGCGCCAGCGCCACCGCCTCCCGCCGCCGTGTCGCCGCCAGACTCGAGGAGTCCAACCCCGAGCCGCCGCCGCCTTGCCTCTTCCCCAAGCTGGCC
>NC_041393.1:287978012-287996440 GCF_002162155.2 Triticum dicoccoides | reverse complement strand
CGCCTCCTGCCGCCACCACCGCAGCCCCGCCACCTCGCGCCGTCCCGCCGGAGCCGCCGGAGCCCCCGCCGGAGCCGAGCCGGAGGTATTAACCGCCACCGCCGTCGTGGTCCGGTTTTTTTAAAAACCCGATCCGGTTTTTCTTTAGAAACCCTAGATTCGTTTTTTTAAATAGATTGGTTTTTTTGGTTTCTTTTTTTAGCGAGCATTCGCCCGTTCATTCGTTTTAACGAACGAATTCGCCGTTTAGTTTCAGTTAACGAACGTTCGTTCATTAATCGGTTCGTCAGTTTTTCTTTTTCTCGGATTTTCCGCGGTTATTTCTGATCGTGATTTCTGATCCAATTTTCGTTCTAGTATAACTTTTCGCTCGTTTATCGGAATCAGGCGATTCAAGCGCCTAGAGTTTCGTCTCGAAACTCTCTTTCCGTTTAACCAACTCAAACAAGTTTTTGCTACTGTAAAATTTAACCTAGATTCAAACTAGTAAATAAAGTTTGTTTCTTTCGCCGTTTGACTTTCGTTGCTTCGTTCGATTTGATCCTTTTTGCAAATCAGAGTTCTTAAGTTGAACTTTCTGGTTAGATCCCTTATTTGAGTTTTACCTGTGCATTAGATGAGTACTTATTGTATGCTTGTTTGTTTGCGATAGAGTACTCGGAGTGCACCGCTTGCTACTTTGAATCTCTAGGTTTTGCAGATCATCAGCAAGGCAAGTAACACTTTGATCATACCTCTTTACTACCCAGTTTTTATTGCATTAGATCAACCCTCAAACAATTGCATGACTAGGATCTGATTAATATGTTGGTTTTGGGAAGTAGATGAGGTAGTATCTATCACCTGTTTATTATCAAACCCTTGGGAGTTACTTCTACGTTTGCTTTATGCCATGCTATGCTAGTAGATGTGGATTGGATGAGTGTATCCATGAAAGATGTGAGATTGTTAATTCAATGGTTTATTTAAGGTGGCAACTTTAATGCACATCTGGGTGGATTGAGGCACCTGGATATTCCAGCGATTGCCTGTTTTCTTTATGGACCGCCACCCAGGCTCAAAGGGATCATGAGATTATTCATGCTAGAAACTTCCGTGTGCAGCCACAAGCTACTATGGACTCTAGCATAGTTGACTAAGTCGTGCGAACTCTTACAGTGGTAGACTAGCAGATGTAGGGGATGTAGGTTGGTACTATCTACCCGATCGTAAGGTGCTAGCGCTTCTGAAAAACTATGTCTCGGTCATCCGTTTCTCAAACATCATGTAGTGCGAGAATCCCAAATAGAGGAGATCGAGTCTTGTGGGGAAAAGTGTGCAAACCACTGCAGAGTGTATAAACTAATCATGGTTAGCCGTGTCCCCGGTTATGGACATCTTGAGAATATAGTACTTGGATTATCATGTGAATCTCGTCATGTTACTTTAATTAATATTGTTGGGTTTTAATGATGATGCTTAATTGGGATTGAGAATGCTGTCAACCATTCTCAATGTTTAACAACCACATGATAGTTAAATAAAATTTATTCCTTTGCAGTAGGGAAAAATTGGCTTTATGCAAAACTGTAACCATAGAGCTTTCCACCAGCCATATTATGCATGTAGTGTAGCTTTATTCTTTCATTACTCTCTATGTGTTACATTGCCAGCATATTCCATGTGGTGACCCGTTTTCGGGCTGCAACGTTCATGTTGCAGACTTTTTAGACGACGAGTAAGGTGCCTTAGGTCGTGGTTCTATACTAAGTGATGCCGTTGGAGTTGATGGACTCACTTATCTTCCAAGCCTTCCGTTGTTATCGTTATTAGATGGCCTTAAGCCATATTTATTGTAATAAGTTCTCTTTTGAGACATTCGATGTAATAAGTGTGTGATTGCTACTCTGTTATAAATCCTTCAAGTACTGTGTGTGTGCTACATCTTGAGCTTGCGTTGGTTTTCCTCGAAGACAAGAGGGTGATACAGCAAGTGTAGCGTAAGTATTTCCCTCAGTTTTTTGAGAACCAAGGTATTAATTCAGTAGGAGGCTCCTCAAAAGTCCCACGCACCTACACAAACAAACCGAGAACTCGCAACCAACACAATAAAGGGGTTGTGAATCCCTTCACGGCCACTTGCGAAAGTGAGATCTGATAGAGATAGTATGATAAGATAAATATATTTTTGGTATTTTATAATATAGATGCAAAAAGTAAAGATGCAAATAAAAGTAGATTGAAAGCAAATATGATAAGAGATAGACCCGGGGGCCATAGGTTTCACTAGAGGCTTCTCTCGAGATAGCATAAGTATTACGATGGGTGAACAAATTACTGTCGAGCAATTGATAGAAAAGCAAATAATTATGAGATTATCTAGGCATGATCATGTATATATGCATCACATCCAAAACAAGTAGACCGACTCCTGCCTGCATCTACTACTATTACTCCATACATCGACCGACTCCTGCCTGCATCTAGAGTATTAAGTTCACAAAGAACAGAGTAATGCATTAAGCAAGATGACATGATGTAGAGGGATAAACTCATGCAATATGATATAAAACGCCATCTTGTTATCCTCGATGGCAACAATACAATACGTGTCTTGCAACCCTTTCTGTCACTGGGTAAGAACACAACAAGATTGAACCCAAAGCTAAGCACTTCTCCCATGGCAAGAAAGATCAATCTAGTAGGCCAAACCAAACCGATAATTCAAGAGACTTGCAAAGATGACTCAATGATACATAAAAGAATTCAGAGAAGATTCAAATATTATTCATAGATAAACTTGATCATAAACCCACAATTCATCGGATCTCGACAAACACACCACAAAAAGAGATTACATCGAATAGATCTCCACAAGAGAGGGGGAGAACATTGTATTGAGATCCAAAAAGAGAGAATAAGCCATCTAGCTAATAATTATGGACCCGTAGGTCTGTGGTAAACTACTCACAACTCATCGGAGGGGCAAGGATGTTGATGTAGGGGCCCTCCGTGGTTGATTCCCCCTCCAGCAGAGTGCCGGCGAAGACTCCAAGATGGGATCTCGCATATACAGAAGGTTACGGCGGTGGAAATTCTGTTTTATGGTGCTCCTGGATGTTTCCGGGGTATGTAGGTATATATAGGAGGAAGAAGTACGTCGGTGGCCGGCCGAGGGGCCCACGAGACAGGGGGCGCGCCCTACGGGGGGGGGGGCTCCTATCTCGTGGACGCCTCGGCTGCTTCTTGGCTTGCACTCCAAGTCCTCCGGATCACGTTGGTTCCAAAAATCACTCTCCCGAAGGTTTCATTCCGTTTGGACACCGTTTGATATTCCTTTTCTTCGAAATACTGAAATAGGCAAAAAAACAGCAATACGGGCTGGGTCTCCGGTTAGTAGGTTAGTCCCAAAAATGATATAAATGTGTAAAATAAAGCCCATAAATATCCAAAAGGGGTAATATAATAGCATGGAACAATCAAAAATTATAGATACGTTGGAGACGTCTCAAGCATCCCCAAGCTTAATTCCTGCTCGTCCTCGAGTAGGTAAATGATAAAAAGAGAATTTTTGATGTGGAATGCTACCTAGCATAAGTTATAGTGTAATTTTATTTATTGTGGCAAGAATGTTCAGATCCAAATGATTCAAAATAAAAGTTCATATTGATAAAAGAAATAGTAACACTTCAAGCATACTAATCAAAGTAATCATGTCTTCTCAAAATAACATGGCAAAAGGAAGTTCATCCCTACAAAATCATATAGTTAGGCTATGCTTCATTTTCGTCACACAAAGATGTTCCCAACTTCTATACCCCCGATGACAAGCCAAGCAATTGTTTCATACTTAAATAATCTCAAACTTTTTCAACATTCACGCAATACATGAGCGTGAGCCATGGATATAGCACTATGGGTGGAATAGAATATGAGGATGGGGATTGTGTGGAGAAGACAAAAAAGGAGAAAGTCTCACATTGACGAGGATAATCAACGGGCTATGGAGATGCCCATCAATTGATGTCAACATGAGGAGTAGGGATTGCCATGCAATGGATGCACTAGAGCTATAAATGAATGCTCAACAAAAGAAAACTAGTGGGTGTGCATCCAACTTGCTTGCTCATGAAGACCTAGGGCATTTGAGGAAGCCCATCATAGGAATATACAAGCCAAGTTCTATAATGAAAAATTCCCACTAGTATGAAAAATACAACTTATGGGACTCACTATATGAAAACATGGTGCTACTTTGAAGCACAAAATATGAGACTCACTACATGAAGAACAAGGTGCTACTTTGAAGCACAAGTGTGGAAAAAGAGATAGTAACATTGCCCTTTTTATTTCTTTTTCTTTTTTTCTTTCTTTTTATTTTTTTTGGGCCTTTCTTTTTTTTTGCCTTTCTTCTTTTTTTTTCTTTTTTTCTTTTTTTGGGCAATGCTCTAATAATGATGATCATCACACTTTCATTGATTACAATATATGAATTACAACTCGAAACTAGAACAAGATATGACTCTATATGAATGCCTCCGGTGGTGTACCGGGATGGTGCAATGAATCAAGAGTGACATGTATGAAAATAATGCATGGTGGCTTTGCCACAAATACGATGTCAACTACATGATCATGCAATGGCAATATGACAAAAGTAAAGTATGTCATGATGATGATAAACGGAACGGTGGAAAGTTGCATGGCAATATATCTCGGAATGGCTATGGAAATGCCATAATAGGTAGGTATGGTGGCTGTTTTGACGAAGATATAAGGAGGTTTATGTGTGATAGAGCGTATCGTATCACGGGGTTTGGATGCACCGGTGAAGTTTGGACCAACTCTCAAGGTGAGAAAGGGCAATGCACGGTATCGAAGAGGCTAGCAATGGTGGAAAGGTAAAAGTGCGTATAATCCATGGACTCAACATTAGTCAAAAGAACTCATATACTTATTGCAAAAAAATTGAAGTCATCAAAAATCAAGTACTACGCGCATGCTCCTAGGGGGATAGATTGGTAGAAAAAGACCATCGCTCGTCCCCGACCGCCACTCATAAGGATGCACAAGCCAGGTACACTTCATGTTTCAAATTTGTTACACAACTTTAGCCATACGTGCATGCTATGGGACTTGATAACTTCAACACAAGAATTCTTTAAATTCATAATCACACAACTAGCATGACTTTAATATCACTACCTCCATATCTCAAAAGAATTATCAAGTATCAAATTGATCATAGCATCCAGTTCACTTCCTATGATAGTTTTTATTATACCCAACTTGGATGCTCATCATTCTAGGACCAATTTTGTAACCATAGCAAATACCATGCTGTTATAAAAGACTCTCAAAATAACATAAGTGAAGCATGAGATACTAGCAATTTCTTCAAAATTACGACACCACCGTGCTCTAAAAGATATAAGTGAAGCACTAGAGCAAAAACTATCAAGCTCAAAAGATATAAGTGAAGCACATAGAGTATTCTAACAAAATTCTAGTCGAATAGGCTTCTCCCAAAAGGTGTGTACAGACAGGATGATTGTGGTAAACTAAAAAGCAAATACTAATATAATACACGACGCTCCAAGCAAAACACATATCATGTGGCGAATAAAAATATAGCTCCAAGTAAAGTTCCCAATGAACGAAGACAAAAGAGGGGATGCCTTCCCGGGCATCCCCAAGCTTAGGCTTTTGGCTATCCTTGAATATCTTGGGGTGCCATTGGCATCCCCAAGCTTAGGATCTTGCCACCCTTTATTCCATAGTCCATAAAAGCTTTACCCAAAACTTGAAAACTTCACAACACAAAACTCAACAGGAAATCTTATAAGCTCCGTTAGTGAAAGAAAACAAAACCACCACATAAGGTACTGCAATGAACTCATTATTTATTTATTTTGGTGTTAAACCTACTGTATTCCAACTTCTCTATGGTTCATAAACTATTTTACTAGCCATAGATGCATCAAAATAAGCATACAACACACGAAAAACAGAATTTGTCAAAAACAAAACAGTCTGTAGCAATCTGTAACTAACGCAAACTTCTGGAACTCTAAAAATCCTACCAAAATAGGACGCACTGGAAAATTCGTTTATTGATCATCATCAAAAATAATCAATGCAAAAGCACGTTTCTTTGATTTATTGAATTTTTTCTCGTGAGTGCAAAGTTTCTTTTTTTCAGCAGAATCAAATCAACTATCATCATAGTTTATCCTATAGGTTTTACTTGGCACAAACACTAATTAAAAGATAAAAACACATCTAAACAGAGAGTAGATGTTAAAATTTATTGAATAACAGCAAGGAAAAATATTGGTTTCCCTCCCAACAAGCGCTATCGTTTAATGCCCCTACCTAGGCATTGATAATTTAATGATGCTCACATGGAAGACAAGAATCGAAGCACAAAGAGAGCATCATGAAACACGTGACAAACACATCTAAGTCTAACATACTTCCTACGCATAGGCATATTATAAGCAAACAAATTTCAAAGGCAAGCAAAAACTAGCATATGCAAGGAAGAAGAAAGAGACGATAGCAATCTCAACATGACGAGAGGTAATTTAATAAGATAAAAATTTCTACGACCATATTTTCCTCTCTCATAATAATTACATGTAGGATCATAGGCAAATTCAACAAAATAGCTATCACAAAACATATTCTCAAGATGATCCACATGCATGCAAAGTTGACACTCTTCCAAGATAGTGGGATTAACATTAACTAAAGTCATGACCTTTCCGAACCCACTTTTATCAAAAATATCATAAGATTGAATATACTCCAAATATGTGGGATCTAAAGTTGACACTCTTACTAACCCACTTTCAATATTATTGCAAACACTATTATCAATATCATATTCATCATGGGGCTTAAATAAATTTTCAAGGTTATAAGAAGAATCACCCCAATCATGATCATTGAAACAAGTAGTAGACATAGCAAAACTAGCATCCCCAAGCTTAGGGTTTTGCATATTATTAGCACAATTGACATCAAGAGAATTTATAGGAAAATCATTGCAATCATGCTTTTTATTCAAGGAGTTATCGTGAATCTCTTCATAAATTTCTTCATCATAATTTTCGGATTCACAAATTTTGAGCAAAGCTTCATAAAGATAATCTAGTGCACAAAACTCACTAGCAATTGGTTCATCATAATTGGATCTCTTAAAAAGATTAGCAAGCGGATGGGGATCCATAGATCTTAAGTTCTCTGTTTAGCAATAAATAAGCATCTATTCCAACCAAACGAGCAAACGAAAGGGCAAGCAAAAGAGAGGAGGAGATTGGGAAAGAGAGGGCGAATAAAACGGCAAAGGTGAAGCGGGGGAGAGCAAACGAGAGGCAAATGGCAAATAATGTAAATGCAAGGGAGATGAGTTTGTGATGGGTACTTGGTATGTCTTGACTTGAGCGAAGACCTCCCCGGCAACGGCGCCAGAAATCCTTCTTGCTCCGTCTTGAGCTTGCGTTGATTTTCCTCGAAGAGGAGAGGGTGATGCAGCAAGTGTAGCGTAAGTATTTCCCTCAGTTTTTGAGAACCAAGGTATCAATCCAGTAGGAGGCTCCTCAAAAGTCCCACACACCTACACAAACAAACCGAGAACTCGCAACCAAAGCAATAAAGGGGTTGTGAATCCCTTCACGGCCACTTGCGAAAGTGAGATCTGATAGAGATAGTATGATAAGATAAATATATTTTTGGTATTTTATAATATAGATGCAAAAAGTAAAGATGCAAATAAAAGTAGATTGAAAGCAAATATGATAAGAGATAGACCCGGGGGGCATAGGTTTCACTAGAGGCTTCTCTCGAGATAGCATAAGTATTACGGTGAGTGAACAAATTACTGTCGAGCAATTGATAGAAAAGCGAATAATTATGAGATTATCTAGGCATGATCATGTATATAGGCATCACATCCAAAACAAGTAGACCGACTCCTGCCTGCATATACTACTATTACTCCACACAGCGACCGACTCCTGCCTGCATCTAGAGTATTAAGTTCACAAAGAACAGAGTAACGCATTAAGCAAGATGACATGATGTAGAGGGATAAACTCATGCAATATGATATAAACCCCATCTTGTTATCCTCGATGGCAACAATACAATACGTGTATTTTAACCCTTTCTGTCACTGGGTAAGAACACCGCAAGATTGAACCCAAAGCTAAGCACTTCTCCCATGGCAAGAAAGATCAATCTAGTAGGCCAAACCAAACCGATAATCCGAAGAGACTTGCAAAGATAACTCAATCATACATAAAAGAATTCAGAGAAGATTCAAATATTATTCATAGATAAACTTGATCATAAACCCACAATTCATCGGATCTTGACAAACACACCGCAAAAAGAGATTACATCGAATAGATCTCCACAAGAGAGGGGGAAAACATTGTATTGAGATCCAAAAAGAGAGAAGAAGTCATCTAGCTAATAACTATGCACCCGTAGGTTTGTGGTAAACTACTCACAACTCATCGGAGGGGCAAGGATGTTGATGTAGAGGCCCTCCATGGTCGATTACCCCTCCGGCGGAGTGCCGGCGAAGGCTCCAAGAAGGCATCTCACGGATACAGACTGTTACGGCGGTGGAAATTGTGTTTCGTTGTGCTCCTGGATGTTTTCGGGGTACGTAGGTATATATAGGAAGAAAAACTACGTCGGTGGCCGCCCGAGAGGCCTACGAGATAGGGGGGCGCCCTCCTATCTCGTGGCCGCCTCGGCTGCTTCTTGGCTTGCACTCCAAGTCCTCCGGATCACGTTCATTCCAAAAATCACGCTCCTGAAGGTTTCATTCCGTTTGGGCTCCGTTTGATATTCTTTTTCTTCAAAATACTGAAATAGGCAAAAAAACAGCAATACGGGCTGGGCCTCCAGTTAGTAGGTTAGTCCCAAAAATGATATAAATGTGTAAAATAAAGCCCATAAACATCCAAAAGGGGTAATATAATAGCATGAAACAATCAAAAATTATAGATACGTTGGAAACGTATCAGCGTGTCAGCATTACTGATCCAGAAATGACACTAAAGCACAGAGATCAGACTGTTTGAGGTCTGGTCGCTACATTACTCCCGCTGTCGCCGCTGCTTTGCTCATTTTTCATATGGATGGCAAGGATGCATGAAGACCATCTGTACACATATTCACGTATATGTCTTGCCCTAGAGGCTAGATCCGCCTAATCACTGTGGCCACCGCCACTGCTTTGTTGATGTTGTCATCTAGATGCTGAGGATGCATGAGGACGAGAAAAAACTCTCTGTATTTGTCGCTATTGTTAGGTCTTTGTTTTTCCTAAAAATCTCCTCTCTAATTGTCGATGTTATTAGGCCCCTGTTTTCCTTGTGTTGTTGCCTCAACTTAGCTGCTACAGGTCCAAGATGGTGGACGTCGACGTGCTGTACTCGAGCCTATGAAAAACTGAAAAATTGTCCTTACACGCTTACCTCAGATTCCTCCTAATAGCTAGAAGAATCATCAATCATGGATGTGCGATTACATACACAAATCAATCAGCACTCCGACATGATTCACTTCTTGGAGTGAACCTTTCCGACATGATTCACTTCTTGGAGTGAACCTTTTCGGTTTAAAGACATGCAACCATACAATCAAGTGCTAACTTTATCCAATAGCTCTACTGCAACTTGCTAGGGTCACTACACCGACTATATATCTAAAGAGGGGCGAGTTAGCAAGAGAAGGTGAATAAGATAGATGGAACTGATTTTATTTTTTTAGTTTTGCTTTGTCTTACGCCTTGAACAAGTTAGATGAGAAATTAATCTTTAATCATTAGCAAAACAGAGGTTGTTTCAAATTACTCTGACTATTAGCAAAAATCTATTTTTATATTATATTTAGATCATAATGCATAGATACTGATTGCGTGTTTGTACTAATTTAGCCCTTTCTATTTACTGGATTCAGAAAAAAAATGATGCTATATCTGTTCATGCATACCACCTATTGTTAAATTGTTTACTAGAAAAGACACAGATCTACAGAGAGCTCAACAGCCTATCGCATGCCTTATGTCGGGCTCAACCACGAAGTGTGTGTCGCCTGTGTCCGGCTCGACAACAAGAGCTACAACCTTGACAAGGTCGGCTTCGCCACCAACGATCTCATGGACGCCCAGCCGAGCGTATGCTACGCCGCTCCCTGCTCATGTTCATACTACATACCTATCAAAGGAGATGGCGAAGATCATTTGGTGAAGAACACTTGGTGAAGAATGCTTTGAGAACCACTATGATGGATGATGGACCCGCACCAGTGTACAATCGCCATATTGGTCTTGGCGTCCAGTTCCACTAGGAGAACCACTAGTCAGCGCAACTGGATATTGGAGAACCACTAACCAGGGTGTTTGGATATTGGAGAACCAGACGCACTTGATGTGCATCGGTATGGATCCTCTCAGCATCATCGTCCATGTCTACAATGGTACAGCTCATAGCCCCCGGTCACACCTTCTCTGAAACACAATAGTGCATTATGAAGGTAGTCAGATTGATGCGCGAAATATAGGAACAACTTTCTGTAGCTGGAGACATCAAGTTATGGATTGTGTTTTTATAGTGGCATCATTAGTTACTTATCGGGTTCCTGTAAATTTGTTTGCAACACAACCCATCAGTATGTGGAGAAAAAGAAGTAGCGAACGGGCCACTGTGGTCTAGATAGGAAGGTCAGCATTCTTGAATGGAAGTAAGAAAACTATTGTAAGACTGAGATGCTTAATGTTTGTAGTCATCCATTAGCAGATCAGGTGTGGTTAGAAAATGTTTTAAATCTTCCACGCTTGTCTACAATGGTACAACTCATAGCCCTCGGTCACACCTTCTCTAAAACAAAATAGTGCATTATGAAGGTAGTCAGATTGATGCGCGAAATATAGGAATAGCTTACTATACTTGGAGACATCAAGTTATGGATTGTGTTTTTATAGTGGCATCATTAGTTACTTACCGGGTTCCTGTAAATTTGTTTGCAACACAACCCATCAGTATGTGGAGCAAAAAGAAGTAGCGAACGGGCCACTATGGTCTAGATAGGAAGGTCAGCATTCTTGAATGGAAGTAAGAAAACTATTGTAAGACTGAGATGCTTAATGTTTGTTGTCATCCATTAGCAGATCAGGGTGTGGTTAGAAAATGTTTTAAATCTTCCACGCTTCTGCTATTTCTAGACGTCATTGATTAATTCCAATCTGTCAATGCATAAAGCTTTAGCCCCTTGGGACATAATATATGTCATTTCGTACAATTTAGGCAATAGAATATTCGCTTAGAACAAAGATTGATCAGGTAATCTCATCAGTTTTTAATATGATGTGACAAGATGCTTGAAATCCTGAAACTTCAGTGTCTTATCTTCAGTCTGTAAAGTCAATTTTGTGTTTTCTATAACAGATGATTGTGTGTCTTCAACTTTTCAGGCAACAGTGTTATGTTTGACGACAGTGTTATCTTCAGGCATGGAGAACTTCAACGACAAGTTTGCTGAAAAGTATATGCCTAATTACCAAGGTAGGTACTCGACCATAACACTGTAGGTATATATCTCTATTTTCTTGCATGTAGTGATGGATACTACATACGAGGTACTCGACGGTATATCAGATAACAAGAGAAAATAGACTATAGATAAGCGTGTTGTGCACGCCCAGCTTGCAAATGCATTTTGCATGTATGCGTAAGTTAGTAGGTTATCAGAGTAAGTAGAGAATGGAATATATGTAAGACCATCAGTATACATGCTTCTTCTTGACTACGTATGTGGTTGTTGATGTGTACTATTCTATAAATGATTTATTTATCTTATTGCCTCCTTTTCAATAATGATTTATTTCTCTTATTGCCTCCTTTTCAAGATATTTTTTTAACCCGGGGAACAACATGGCCCTACTGTATAATTCATTTTCAAGAACTGCTTATGGTCTTAATACAAGTGCGTATCTATGTAAGCCTCGCAATTTCAGTGGTAACCTACTAATTATTTATTATTTGTCCCATATTTGTACTAGCATATACAATGTACTTTGTTTCGTTCCTTTGTAGATTAATGGTACCTTATCTCATCAACACACTGCCTGATGGCATAAGTGATACATTGAGCAACCATAGCAGATGAACATGACGTACATGTTTTAGTTCGCGGCATTTCTAAGGATGCTATAAGTCAACAAGGTAAAAATAGACAAAAAAAAGTACTCGAATGACATGCTTAAAGTTAGAAAAAAACTAAAATTTCAAAAAAATTCACTAAAGTAATTGTGATGAATTAAATCTAAATATTATTAGTAATTTATATTGACATTTAGTGGATTTCCATACTTCTTTATGTGAGCAAAGTTAGATTATATGATCCAACGTTTTGGGTTTGCAACTTTGCATTGGTATGTCTGCTCACACATATACTTACATTTTTACAATTTCACTAACTTATTACTGTAGTATCTACGTCATTCAACAATTATTGAGCACTTCAAAAGAATCACATGTTTTTCCAAAATTTGAAAGAAAAATAATGAAACATTTACCACTAATAGGTCTTTCCTTAATTACGTTATATTAGTTGAACCGCACAAACACATGAAAATGTTAAGAAAAAGGGAAAATATCAGTCAAGAAAAGGAAGAAGGGGGACCTGCAGGGCAGACTTTCAACTTTGGAGATTGTTGACGCCGTGGGGGATGACGACGACGTGCCCGACTACCTCGAGCGGGAATACAAACAATGTGTCTGCCTTGCGCACTTGGGGAAGACAATGTCGCCGGCATCCTAATACTCAAGCTGGATCCAAGCGAGGCTACAGGAGACGAAATCCACGCCCAAATCAACTGTACGGACGCCTACAATAACGGCACTTTGCAGATGAATGATCACGCCTCCTCCTTGCTGCGGCTAATCTTTCGGCCCTACTATCCATCGCCATTCAAAATCCAAGGAGACCGAGGCATATGAGGGACCATACCAGCCGCCGTCGACGGATACACTATGGAAGCACCATTTGCGGGGGTGGCTGCAGGTGAGCATGAACAACAGAGTTGATGGGAGCTATTCGGCAGCAGCAATTTTGGAGTGACCAGAGAGATTGGGGAAAGGAGAAAGGGGATCGGGCTAGAGGAACATCTCGCTGTGTGAGTGCGAAAGAAGAATTGAGAAGTCAAGAAGAGTACAGAATGGGAAAGTGAAGAAACAGCCTGGTGGGACCCATTAAACCAATGACGTTTTGTGCATGTAGTAGAGTGCACACTATGAGAGCAAACTATATAACGTGAAAATGTAAGCCACCGTTTGTACTGTTGACTGCACGTGTCTTAACTTATCTCTAATATAATCATGGAAGCAAATACCTACCAAGAAATTTTTCATGGATGTGTATATTATATAAATATAAATCATTTATGTACAAAAATCACTAAAAATAATACATCAATCTTCAACAACATTACCAAATTTATCCATGACTACCCGGAAACAATCAAAACTATTAACCTTGTGTTTACGAAAATAAAAAAATTAAGCAACACGACAAAAACATCAAAGAAATGATAAATATAAAATTTGAACAATGCATATAAAAGTTGTTTATACACCATGAATAATTAGCGAGTAAATGACGATGGGACAACATATATATTATATAAATAAAAAACACAAATATATCAAAGACAAAATTATGATGATCGCACAAGGATTATATTTGTAAATGTTAACACAGTAGGTTCGAAAAGTTCTTTGGACAAATCAAATATTTTGTTGTCACCATTAAACTTTGTAAAATCCTAGCCCGCGCATCGAGCGGACCATTGTGCTAGTTATATATATAACTTTTGGCCTCGCAAAGGAGAAAGTATCGCTCAAGCTTGGGGGAGGCTTAAGTCAATGTTATATTCATGCCCCAATCATGAGCTCTCAAGAAAAATTATTATTCAAAAAAATTATGCTCGGCTTTCTCTCAATAATCGCTCCATGCTCGATACTTCTTGTACTGATTCTTTTATGATGAAGACTATTGAATTCAAATGGGATTTATTGGAAAGAATTAAACGCAACTCTAAAGATTGGAAACTCGATGAAGGTAAGGAGTCAGGTATAACACCTAAGTTTGATTGTGTTAAATCTTTTATGGATACCGATGATTTTCGTGAATTTAGCACTAAATATGGACTTGACTTTGAGATAGTAGTTTCTTTCTATGAATCATTTGCTACTCATGTTGATCTCCCTAAGGAGAAGTGGTTTAAATATCATCCTCCCATTGAAGTAAAAGTAGTAGAACCCATTAAAGTTGAAGAAAAGACTATCACTTATAATGTTGATCATGTTGTTCCTACTGCTTATATTGAGAAACCACCTTTTCCTGTTAGAATAAAGGATCATGCTAAAACTTTAACTGTGGTTCGTAAAAGTAATGCTAGAACACCTACACCCCCTGAGCAAATTAAAGTTGAACCTAGTATTGCTATGGTTAAAGATCTCTTGGTCGATAATATTGATGGGCATGTTATTTACTTCTGTGATGAAGCTGCTAGAATTGCTAGGCCCGATACTAAAAATAAACATAGACTTGTGGTTGGCATGCCTGTTGTTTCTGTTAAAATAGGAGATCATTGTTATCATGGATTATGTGATATGGGTGCTAGTGCAAGTGCAATACCTCATTCCTTATACGAAGAAATTATGCATGATATCACACTTGCTGAAATAGAAGGTATTGATGGTACTATTAAACTTGCCAATAGAGATATTATTTCACCAATTGGGATTGTTAGAGATGTTGAAGTCTTGTGCGGGAAAGTTAAATATCCTACTAATTTTCATGTTCTTGGTTCCCCACAAGATGACTTTTGTCCCATTATATTTGGTAGACCCTTCTTGAATACTGTTAATACTAAGATAGACTGTGAAACGGATATTGTTACTGTTGAGTTAGGGGATATGTCTCATGATTTTAATTTTGCTAAATTTGTAGACAACCCCATGATAAAGAATTGCCTAGTAAAGATGAAATTATTGGTCTTGCTTCTATTGTCGTGCCTCCTAATGATCCTTTAGAACAATATTTGCTAGACCATGAAAGTGATATGTTTATGAATGAAAGAAGGAAAATAGATGAAGTATTCTTTAAACAAGGACCTATTTTGAAACACAACTTACCTGTTGAAATCCTAGGGGATCATCCCCCACCCAATGGTGCCCCGTGTTTGAGCTTAAACCATTACCTGATACTCTTAAATATGCTTATCTAGATGAAAAGAAGATATATCCTGTTATTATTAGTGCTAACCTTTCAGAGCATGAAGAAGAGAAATTATTGAAAACTCCGAAGAAGCACCGTGCTGCTATTGGATATACTATTGATGATCTTAAGGGCATTAGTCCCACTCTATGCCAGCACAAAATAAAATTGGAGAAAGATGTTAAGCCCGTTGTTGATCACCAACGACGGTTAAATCCTAAGATGAAAGAAGTGGTAAGAAATGAAATACTAAAGCTTTTGGAGGCAGATATAATTTGTCCTATTGCTGATAGTCAGTGGGTAAGTCATGTCCATTGTGTCCCTAAGAAGGGAGGTATTACTGTTGTTCCTAATGATAAGGATGAATTGATCCCACAAAGAATAGTGACATGTTATAGAATGGTAATTGATTTTCATAAATTAAGTAAAGCTACTAGAAAAGATCATTACCCCTTATCTTTTATTGATCAAATGCTAGAAAGATTATCCAAACATACACATTTTTGCTTTCTAGATGGTTATTTTGGTTTCTCTCAAATACATGTGTCAAAAGATGATCAGGATAAGACCACTTTTACTTGCCCTTTCGGTACCTTTGCTTATAAACGTATTCATTTTTGGTTTATGTAATGCACCTGCTACCTTTCAAAGATGTATGACTGCTATATTCTCTGACTTTTGTGAAAAGATTGTTGAGGTTTTCATGGATGATTTCTATGTGTATGGAACTTGTTTTGATGATTTCTTAAGCAACCTTGATCGAGTCTTGCAGAGATGTGAAGAAACTAATCTTGTCTTGAATTGGGAGAAGTGCCACTTTATGGTTAATGAAGGTATTGTCTTGGGGCATAAAATTTCTGAAAGAGGTATTGAAATTGATAAAGCTAAAGTTGATGCTATTGAAAAGATGTCGTGTCCTAAGGACATCAAAGGTATAAGAAGTTTCCTTGGTCATGTCGGTTTTATAGGAGGTTCATTAAATTTCTAGGCCTCTGAATAATCTCTTACAAAAAAGATGTTCCTTTTGTTTTTGATGATGATTGTGTAGAAGCATTTGAAATACTTAAGAAAGCCTTAATTTCTGCACCTATTATTAAGCCACCTGATTGGAATTACCCTTTGAAATTATGTGTAATGCTAGTGATTATGCTATAGGTGTTGTTCTAGGACAAAGAGTTGATAAGAAATTAAATGTTATCCAATCTGCTAGTAAAACTCTAGACAGTGCCCAGAGAAATTATGTGATGTCTACTACACAACCTTCTTGCTGTAGGACAATAGCAAACTTCCCTCAAGTGGATGACCTAAGGTTTATCAATCCGTGGGAGGCGTAGGACGAAGATGGTCTCTCTCAAACAACCCTGCAACCAAAGAACGAAGAGTCTCTTGTCTCCCCAACACACCCAATACAATGGTAAATTGTATAGGTGCACTAGTTCAGCGAAGAGATGGTGATACAAGTGCAATATTGATAGTAGATATAGGTTTTTGTAATATGAAAATATAAAAACAGCAAGGTAACTAATGATAAAAGTGAGCACAAACGGTATTGCAATGCTAGGAAACAAGGCCTAAGGTTCATACTTTCACTAGTGCAAGTTCTCTCAACAATAATAACATAATTGGATCATATAACTATTTGTCAACATGCAACAAAGAGTCATTCCAAAGTCACTGATAGTGGAGAACAAACGAAGAGATTATTGTAGGGTACAAAACCACCTCAAAGTTATCCTTTCTGATCGATCTATTCAAGAGTACGTAGTAAAATAACACGAAGCTATTCTCTCTGTTACATCTATCATAGAGTTCGTACTAGAATAACACCTTAAGACACAAATCAATCAAAACCTAATGTCACCTAGATACTCCAATGTCACCTCAAGTATCCGTGGGCATGATTATACGATATGCATCACACAATCTCAGATTCATCTATTCAACCAACACAAAGTACTTCAAAGAGTTCCCCAAAGTTTCTACCGAAGAGTCAAGACGAAAACGTGTGCCAACCCTTATGCATAAGTTCACAAGGTTACTGAACTTGCAAGTTGATCACCAAAACACACATCAAGTACATCACGTGATATCCCATTGCCACCACGGATAAGCACATGCAAGACATACATCAAGTGTTCTCAAATCCTTACAAACTCAATCCGATAAGATAACTTCAAAGGGAAAACTCAATACATTACAAGAGAGTAGAGGGGGAGAAACATCATAAGATCCAAATATAATAGCAAAGCTCGCGGTACATCAAGATCGTGCCAAATCAAGAACACGAGAGAGAGAGAGAGAGAGAGATCAAACACATAGCTACTGGTACATACCCTCAGCCCCGAGGGTGAACTACTCACTCCTTATCATGGAGAGTGCCGGGATGATGAAGATGGCCACCGGTGATGGATTCCCCCTCCGGCAGGGTGCCATAACAATCTCCCGAGAGGTTTTTGGTGGCTACAGAGGCTTGCGACGGTGGAACTCCCGATCTATTGTGCTCCTCGATGTTTTTAGGGTGTATGGATATATATAGGTCAAATAAGTCGGTCAGGGGAGCCACAAGGGGCCCATGAGGGTGGGGGGCACGCCCTAGACCCTCGTGGCCACCTCAAAGCTTCCCTGACGTCTACCACTACTAGAATCAGCTAGTTTGCCATTTGCCAGTTCTTTGCCGTCCGCTAGCGGACGGCAAAGAAGCTCTTTGCCATCATCTTCCAAAAAGCGGACGGCAAAGAACTGGCTGATGGCAAAGACCAAGTTTGCCATCAGCCAGTTCTTTGCCGTCTGCTAGCAGACGACAAAGATTCTTTGCCGTCGGCTAGCGGACGGCAAAGAGGGAGGGGCCCCACTGATGAGCTGCAAAAAAAAGCCTAACGGGGCCCCTCTTTGCCGTCCGCTAGCGGACGGCAAAGAGCAAGAAGGCGGACGGCAAAGGGTGGCAGACGGCAAAGAGGGAGGCCCCACGTAACATTAACGGGGCCGCGCCCCACACCCCCCTCTCTCTCTCTTTCTCTCCCACCTCCACCGCCCCGTCGCACCACGCCCCGCCGCCGCCCCAGCGCCCCCCCCGTTGCCCCCGCCGCCCCCACCGCCCTGCTGTCTGGGCGCCGCCACGCCCCGGCGCCCTGGCACCTCTGCGCCCC